>NC_142689.1:2500-346250 GCF_056320005.1 Nelumbo lutea | reverse complement strand
ACAAAGTAAAAAGGCTGATCATATGATCAGAAGCACCAAAATCAATAATCCAAAGGATCCTACTATTACCTGAAATGGTTGCATGATTAACAAAAGCCCATATACCTGAATGAGCAAATGCAGAAGAGATTGAATTTCCTAGAGGATTGGAAGAAGAGGTCACACCCTCTAGGTGACTAATCATGCTCCCAAACTTCTCATATTCTGCCTTCATAGTTGCTAACTGCTCACTAGCCGTCATCTCTTCAGTTTGGTATCTGTCACTATCTAGACCAACAGCAACATTGGCACTCCCTGCCTTTATATTATCAGACTTCTTCTGAAACCGAAGTGGTAGGAACTCAGGATGCAATTTCTAGCACTTGTCTTCAGTGTGTTTTGGCTTTTTACAGTACTCACAGCCTTTCTTCCCTGAGCTACTTGGAGTCGCTACAACCCCCTTAGGTTTCACTCCCATATTAGCAAAGTGATCATTTAGACCAGCCCCTTGGACCTGGGCAAGTCTTCTGCTTTCTTCACTACTTACCAAAGCATACGCTTGAGACATTGAGATACTATCCTTGGATAAAATATTTTGCTTTGTAATGTCGTACTTTGGATTTAGCCCTGTCAAGAACTCATGCACCTTGTTTCTCTCAACCAGTTTTATGCAGGTCTCAACATCCTTAGTGGTGTCCCAAACTACAGCTTTTATCAAATCTATTACTTGCCATATAGACTTAAGTGTTGAGAAGTATACAGCTAATGGTTTCTCCCCCTGTCTCAAATTCTTCACATCACTTCTCAACTTGTAAACCCTGGCCACATTTAATTTTGGGGAATATGTTTCAGCAACACTATCCCAAATTTCCTTTGTTGAATTCATCCACAAATAGTGTTGACTAATCTGTGGTTGCATTGAGTTCACAAACCATCCAATAACAGTATAACTTTCTTGCATCCACTTTTCATATGATGGATCATCTTCCGGAGGAGCCTTTTTGCTCCCGGAGATAAAACCCCATTTGCCTCTACTACAAATATGAATTTTCACTGAGTGTGACCAAGCCAGATAATTAGTTCCATCCAGCTTGACTGTGGTCACAGCCAGTAGAGAGTCTACAGAGGCTCTCAGTACTTGTTCGGATTCAACAACATGCTTGTTTTCAAAGTCCGAGGAGTTAATCTTCTTAAATACTTCAAAAATGACTTCAAACAACTTCGAATAACAACAAATGAAGACAGAACAAAAACTGTGTTGTGAGCCAACCTCTATGCAGCCGTACCAATAACTTGCGTCACACCTGGAAGCTGGGAGAAACAGAGAAAACTCAGCCGCTCATTGTAGACTTCGCAGAATACCAATCCACTTGATTCGATCTTCAATACGAAGAATGAGAAGGCCTTCAGTCACTGAGTGCCCAGGTCAAACTCCCTGTGGGGCCCGCAATCAGATTTCTCCAAAAAATTAGGGTTTTTGGCAACACACTTGAATCTGTCAAGAGGATGACAAAACCAGTCCCCTTGGGTTCAGAGTTCAAGAGGAGAGAAGCAGAAGAAGAAGGTGATGGCAACTTGGGTTCAGAGAGAAATTTTCGAACATAATCCCTTCTCTTACTCCCTTAATTCTATTTCATTAAGTTAAACTTTAGTAATTTACAAACAAGCCCCTGGTTGGGCCCATTACAACAAAGAACATAAAAGATAAAAAGGATAAATAGCCTATGGGCCATTCGGCCCATCTTCTCTACATTTACTTTTTTAAACTAATATAGCATAGTTAACATTAACCAAGTTTTATTTTAGAAATAATTAACTTTCATGTTTTTACATTTTGGAGTTACATAGTCTCTACTTCTATAATTTTTTTTCTTCTTTCTTCTTCTTACATCTAGGAAGAATTCAAAAGAATTTATTTTTTTTTATTTTGTTTTGATTGTATGATGGTTAACCAATGCATCACTCTTTGTGATAGAATGAGAGTGATCTACATTTTGTCAAATCCAGTATTTAAAGAACATGCTAAACATATAGAAGTGGATTGCCATTTGTTAGAGATCCATATTCCACAAGGATCATCATACTCACGTTCATTTTGGTCCACAAATTGTTGATATCTTTAACAAAGTGATAGCCTCTAATTTGCAAATGGCGCTGACATCTTCACCAAGGATATGACTCAATCCAGACATCTCTTTCTTGTGGACAAATAGATGCTTATGACTTCGCATCAGTTTGAAGGGGAGCTTAGAGAATCTGAGAACTAAGATGCATTTTATATGCTGTAACAGTATGGCCTAGTTGGACTATAGCGTTTGTTTCTCTCTTATTGCCCTATGAGAGCAATATTGTAATTGTATAGATTTTAAGCATAAGAGAGTATATTTGACTCTTCGGGGTGGTGGTTGAGCAACTAGACATCTGTAATGGTTTTCTTCTTGCTTGTGACTGGTTATTGAATCACTCGAACTCTAGCTCTGCTGTCAAATCCATATCTAAAGAATCCTGCTAGTAGTGTTTAGTAGTAATGGGTAGGAAAAGTTTTTATTTGAAAGAGAGTGGGTGAAAGGTTGGTGGCGTTCACTGATCTTCATGTGATTTTCATCTTTAGAGTGAATTGGTTCCATTATTTTTTGAAATCAATGTGGGAGGGTCTTGCTTTGTTCTTGGAGATTCGTTAGCTTGTGATAGGATTGCACAGCAGCATAGGTTTACTTACTAGATTTCCCAAGGGTGCTTGTTCTGAGGGGTTTAGGTAAATGGTGGAGTGGCCTTTTTTACTGTCTTCTCTTTAAGGTGTTAGCACATTGGTAGCATTGTGGAGTGGAGGATAATTGTTGGTGGGCCAGGTGATGTTTCCATTTTTCTCCTCTTGAAACCAGTGCAGAAGAAACATGTGATTTCTTCTTTTCTCTTTGTTATTTTCTAGTAGTTTTTTGCTAATAGAAGAAAACCACCAACTAGCCTTTGGATCTTCCCCTAAATTCAGAGCATGCTTGCTGGTTTATGAAGCAAGGCTACCCATCAACCTTGCCTTCCATCAACCAGGTCTAAATTAGGACCCTTCTGCAGAGGTATGCAAGTCTATAGACTTGTATTAAAACTCCAGGTTACTGTTACTGATGGTGTACCTGTTAGTCGAGGTGCATAAAAGTTATATCCTATATGGTTTCATACAGATCCTACTCCTACAGATAAGCTAAAGACAATAGCTACTGGATAAGCAAGGTAAATGAAAAGGCATATAGATGGAGTGAGCACACTGTCATAGAAAACATGGAAAACAATGTCCATGCACTTGTTTTGGATACACACATGCAAAAAAGAAACTATATACAAGAGGTATACATGTACCAAAAGAAAATAGGGATAATAAGAGAAAAACAGCGATCATAATGGGGTACTTCGAGTGATAATCTTGACTGTGAAAAAGTAGAATCTAAATAATGACAACAAGAAAAACAATAATTTATAGCACAGAAAAAAGAAATTAACATGAATTACAACAAGATGGATCCTGAGTCAAAGCATATGTTACCTGAATTGCATCAACAAGGTAGCCAGAAAGAATGGAAATCCATGCTGTCAAAACTGCAAGCCATCCAATTGCTTCCCATTGAGAAATCTCAGGAGGATCCTCTTCACCATAATCTTCTTCATTACAGTCTCCTTCCTATAATGATAACATGTATATATTAATCCGTAGAGATGTAGAACACTGTTGCTTATGTTGCTGTTACTATGTTAGCTGGATTAGTTGGTAGTTATTTTCTGTAATCTTTTAGCTTATGTAAGCAGTAGGGTTAACTCTGATTTTTTACCTTGTTTTAAATCATAAATATAATTATATAAATAGTAGAGTGGGGTGACAACCCCAGCTATGACCCACACTCTTCTTTGAATTTTTCTCCTCTTTGTGTTCTCTTTTCTCCTTCTCTTCTTCTCTTCTTCTTCTTTTATTCTCTGATTCTTTCTTGTTTAATTCACATCTAAACTAAGACTGATTGCAGTCTTACTAGACAAGTTGGTATCAGAGCCAACCTAGGGCTTCTCATGCGAGTCTAACCAGGCCGACTGCAAATGAGAACTTCCTAGGGTTGGCAGTTTTAATAAAGATAAGTCAATTGGCTGGTTCTTGGAGATTGCTGGTAGAGTGCAACATATGCCCAAAGGATTGTAGAACCTTGGAAGGTGTCCAGTGATCAGGAAGAATCAGAGGAAAGGAAGAAAGTTCAAGATTAGGGTTCAGACTGTGGATTGGAGGTCGCGGCCAGACTTTTCTGAGTAAGTTTCTGTTTGTTTTTGAGATCGACTTCAATCAGAATTTGATTTGAGTAATCTGGAAGGAGTGGCTGGGAGTTTTCTATTTTCTCTGAATTTTTTTAGTGTTTTTTTCTTGACCTACGACCAGTTCTCAGTTTTAAATCCTAAATTTATGACTGATATCAGTTTCTGGGTAACAGTTAGACCTGTCTCAGTACTTCAGATTGAGTGATATTAGTTTCTGGGAGATTATTAAACCTGTTCCAATATTTCTGGGTGATTGCCAGACCTATTTCAACCTTATAGGTCGGCTGTTAGCAATTTCTCGGTGTAGTTACTTCTGTTTCAGCATTAAAGGGGTTCCCTTTTGATCAATTTCTTGAAAGAGATGGCAAGAATGGAGTTTAAAAATCAAGGGGAAAGTGTTTTGGGGGCTGGTAGTACTGGAAACATAACTGAGAACACGTCTCAGATTACCAGTGTCAAATTTGACGGATCAAATTACTTGGAATGGGCCCATTCATCCATGGCGGCTATTGGGAGTAGAGGAAAACTGAGCTATGTGATGGAGGATGTAAAGGAACCAACCAAGGAAGACCCAACATATGCCAAATGGGTTCGGGAGAACTATTTGATCATGACTTGGCTGTGCAACTCTATGCAGCCTCACATTAACAGAAATTGCTTGTGGGCAAAAACTGCTAAGGATATTTAGGACATCATGAAAGAAACTTACTCCCAACCACATAATGTTGCTAGGGCTTCTGAGCTGAAATGTGAAGTAAACAATCTTAAGCAATGAGAGAAACCAGTCTCAATTTACTTCTCCACTTTGAAATCTTTGTGACATGAAATTGATCACCCAGAGACATCTGAGTGGGAAAGATACATAAACCTACAGAAAACAGGTTGAGACCAGCGTTTTAAAAACGCAAGGAACAAGGCGAAGCGTGCAAGGTGCAAAAATTTAAAAAAAAATGCTAAAAAAACCAAAAAAAAACAGAAATTTAAAAATTGCCAAAAAATCAAAAAAAATAAAAATATATTAAACATACTATTAATAAAAAATATAAACTTTAAGTTTTAAAATAAATGTTTTAAGAAACCCATTATCTAAAATTAAAATACATAAACATAACATGTAAAACATATTCAAATGTGAATTTAAAAATAAAATCAAACATATAAACATTTTCAAGCATGTGAAACCCACAATCTCTTTTTTTTTCCTCAATTGCATTACTTAAAGTAGCTAATGTGATGTAAAACATATTACATTCCCGATTCTATGAGCCGCCTTTGTGCCACGCCCCTCAAGGCAAGCCCAAACAAGTCCATGTTAGGGTCTTAAATTCTAACACAAAAAATAATGATTTTATAATTTTAGTAGGATTGATGAATGAACAACATTACCAAATAAGGGGTTTGGTAATGAGAAAACCCAATCAAAACATATTTGTAACGACAATCAAAACATATCATCCAAGTTACATATTTGTAATGCCAAAACTTCCCCAAGACTGTCCCCTAGGTCCTCTTTATTTACTTGCTCAAATTCTAGTAAGACCAGGACCCAATCTGACACAGATTTGCCAATGGCTGCCACGATGCTTTCCATGTTCCAGGCATTATCCTTGAACAATCTATTTCTTTCTTTACAAATATTCCAGCAGACAACAAAAGGAAAACAGCTCCAAATTATCCTGGCATTCTTGCTACCACTGAGCATTGACCAAGATGAGAAGATCTCTAAAGAACACCTTGGTTGAAAATTTCTTACCCCAATAAACCCAGAGATTCTGCAAGAAACAAATAAGTGACTGACCATCTCTTCATGTTCTCTGCACAGGTAACACATACCGGCCATACTGAACTCTTTGTTCTTTAAATAATCCACTGTCAAGACACTGTCCATTGCAACCAGCCATACCGAGGCTTCTACCCTAGGAGGAACCGGATTACCCCATACCCTTCCAAATCTGATTTGAACCTAATTGGTCCCTGCACAGTGCCAAGTAAAATGATTTCACAGAAAATTTCCACCACAATTCTTTCCTTGAATGGTCTGAATTTTTTTTTATCAATTTGAATGGTCTGAAATTCCCGCATTTTACAGCTTAACCAATTATACAAAACTCTTCAATCACCTTGTCAAGCAATGGCCTCCTGAATCTTGGGCACCAAACGAACTGCTCCCCTCTCACAAAGTTTTCCAACCCCACTCCAATCATCCTCCCAAAATCTAATCCTTGCTCCATCCCCTACCCAGAAACTTGTCAGGCTCCTAAAATCCTGATTAAATTTCACATCCCTTTCCAAACACTCACCCCATAAGAGGAATTCACTTCCCTTGATTCCCAACCAAACCTCACTACCCCATATTTCCCCACCACCAACCTCCTCCATAAAGAGTTATCTTCCTTTCCCAGCCCAAATCACCTCAACCACTTCCCAAGCAAAGCCTTATTAAACACCCTCATCCTCCTAAACCCCAAACCCCCTCCCCCTTTTGTTCTACAAACTTTTTCCCATTTCACCAAATGAAACTTCTTACCTCCTTCCCCCCTCCCACTCCTTCCCATAAGAAATACCTTTGAATTTTCTCCACTCTCTCTGCAACTCGTGATGGCACCCAAAACAATGACAAATAGTGTGTTGGCAAGCCTGCAAGACACTTCTAATTAGTGTTATCCTCCCCCCAAAATAAAGATGCTTTGCTTTCCAACCATCCAATCTCCTCTCAATTCGTTCTACAATAATTAGTGTTATCCTCCCCCCAAAACAAAGATGTTTTGCTTTCCAACCATCCAATCTCCTCTCAATTCTTTCTACAATTGGCTTCCATACCCCCCCCCCCCTGAAGCTGATTTATGTCCAACCAGTAAGCCCAAATAAGAGAATGGAAGATCCCCAATCCTATCAGAACACTTTTGGACAGATTCACCTTCAAACCTGTTAGCAATTCAAAATTTGCCAGAATTGCTCTCCAGTTCAGAACCTGATCCGCTGATGCATCCATAAAGATGAGAGAATCATCTGCATATTGCAGATGAGACCCAACCTTAAAACCTTCAATCAACCCAGCTGCACACTTTGTCCAACAATAGGCTTAGTACTTCTATTATCAGCACAAAAAGCAAAGGGGAGATTGGATCCTCCTGCCTAAGGCCCCTAGAAGCCTTTAAAAACTCCGAATAAACTCTATTTAAGAGGAAAGAAAACGAGACTGAAGAAACACCAGCAAACACCCAGCTCTTCCACTTTTCCCAAACACCACTAACCTTTGTATCTCTTCCAAAAAAAAAACATTCCACATGATTGAATGCTTTCACAATATCAATCTGACATACCAAACCTGCTCTTCCACTTCTTAACCTTGAATCAATGCATTCACTAGCCATCAGAACTCCATCCAAAATCTGCCTACCTTCCACAAAAGCCATTTGGGCTTCACCAAACCACTTCATGAACCACTTTTTTAACCTCTTTGATAACACTTGGCTATGATCTTGTATGGACTGCTTATTAAGCTGATTGGAGATGTACATCTCAACTCCACAGCTCTTGGGTTTCAGCCACCACATTTTTAACCTCTTTGATAACACTTTGATATGCTTTTTCAACTTCACAACTCCATCTTTCTTCAGAATTAAGGATATAAATGTAGCATTAGCCATCCTCTCCAATACTTTTTCCTCCTGGAATTCTTTAAACATCAATATAAAGTCTTCTTCATGCAAATTCCAGCATGCCTTGATAAACAAGAAGTTGAACCCATCAGGCTCCAGGGCCTTGTCTCCATTTATAGCAATGTTTCTGTTTCAGTCAGTAGACAAATCTTCCTCCACAAGCCATCAGGCCCCAGGGCCTTTTCACTGAGTTGGTTGCTCCATCTCTCGTCTGCATCTTGTGGCAAACAGGAACCTAGTTTCTTCTCCCTTCATCTCCATCCCCATATGTGTTCCCCTATTTTGATCCTTTTCCTTTCCCAAAGTAGTCTCCCCAAGCAAACAACTTTTAACAAGAAACAACTACGGACTAAATGCATTAGACACCAAAGAGAGAAAAGCAAGGGAATTGTCCTTTAGGCTCAGTTTGGAAGGAGTACAAATACAAATATGTATAGTGCAAAACCTTGTATTTACACTGTACAAATTTGCATTTGTACCCTTCCCAGACAGAGCCTTAAGTTCAAGAGATAGTTTCTTGGAATCAAAACCACTTAAATCAACTATGCACCTTTTAGAAATTGAATTAGAGATTGACATTATATATTATGACTAGACCTAATCATCAGACAGAATTTCCCTTTATATTTGATCAGTAACTGTTGGTTAAAAATCAAGTATAAAATAGAAACACTACCCAATCATCTTGGAAGAGTAGGACAGAAAAAACAATATAGACATTGGCAATACCAACACAGTAAGTTTTGCAAAACAATTATAAATTTTCACCCAGTTCAGGCATTCCCCATTCTAGTTCATTCTTCTTGACTCCCATCCTCAGTAGATTATCTGCTAAGTTGTTGGCAAAACTGGGAATTCAGTGTGAACAAACAGTTCAGATTGGAGGGCAAAGCTAATACCTCTCTAATCAGAGATCTTAGATAACATGGTCCCTTAGGCTGCATTTGGTTGCAGTACAAATCTGAACCAGATAGAAATTTTGCACTCAGTTCAGTTTTGCATCTATTTGTTTATAACCATGATTTGCACTCCTACCTCATATAAAATTGTACTATTTGCCTCATTTAAACTCACTAGCAGTGTAAGTTTTGCATCTCAAAACTGATGTAAAATTAGTACCACCTTCCTCCTACCTCAATTCTCTCTCATATACAGCGGGACCACACTATCTTGCTTCCTCTCTCACTCCCAAACGAATAACCCTCCTACCTCCATTCTCTTCCATATAAAGTGGGACCACATTATTTTACTTTTCACAAACAAACAAGACAAGGTCAAATCTGAACTCTGAAGCAAAAGTAAACAAAATTTCACACTACATACTTGCACCCCCATGCATTTACACCAGTGCAAGCAAACACAGCCTTAGCTTTTGATTGCAGCCAACCACAAGCAGATGAAAAGCATAAGATTAAACCAATTATCAAGGACAGCCTATTTGCTTAATATAATTTGGTTTGATCATAAAGCAGCTTGAGACCTCAGGCGAAAAATAGCACAGATATAAAATGGTTTAAAAAAATGAACTCACTTCACCAATAAGATTATAATGATTCCTCTGACTCTTCAGCTGAAAAAATAGGTAGCTAGCATATGCCACTAACATAATGCAGCTGCTAAATCTTGAAAGTGACAGCTCTGACCTCCCAAAATGCACCTCTGTACGAGTGAAGTGAAGAACAGCTGGAAACATTATACCCATGACAGCCATCAAAAGTAATCCTGAGTTCACTACAGCAGCTGCCTGTCATGAATATAATTTCACTTCAATTGCATCTCTATTATATTAGGATGATATGCAAGTCAAATAATTAATTCCATAAAAAGGAACAGCCTCAACTGAATGCTGGATGCTCATTTACCTTATTGAACTCTTGAACCTTCTCATGATGAATAAATCCACCACAGAAAAAGGCACAACCAAGCACTAACAGCATATTTGAGAGGATTGAACCCAATAGTGATTGCTGAACAACTCTTATCATTCCATGCTTCAAAGCATAGATAGAAATTATCATTTCCGTAGCATTGCCAAATGTAGCATTTAGAAGACCTCCAACTGCAGGCCACAACAATGAATAGCATTACTTCAAAAAAAAAAGGTTTTGTTAAATAGCTATTGACAACCATTTTGTTAGAATAGGGTAAGTGCTGAATATGTTGAAAAGCATGTTGTTGTGGGCTTTTAGCTGGCAGTTTGTGAGCCCTTTCAGGGGATCCCATATTCTACTTTTTTATCATGAATCTCTTTTTTTTTCGTAAACAGGAGTTCAAATCTCTCATAATTTTGTACATTGCCATCATACAAGTCCTTATTGTACATGGGCTCATACTTTTTTATTCACAGTAATGAAATACAATACCTTGATTATTCAAAAAAAAAAATTGTTAGAGTAGGGCAGGAAAAAGTAGTTTTTACTAATTGAGTGTATGAAGTTTCTTTTCTTGAAGCATGATACAAATATCCCACTTGGTTTGTGACTCCAATACAACATATCCCACTTAAACATTGATCAAACCATCCAGAATATTGGATTGTGGATCACTTCTTGTTAATGTTACAGGTCATGAGATCTACTAATGAAGAGCATGTACATTTATCTTGGCATGTCATATTGAGACTTAACCATGTTCACATCAGAGATTGGATCAAAGATTTCTAGGGTCAAAAAGGAGGTATCTATATTGTAGTCAGTGCATTGCTCTTACAAAAAAGGCCTTGGAAAGTATCTCCCATTTATTTGCATCCTTCTTCAAGATGCCAGTTTCAGTGGTTAAATGGCTTGAGAAAAACCAAAAGTATTTCCTTTGGAATGGAGGTGAGGTGGAAGAGTTGAGAAAAATAAGTTCCACTTGTAAAATAGAGATGGGTTTTCTGTGCTAATCAGCTTAGTAAGTTAAAATTCTGTAGTATGGGTTTTATGAATTTGGCCCTCCTAATGAAGTGCATGTGAAGGAGGTTTAGGGATTTAAGGGTGAGAGTGTTTAATAAAGCATTGATGGGGAAGTGGTTATGGTCATGGTTTAAAATATCAGTGTCAATGGAAATGCCGGTCATCCAAATATAAGACATGTCAGAAATGTCGGAAATGTCAGATGGAAACATTATAAAAATGGTCTGGAACAGTTAGACCTGCAGAAAGTGTAAGAATGGTTTGGAAACCTCCATCTTTTAACAAACTAAAGCTGAATTTTGATGGTAGCATTGGGTAATCCAGGAAGGGCAGGAATAGGTGCTTTTAGAAACCACCAAGAAGTGGTGGTGGACTTGTTTTCAGGACCAATCGGCATTGGAGATTCAGTCCAGACTGAAATTATGACTCTCTTACATGGATTGAAGCTTGCATTACAAATTGGAGTAAGGGAATTGGAAGTTGGAGATTCTCAGTTAGCCATCTCTTGGTCCAAGAATTTCAGATCAGCTCCTTGGAAATATAGACATGCTTTTAGGGAAATTGACACCCTAGCAAAGAGATTCAACTCTACTTTTGAATAGATAGGAAGGACTGCAAATGGATTGGCAGATATCTTGGCAAAGCAAGGAGTTGATGGACCTAGTTTGTTTTGGGCAAAGTTGAAACTTGATGTACTGCTGCTGGGAACCTGTTAGCTTTTTTGGGACTTCTTTGTAACTGTGACTTGAAAGTTTCTTGGGGATGACATCCCTGTTATCAAATTGTACTATCTACTGCTTTAATTAACTCTAATAAAATAAGTTATCTTCTGCTGATCAAAAAAAGTATAGATATTGTGGAAATATTTTAAAATGTGGAAAACTGGAAATAAACAATGATATTTTGTCAGAAGATTGGGGGAAATGAAAGCGAGGAGAGATGGAAGTGAAAGGCAACGTATGAGGAGGTTTAGGATTTTACCAGGAGAAATGGTTTAATTGATCCTCCTCTGAGTGGCTGTAGATTCACGGAAGAACAGGCAATCTCCACCTATTTTAAGAAGGCTGCACAGATTTCTATATTCTAGAGATTGGGAGGAACACGTAGGTGATTTGAACCAAGAAGTTCTGCCTTTTATCATGTCAAACCATAAGCCAGTGATGTTGAGACAATTTTCAGTGGTTTAAGGTCCAAAACCATTTAAATTCGAAAATATGTTGCTGGACCATCCAGACTTTTTGGATTGGCTGAAAGAGTAATGGGGAGGACTGCAAGTGGAAGGAACTGCAGGTTTCAAGCTGATTAGGAAACTGCATCTTCTGAAGGAGGAAATAAATAAGTGGAATGTAGGGGTTTTTGGTAATGTGGGGAATAGGAAAAAGGAAATATTAGAGAAAATGGCCAGCTTAGACAGGCTGGAGGAGGTGGGCTCCCTCTCAAGGGAGTGGAAAGAGAAAGGTTGGAGTTTGAGTTAAAAAAAATCTAATTCACAGAGAAGAGGAGAGCTGGAGACAAAACTCCATATTATCTTAGTTAAGAGCAGGTCACAAAAATACAGCCTTTTTTCATGCCTATGCTAGTGCAAGAAGGATAGATTTCATTTCAAGGATTCAGGTGGGGGGAGATGGTGGAAAACTGGAGTTGAACTTCAGGAGAATGTGGGGTTTTTTTGAAGGATAAAAAGGAAATTTCATTAAACTGAAAAAGGCAGCACATCTCATAAGCAATGGTTGTCAAGTTGAGAAACCAAATACACATTAGAAATCAAACTGAAAAAGAACCACTATTACAAGGATGCAAATCTAGAGTGCTCCAGAGATTCTCCAAATAGATCAGCTTTGTTCACTTGATCAAAATCTGGAAGTCTAACAGCCCAATTTGCAATCAGGTTCCCCACTGCTGCTACCAGGCATTCAATACTTTTTGACCTGTCCTCAAAAACCCTTCTGTTTCTCTCTTTCCATATAGACCAGCATACTGCGAATGGAATACATCACCAAAAGATCTTAGCCTTCTTGCTTCCTCTGAGTTTTGGCCATTTGGAGAATATCTCTGCTGGAACCAAAGGATGTAAGGCATTCACTCCAAACAGGAAGGAGAAAAACTTCCAAATGAAGTTTGCCATACTACATGAGAAGAACCAGTAGGGGTCATTCAATTTATTCGGTTAAAAACCGAACCGAATAAACCGAAATAACCAAAACCAAAATTTTTGGTTTGGTTTTTGGTTATTTCAGTTAAAACTGAATTTTAATAATATATACTCTATTATATATATTATATATTATATATAATATATTAATATATAAATATATAATATATTATATATTATATGTTATATATAATAATAAAAAGTTCAGTTAATTTGGTTAACCAAAATTCTAGTTCCAAAAACCGAACTGATTTAACCAAAAACCAAAAAGGCCGAAACTGACATTTTCGGTTTGGTTATTCACTTTTAACCGAATAACGCTCAACCCTAAGATTGGCTAAGAACAAGTGAAGGACTATTTCTTCCTTCTAGTTGCATAAGAAACAACAGCTTGCTAACTGTAAACCTCTGGACTTCAGGTGGTTAGAAGTAAGGATATTGTCGTTTTTTTTTTTTTTGATAAATAGAAGTAAGGATACTGTCATGCACCACCAGCAAAGGCTCCTACCCTTGTGGGTACTGGTTACCCCAGACTCCTTTTATCTAGTATGACTCCATTCCATCTCTCATCAATGCCTTATAAAAGGATTTAACTGAGAAACTTCCTTCTCTGCATTCTTTCCACCATAGGCCATCTTCTGTGGATCTGGAAATGTTGGTAGCTTCTAACTTTTCCAATAACAGAATACACTCTTTTTTTATCAATAACCACATTTCATTAATTAATCTCAAAAAGATTACAAGGATGAAGATAAACTTTCTTATCTTCCGACTGGAGCTTGAGCTCCCAAGAACAGAAAAAGGAAAAAATCACACTTGTGCTCAAAACATTAACTCCCTCTCGACTCCTTTCTTAGCTAACCCATCAGCAAAAGAGTTAGCTGATCTTTTCACCCAGCTGATCTTAATTTCCATCTCTTGAACCAGCCATCTAAACTTCCTCCTCTCATTACTGTACATCCATAACCTGCTATTTTCTTTATTCAGCCACCCTACCACCACCTCCAAGATCCCTTCAATGATGAGTTTTCTTATATTCATCTCTGTTATGATTTGGCCTGCCTTGGAGTTCTATCTGTCTGAGATCGGTTATGTGGAAAGAGGTAGAAAGGTGGGAGAAAGAGAGAAAGAAAGAAAGGAGAAAATCTGGTTCAAACTAGAAGTCTCAAGTCACTTCTCCCAGTTGGCCAGACAGTACTTTTATTATTAAAAATAATTGAAAAGACATATGTGCCCTTATTTATGTAATGAGCACTGGTTCTAACACAACATTACAAATCAGCAACACTAATCTAGGTATAAAGACAGAAATACCCCTACGCTAACACTCCCCCTCAAGCTGGTGAGTATATATCATATACTCCCAGCTTGTTACATATGTAGTCCACTCTTTCCTGTATTAACATATGCAATGTCTAGCTCTCCATTCAGCACCTTCTCCCTCACAAAGTGACAGTCAACTTCAATGTGCTTGGTTCTTTCATGAAACATCGGATTAGAGGAAATATGAACTGCAGCCTGATTGTCACAAATAGAGCTTCATTGGAGTGTTGATGTTGTACCCTACTTCTTGCCACAACTGTCTGCTTCTTACTTTTCCATGTAACCAGGTTACCTCCCAGGAAAGTGCAATAGCATGTGGTAGACCGCCTATCAGACATAGAACCGGCCCAGTCAGCATCAGAATAACCTTCTATTTCAAGTTTTCCACCACTCTTGTATATCAGACCGCGACCCGGAGCCCCTTTTAAATACCTCACAATTCTCAGAATTGCATTCCAATGAGGAATCAAAGATTTTTGCATGAACTGGCTTACCACACTAACCACAAATGAGATGTTTGGTCTAGTAATGGTTAGGTAGTTCAGTTTACCCACAAGTCGTCAGTATCTGCCAGGGTCTTCAAACACTTCACTCATATCACTACTCAGCCTGGTATTTGTGTCCATAGGTGTTTCGGTTGGTTTAGCACCGAACAAGCATGTTTCTTCCAGCAAATCAAGCACATATTTCCTCTGGCACAAATTAATACCATACTTGGACCTTGCTACCTCTATCCCCAAGAAATATTTCAATTTACCAAGATCCTTTGTTTGAAAATGATAATGCAGATAAGTCTTCAGCCTATCAATACCCATGTTATCATTCCTAGTAATAACAATATCATCTACATACACCACCAACAGTATTTTTCCTCCCGGAGAGTCATGACTAAATACAGAATGATCAACTTTGCATTGTTTCATACCAAACTTCTTTACTACCTCACTGAACCTACCAAACCATGATCGAGGAGACTGTTTAAGCTCATATATAGCCTTCCTTAGTCTGCACACCTTACCATCCTCCCCCTGAGCAACAAACCCTGGAGGTTGCTCCATGTAGACCTTTTCGAGTAAGTCACCATGCAAAAAGGCATTCTTGATATCAAGCTGATATAGCAGCCAATCATACATGGCTGCAAGAGATATCACAACACCAACTGACCCTATCTTAGCAACCGGTGAGAAGGTCTCTGTGTAGTCAATACCATAGGTTTGGGAGTACCCTTTTGCAACCTATCGCGCTTTCAGGCGTTCAACACTACCATCAGGCAGATACTTAACCGTATAAACCCATTTACAACCAACAGCTTGCTTCCCAGGAGGAAGAACAGTGAAGTCCCAAGTATGATTATGATGAAGGGCAGAGAGTTCTTCTTCCATCGCTCGGCACCACCCTGGAGAGGCAAGGGCTTCTTGGACATCCTTAGGGACAACAACTGATGATAACAAGGTGACAAACTGGCAATGGGAGGCGGAAAAGTGAGTAAGTGAAACATAATTAGAAATAGGATGAAGGATGCAAGTGCGTTTACCTTTCCGCAAGGCAATGGGGAGATCAAGCTCAAATGCTGAGTGCGGGTCTGGTGCCGAATCTGTCGACGGAGATGTAGCCGGAGGAGTAGTAGCTAGTACACGTAGGCGATGTGTATACACATGACGGATGGGTGGGCGTTCAATAGGTGGTGGCACCGGAGGCAAGGATTTGATCACGACTAGAACAAGGGGAAGAGGGTCGGCGACGGGAAGTGGAAGAGGAGGAGGTGATGAGGAGGATGAAGCATCACCGGACCCCAAAAAGAACGGAGTAGACTCAAAGAAAGTGACATCAGCACACACAAAGGACCGTCGAGAACTAGGATGGTAACACACATTCCCTTTCTGGGTCCGAGAATAGCCAAGGAATATGCACTTAAGAGAACGGACATCAAACTTGTCATTCACAGTACCCAGATTATGGACAAAGCAAACACACCCAAATACCCTAGGCGTAAGAGGAAACGAAGACAAAGCGGGAAACAAAACCGTAAACAGAGAATGACCATCAAGAATGAACGTGGGCATCCGATTAATTAGAAAGCAAGAGGTAAGCAATGCATCTCCAAAAGGGTTTGAGAACATGCATATGATGCATTAGGGACTGTGCGATTTCCAGAAGATGGCGATTCTTTCTCTCAGCCACCCCGTTTTGTTGTGGGGTGTAGGTACATGAGGTTTGATGTATAATGTCGTGTTGGTCCAGGTATTCTTGAAATGATGAGGATAAATATTCACGGCCATTATCAGAATGGAAAACTTTGATGTGGGTACCAAATTGATTACGAATCTCAGCATAAAATTTCTGAAAAATGGTAAACAATTCACTTCTTTCTTTCATTAAATAGAGCCACGTCATCCTTGAAAAATCATCTACAAAATGACAAAATATCTGCATCCATTATATGACATCACTTTATAAGGACCCCAAACATCTGAATGAATTAACGAAAAAGGACTCGACACATGGTTATCAACCCTAGAACTAAAGGGAACACGATGGTGTTTCCCAAACTGACACAACTCACAATCCAAAACAGAAAGCTGACTCAAAGACGGAACCAAAGACTTCAAAACTTTTAGCGACGGATGACCAAATCGGCAATGCCACTAGAGAAGAGAAAGGGATGACTGAAGAGCTGTTGAAGTTCTACCACCATCGTCAAGATAATACAGTCCACCAACTTCATGCCCTCCACCAATCTTCATCCCGGTCTTGAGATCCTAAAAAACACACATAGAATGATAAAAAGTAACGAAGCAGTTAAGTGATTTGGTCAGCTTACTAACAGACATAAGATTAAAAGGCAATTTATGAACATACAAAACTGAGGAGAGGGATACAGGGTCTAGGTCAACATTACCAACACCACAAATTAAGGATGTGGAACCATTAGCAAGGGTGACAGATTGTGATGTTGAGCAATGAGATAAGGAAGAAAACACACCTGGAGTTCTAGTCATGTGATCGGAGGCTCCAGAGTCAATGATCCAGGGATTGGGTGTGGATGCCAAACAAACCATACCTGAGTGAGCGAAAGTCATCGTGTTCTGCTGTGATTGGATAAACCTCTCATATTCATCACGGGGAACACTCACCATCTCCTTCACGGGACCATATGTAGATGTAGGAGGCATCTGATCAGATGAATGATTCTCCTATCTAAAGCTGGAACTGGAGTCACTAGTCGCGGCATGATTGGCCCAGGTTGCGGGTGGACCATGTAGATCATAACAATAGTTAATGGTATGTCCATCCATACCACAATGAGTGCACTTCCTCGGGCCTAAGCCACGTCCTCTACCATGGGCTCCCCCTGAATCTCTACCCCCAGTGCGACCACCACCACGATTATAAGTAGGCCCACCATTACCACTTCGGCCATACATAGAACCATTACTATCACCACGGCCAGACTGAGCTCCCCGAGCTCCACCTCTAGCACCACGGCCTCTCGATACAGCAAAGGCAGATCTATCTGAGATATTAGAGTTCTTAATAGATCCGATAAAAATCCTCCAGAGTCGAGCAAATACCTCTTCTAAGGAGGGAAGAGCTGATCCTCCTAATATCTGAGCCCGTACCAGTTCATATTCAGACTTCAGTCCCACCAAAAATCTAGTCACATCAAGATATTCTCTTTGTTGTTGTTGGATCTTGACATCAAAAGTGAGAGGGTGATAAGACATTCAACTCATTACGTATGTTTCTCATGCTAGCATAGTATTCCTCAAGACTCTGATTGCCCTGTTGCAGATTAAAGTACTCTTGATACAGCTGATACACTCTGGTTGTATTGTCCTGACCCGAATACAATTTCTTCACATGCTCCCACACATCTTTGGCAGTGTCAAGAAACATGAAGTTTACACTAATCCTGGGTTCCATACTATTCCACAACCATGTAATGATCTGAGCATCCTCTTGCTCCCAGTCTTCATACTCGTGAGAGTCAGTGGAGGGTTTCTCCTCTCTTATGTGTTTTACCTTCTTCTTTGCCTTCAGAAAGACTTCGACGGATTTAGCCCAAGGCACATAATTCTCTCCGTTTAGTTTAATGGAGGTCATCTTAACATTCAGGTAGTCTGTAGGCACCATCACATTAGGTTTACAATCACTGTTATCTCCCATTCCGTTATCACCGATTCTGCACACTTGCTGAATTCTATTACCACTGAATTCTGCACACTGCACACAACTAGATCACACTCGTCACACTGATTTCAGCACTTGTTCTTGCTGAAAAGTGTGCTCTTTACACCACAAACCCTACCCCTATGGCTACCTGAAATCTCACCACTATATGATCACAACTCTTCCTTTGAAATACACAAAAACCAGCATAAACCCTAGCACACTAATGTCTGAAACCCTAGCATATGGTCTGAAACACACTTCCTGTTTGATCCATAACAAGTATCATGCACAGAAATCTCTTACCTTATCACTGAAGCAACAACCACACGAGCAGGAAATCAGTCCACACAAGACAGCCACTGTACCACATAGATCGGCCCTCTATTCTTCATCGATTAGGGGAGGGCGATCTTAGAAACCACAGCAACCAACCACACAAGACCTGACTGGAGGCATAGAAACCTCTAAGGGAAGAGGGCGATTACTCCTTTTCAGCCCTTTCCCTTATCTTCAGTCAAATGCAGAAAAAACAAGAGAAACCCTAGATAGGGTGCGCAGAGAATAGAAATCTAGGCAGACAGAAATCTAGGCAGATTCAAGTAGCTCTGATACCATGTTATGATTCGGCCTGCCTTGGAGTTCTATCTGTCTGAGATCAGTTATGTGGAAAGAGGTAGAAAGGTGGAAGAAAGAGAGAAAGAGAGAAAGGAGAAAATCTGGTTCGAACTGGAAGTCTCAAGTCACTTCTCCCAATCGGCCAGACAGTACTTTTATTATTAAAAATAATTGAAAAGACATATGTGCCCTTATTTAAGTAATGAGCACTGGTTCTAACACAACATTACAAATCAGCAACATTAATCTAGGTATACAGATAGAAATACCCCTACGCTAACAATCTCCTTAGCTCTTTGGACTCCTTCCAGAACTACAAAGATCTCAACCCTGAGAGAGTCACCCACTCCAATTGGGCCTGAAAACATAGCTGAAATAAACCCATTCTCATCCCTAAACACACCTCCAATCCCCAATTGTCCAGGATTCCCCCAACTACTCCCATCAAAGTTTAGTTTTAAAAAACCGGTCGGTAGGGGGGTCCAAGACACACTCATTACTATTTTGGGCTGGGTGCAATTAGCAATCTCACCCCCACTTCCTCAATAAATCATCCACTGTGAAGTCTATAAACAGCTTTGAAGATTTCAGCCACTGTACTACCCTTATATGGATCAGTTCTCTCAATTCTTCATTGTCTCTCTCTACTTCAGAGAAGATCCTATAATTTCTTTCCTCCCATAAAGCCCAACATACTGCAGCCCTCAAGCATCTTCACATGGTCCTTCCCCTTTTCATTCGGCACCTGAAGAAGGAAGGGGAAAAAAGGCTTTGCAAATTTGATGGAGAATTCCATCTACCCAATAACAGAATACACTCTTCCACTTCTTGGTCTAGTAAAGGTCTTCTGAATTTCGGGTTCCAAATCAATTGCTCCCTTCTCCACTCATAACACTAGTCAATAGAGACTTGGTGTTCCATCAGCTTGTATAGTCTTGGACACACCTCACATAGTTTCCCTACCCCGAGCCAATCATCTTCCCAAAACCTCACCATAGAACCATCCCCCATTTTAAACTTGACCAGACTTCTAAACTCTTGATTAAAACCCATAACTCCCTTCCAAACACTTACCCCATAAGAACTTCTTACTTCCCTTGATTCCCACTTGAACCTCACCACTCCATATTTTCCAACCACCACCCTCCTCCATGAAGCCTCCCTCTCTCTCTCTCTTGACCAAATCTCCACAACCACTTCCCTAATAGTGCTTTGTTGAATAGCTTCACCCTTCTCAGCCCTAAACCTCAACCCCTCCTTTGACCTACGTACCTCTAGAGAAGGTGGTTGATTATCACAAGAGGTTATGCACCTCTATAGTTTGGAATTTCATAGAAAAGAATCTTGGAGAAGTTTCTTTTTTTTTCAATAACGAGGAATCTTGGAGAAGATGGTGAATGCTACTTTCATATCTTTGATTCTAAAAAAGGAGGGAGTGGTGGATTTGAAGGATTTCAGACCTATAAGCCTGATTAGTAGCCCATACAAGTTGTTGGCTAGAGTTTTATCTAAGAGGTTGAAGAAAGTTCTACATGAAGTGGTTGGAGAGTCCCAAATGGTGTTTGTGGAAGGGAGATGACGGAAATGGGACTGAAGGGGCAAAGGAAAAAGTAGTCTTGGAAGAGAAGTGGAGAAGGGGACAGATGTGTAGAAGAGGAGGAAGGAGGGAAGAAGGATTTGGAGACTGAGGGTGAGGGAAGTGAAGGTGAAGAAGATAAGCGGGGGGGGGGGGGGGGGTTGAACATATAAAAGGAAAAAGTACAGAACTTTCCCATTAGAGGAGAATGGAGAAGAGAGGATGGAAGCGGATTCAGGGGAAGAAAATGAGTCTGAACTGATGATTGAAGAAACCCATATGGTAGAAAAGTCTGCTAACATCGAGGAAGTAGTGAATAGGGGAGTGAAAGTTAGCAAAATTTTGGGCCTGTTTTTTCTAGGAGGGGAGGAATTCGCAAAAGAAGCCTTTAGATCTGTGGAGGAAACAAGAGCTATGGTGGAAACATTTGGGAAGAAAGAAGGTCTGATAGATCCAGTGGTTAACCTTAATTGTGATAATTCAACAAGGCAAGGGGTGGAAGCAGTTGCTGGATGCTGTGGGGACTTCATAGAGGAGCCAGAAGAAGAGGTCGAGGGGGTGATGATTGAAGACAGGAGTCAGAAATTAGTAGGGAATTCTGAAATAGCGGTGGGAAGTCTAAATGCAGTCGAAAGATTCAGAACTCAAAAGCACAAAAAAAATACAACAGCAGATCCCAGTCTCTAAGGTCTTTACGAGGTTAAAAGGTGGTCTTTTTGGAATGGGACCAAACAAGCTCATCAAAAAACCCAAAGGAATAGTCAAGAAACGACAACAAATTTGTACTCAAAAAACTGAGAAAGATGATTAAAGTTGCTTGTTAGGGTTTGGGTGTCTGGTTTGAGCTTTTGTTGGGCATCAGGCTGGTTTGATATTCTGGTTTTCTTTTGGCTTTTGTCTTGTCTTGTATTGTTATGGTAGGGGGCTTTTGTTAGAAGGCTTTCAGCTTGGTTCTGGTTTTGGTTGATTTGGGTTTTTTCCGTCTCTTTGGGGTTCAGCTTGGGTTGGCCTTTCCTTTTGAGTGATTGCTTATCACCTTCCTTGTATCTTTCTTTTTGTTTTAATAAATTCTTTTATTTTATCTTCACAAAAAAAAAATCTGATTATTTGTCAAGAGCGAAATTTTAATAGCAAATTAGCAAATGGTTCAATCCCCCCCCCAATTCCTTGTATGTTTGCATGCTGTAGTACAGAATGGGTAAGATAAATGGTTCAAATGATTGTACAGTTTCAAATTAGTCTATGTTCTTTAGGTTGTCTTTAGTTGCAATGAAAATTTATTTGCACTGATGCAAAACCATGACAGTCTAATTTATTTGCACTAAATGATTTTAGTGCAAATTATGATTTATCTTTATTTCAAATTTTACCTTGCTTTGTTTAATTGCAGTACAAATGAAGCAAATCAAGACTTGAAGCAAAATAAAGTAACACCCAAAATGAAATTAAACCAGAATTTGAATTCTTTTTATTTGCACTCCCATGCATTTGTACTAGTGCAAATAAAATTGCACTGCAACCAAACACAGCCTTGTGTGTATGATGCAGTATCAAACCATAATTTGCTAAAGAATGAGTATGTTTACCCGTAGAACCTGTGTAGAATGCAAGTTGTCTGTAGCAAAAAAAGAAAAAGAAAAAGCAAAAGCATATAAGTTAGTAGGTTTAAAAGTAAAAAACAGGATGCCAGTAACATTATGTGCCCAATTTTAGTATAATAAGAAAACTTACTCGGTTGCATATCCCAAACGCTCAGCTAAAGGAATGATGCCCAATAAGCTGAAGCAAAATACCCATCCCTAAAATATGGCCAACTTAGAGGATTGAAAACCAGTAGAAAGCATTCTTACACCACTGACATTTAATCCAAATGATATAGAAAGAATTGGAAGACTTTCCATGTGTGAACATATTAATTTATTTCATCACAGTAATTATTTCTAGTTACCATTACTAATTAAAAAGTAGGTATAAATCAAATCAGTTTTCATGCTATACCCTTATTTCTTTGTAATTCTTAATTAAAGCAAACATAAGTGAACAAGACAAATACAATGCTTACATGCTTTCCAGTGAGATGGTGAAGCAATATTGCCAAGGGACCAAAAGGTAACAACAAATTAATCTTCGCTTTGAATAAGACAATTGGAATACTCTTGATTGGCCAACCATTTATGTTCTTATATGTGAATGTATGGGAAACATTTGCCACTGATACAAGATGAGGTGTCTCACAAAAATGCCTCTTTCTAGTGTCTTGGGATGAATTAAATTGACTGTCTTCAGATTCAAGATCTGTCTTCTCTTCTATTTGTCCCATCTGCTAGCACAGAATACTTTATTGATTAAAAATAGCACTACCACATACAATAAGAATCCAATATAGAGTCTGTAATATTTTTTTAAACTAACTGTATTAATTTAATGTCTTAGATGCTGACACTAAGTCTTCAAGGGACTCACTTCAATGAGAGCCATCAGCTAGAACAATTTATCTGAACTGCAGCTCAATGTCATGGACCACCAAGTTATCACTACACCCACAAAGAATGGTACATTAGAAAGATCACGAAGAACACCATAAAATTATGCTTTTCTTTCCCACTGCCCCTAACCTTTAATACAAGATCATCTAGTTCATAAGCAGATGGACATCTATTCAGTAAACCAACTGGGACGAAGAAACTAAGAAGTAAAGAAAAAAAAAAAAAAGAAGAACAGAACCCAATGCAATTTTAGAAGGAATTCTCCTTCCTTCCATGCGACATGAAGCAAAGAATACACATTTTGAAGAAAAAAAGGCAGAAACTTAGCAATCAAAAGCAACACATTAATGCAATTGCACCACTGCACCTAAAACCGGCTAACATTGAATTCATAATGAAACAAAAAATGCATTTATACAAATTCAAAATTTCAGCTCTTATACAAGCATTAAAAATATTCAAATATCCACCAGGATATCCATTTTGAATGTTCACAATCGGACTCAACATGCAACTTTGGAAGTTCAGGCACCCAAATTAGATCATCCTACCGACAATTCCCGGACCAATACCCACATATTCAAAATGCTGGGTTCCCTTATCTGAGCACATCCGAACGCATAAGCAATAAGAAAAAAGACAAAACAAGTAAAGAAATCAATAGTTAACAAATTCCAGATGCCCTAAAACAAACCCAAAAAAGAGTTGCTGGTATCACAAACAAAACAAAGAAAAGAAGAGAAGAAAACGACCTC
The DNA here is from genome assembly GCF_056320005.1 of Nelumbo lutea. Classification (NCBI taxonomy): domain Eukaryota; kingdom Viridiplantae; phylum Streptophyta; class Magnoliopsida; order Proteales; family Nelumbonaceae; genus Nelumbo; species Nelumbo lutea. The sequence goes on along the minus strand of NC_142689.1, from coordinate 322,345 downwards.
CGATGGAAGTTCGGGCGATTGGAAAGAGTAAACAAGTGAGGAGAGAGACATAGACAGGATCAGCTGAATAATTTAAATGGCCAAACAAGACAGATCTGGCGTACCGAATGCCCATGTAACGTCTCTGGGATAGTTAGATATGCATACCTGATCACGAAAAAGAAGATGATTTAGCTAACGTAACAAAGAGATCCACATCCAATGAAGGCAACCAGCGGCAATAAAGACTGGCGGTGGAAATTGAGCAACCGCTGAATGCCCGAACAATTTTGTGCTTTTTATCTTCTTATTTTCGAAAATGGAGGGAGAATTTTCTTTGACGATCTCTAGGTAAAGAGCAGATTTTTTGTGGTATCGTGCTGGTGCGGTGGTGAAGACTGAAGAAAGAAGGTTCGTGGAAGGTGCTCAGAGCCTCATACTGTCGGAGCAGCATTTCCTTGCAACTACCAATAAATCACAGACACGCAACCAATCATCAAACGTAAGAAGAAACAGTTCACTGAAATAGTGATACCCGAAAAAAAATAAAAAAAAAATTATTAACGAATCAACCGGTCAATAGATTCGAATTATCGTTTATATATCTAGACATCCTGTTCAATTAAAACATTTGTAAAATTAATATAAATTTACAGAAATATAAATGAAACAAAGAACATGTGTCCTCGGTTTCTTTGTTAATTTTTGTAAAATTAATATAAATTTAAAATATTAGTTAATTTTTTTGTAACATTAATTGGTAGGACTATCTCATTGTGTCATCGGTTCAAAACACTTCGGATAATAACTATTTGAACAGAGGATGCAATTAGATAGTCCTGCCAGTTGGATAGGGCCGAGGTGGAAAGACGAAACCATGTACCGAGATCTACGACCAAGAAAAAAGTTAGAGGATCAATGAGTTGTTCCTCAAGTGGGTATTCCAATGTTCAAGTCAATAAGATAGGAAAGGATGTGGCTAAGACGAGTAGGCTAAAATAGCATGGTCCGAGCTAAAGAGATAATGTATAAGTATATTTAAAGTGTTATTCCAAAAGTCACTTACCTCGAGTGGGGAATACCCATTTATAGTTGGGTGTTCGTGTCCCAAATGGATAGGGTTCTCGAGGATGTCGAGATGTGGGTGTCCGTCAAGGTCTTCTGGAGGTTTCCTCTACCCTAGCGGAGTCCACTTCTTTATCTGTGTAGACACTCCTTAGTCATGCTCTTCCATTACGCGTAGTGTTGACGTGGCTTGAGAGAGAGGGCAGTTGCAGAGATAGTCACATGGCTTCTTTGGCCAGTTCTACCATCATCCAAACACCACTCCCCCAATTCAAAAATCGAGCATAGTGCTCGGTTGCGACTGGGTGTGGAAGAGTTATGTAGTCTTCGGTTGAGGAATGTTAATTTTTTTGAGTTGACTAGCTCAAGGTAAGACCGGTTCAGTGGGCAAATCGACTGGTTCAATGCTCACGTTGTTTCCATTATGGATCGGCAAATGCGTCGTTTCGTCTTCCTAAGGTTATGCGCATGCAAAGTGCGGCGTCGAATCAATGCCATTGATTTGATTTGATCTGGACCATTGGTTGCCCTTATAAAAGGGGAGTAGGCAAGCCATTTTACTTTATCATTTGTGAAGAGTTTGCTCATTGGAGTTCGATTGATGTCCTTTGCTTGATATCCCAGGTGTCCCAACCTTATTTTTTCTTTGATAAGATGTCTTTCACCACGTTTTCCTTGTCTTCCCTTTTCACTAGGTATATTGCAGGGGATGAGAGTGAGGATAGTCATTGATATGAGGGGACCAAGGTTAGGGTATCGGAGACCAATGCCAATGTGGTCGAGGTCGTTGACGAGAGCGACACTAAGGTCTAAGAGATTAGTGTCCGAGAGACTAGTGTTGATGAAGCTATTAAAGCCGATGAGGTGTTGGAAGAGCAAGCCCTTGAGGGGAGGAGCAATTTGCCTCGGCTCCATGTATTCTTTCTCTGACCGACTTGGCTCAGATCTGAGAGGTGTACCACATTCCCAAGGAATATAAACTGAGGTGTCCTAGGATCGGGGAGAGGGCCACTTCGGCCCATTCCGAAGAGATTTTTGTGTGTATGTCCATAGTTTGATAGCAAGTCTTAGATTCCCTTTAAACCTTGAGGTAGTGGCTATCCTGAGGTGGTATCAGGTCCTGCCTATTCGGTTGATGCTGAACTCATTTTAGTACCTAGTCGGGCTCCTCTACTACTGCACTCTCAAGGATATTGAGATTACCCTGCCAATGTTTAGATATATTTTTCCACTTGAAAAAGCACAATCAGGGGTACTACTACCTATCGGCCAAGCCGAACACCAAGGTGCTCGTTGGGGCTCCCTCTTCCATTAAACACTGAAAAGAGGGGTTTTTTTCTTTGTGAAGTGTCAAGGAGGTTGGTCGTTCTCCCTCGCCCTGTCCGTTCCGAGGACCAAGGATAAGGGTCATTCCCAAACTGAGTTGTCGGAGGGGGAGATAGCTACTGTGAGGAGGATAGTGAGGATGCACATCAGGGAATACACATCGCCTTGATTGTTGACCTTGGTTGTGGGTTGCGTGATTTTTTTGGTGAGCTTATCTAACTTTGTATTAATTGTGAAGATTCAGATATGATCGGTGCTCAGAAGAGAGCTTGGCGTATGAAGTCCGTGGTCGCAAAGAAAGTGTAGGTAGCTAGGACCTCAAGTGCGTAGCTCGGGACTGCGGAGCTTCAGCGCCGCTAGGCAGAATAAACGTTTTGGCAGGGGAAGAGGTCGAGGTCGACGGAGGAAGTCATGATGGTTGACTCTGAGGAGGCCATGACTCAACTCGAGCGGTCCTCATCGTAGAGGGGGGATGCTCTAGAACATGCTTTGGCTAAGGGCTTTGCTAGTGTATACATGCCTCAATGGTCAGTTTGGCCAGAGGACACCCTTGAGACGAAGGGGGTGGCTATAAAACTTACCCAGGTGTAATGCTCTCTCTCTCTATATATATATATATATGAAAGCTGGTTCTGTCATGTCAGCATAGCTCTCCTTATAGGAAACCCCCTTCCTAATTTTATGTTTTTTTTGAATTTTTTATTTTTTTAATTCCACATAATTACCCATTAAAAAAATAAGGAAATCACATGTGCATAACTATTTCTAACAACCATAAAGAAAGAGGTATTCACTTTTCTAATGTTTAGCCAAGTGGCACCACTTTCCCTCACTTCCTCATATATTATATCTAATTCCTATTTATCTCCTAAATTATCTCTAACTCCTATTTATCTCTTAAATTATCTCTAATTTAGTACAGAGATTCTCTCCTAAACTATCTCTAATTCCTATTTATCTTCTCCCTCACTTTTTTATCCATATCTATCTAAAAAAAATTTTAATTTAAAAAATTCAGAACTATTTAAATGTTACAACGAAATGATATACTAAATTTAAAATATTTATTCAAAACTAAAAAAAAGATTTAATAATATTCATATTATTAATAATTCAATATTTTTACAAAATTCATCATGAAATTATGTAGTAACAATATAAATTATAATTTTATGAATTATTCAATTTAAATTTTATTCAAATAATAAAAATTTAACATTAAAAATTTAAACATTATTAATATTTCCATAACTAAAATTCTTAAATAAAAAACATTAAAAGTATCTAAATAATACAACAAAATATTTAATATTACGTAATAACATTAAAAAAATTAAAATTAAAATAATATATTTTTTTAAATATTTTACATATTATTTAAATATTTAAATAACAAATTTATAAATAGTTAAAATGACGAAATTATGTAATAAATTTAAAGAAAATCTTAAAAGTAATAAATAATTATAATAGAATTCATAATATTGATATTAATAATAATTTAATATTTTACAAAATTAATAATGAATTAGGTAATTATAGCATAATTATAATTTAATGGATTTTTAAATTCAATAAATAATTAATATTTTAAGAATTAGGTAACAATATTATTTCAATAACTAAATAATATTGTAAATAACTAACTTCACTTATATCAATTAATAATTATAGAAAATAACTATCGACAAAATTATATTTATTAGTAATAATTTTACAATAATAGTGTATATTCATTATATATTTATATATACTATATTTAATATTTATTTTACTTTCACTAATTATCTTTTTTTCCATAAATATGCTTTCAATAATTATTTATAAATCTATTTTATTTTGATATTTAATAGAAAATTATCAATAATTATTGGAGATTAAACAACTATTATTTAACTTTTGAAATTTAATGTGTTGTATTTATTGTATTTTTGTTATAAATTTATTTTTAGTAATTATATATTTTTTATAATTTATAGATCGATACTTATTATATGAGATTACGCTATTTATTGACTAATTTAGTATATTTTCAGAATTTATTATATTTTTTAATTATTTGATTTTTATTATATTTTAATTACAAACTTGGTTTCAATGATTGTGTACATTTGCTATAAATTTTCAATAATTATTGGAGATTAAACTATTATTATTTATTAGAGATTAGACTGTAAATTTAGTTAAAATTAGGAGTGTTCAATGATTAGTTCAGTTCAATTACAAGCTGTTTCACCATCCAAATCGATCTGGTCAAGCCTGTAGTTTGTCACTCGAAACCGATTGACCATTAGTGAAAACCCACCAACTTGGGTTGTATTGATTTGAGTCTATTTTTGGTTTAGTTTGTTTATTCAAAAGATTTAAACTTAAATATTAACTTTAAATTTCATAAAAGACAATGAGATTATTAAAAAGTAAATTACAAAAATTAAATCTATGATATAAAATATTTTAGACTAAGAAATATGGGCATTTTCCTACTTTTTTGTATTAAAATTTTAAATTTAAAATATATTTATTAATCCAAAGCCGATATGAAATAATATAAAAGTTACCGAATCAGGTTGACTTTGGTCAGATTGTTTATTAAAAAGTTAAAATATAAAATAATTATATTCTTTTATGTATTTCTATTGTTTAAGTTTCGATTAACAACACCCATGCATAGCACGGGTCCCCGTCACCATTCCTCTCCTTGCTCCATTAAATAATTTTTTGAAAATAACTGAAAATTATTTAAAATGCATTAAATAATTATTGAAATTTATTAGAATATTTTGGAAATTTTAGGAAAATTTATTACATTTGATAGATTTTGGAAAATCATTAAAAATTTATGTAATTTTTTATTGCAAATTATTAAAGATAAATGACTATGGGAAATGGAAAACTATAATTTAAACAAATAATTACACAAAATATTAAGATAAATTAGTATAATATTGGAAAAAGGAAATTATTGGTTAGTTTATTAGAAATTATAAGATAAATTAGTATAATTTTATAACTAAGCCATTTAAAAAGAAAATAAATTATTTAATAAAAATTTAAATAAATTTTTAGAATTACACAAGTACAATAAATTTTCCAAAATTTTCATAACATTACATTTTTAAATATTAAAGATAATTTAGTATACTTTTAGGAATTTACCATGTGGTTTCTACTCAATATATCCTTTTGATCATTTCTATCATCAAATTGAATATTGGGTTGACGGGGATAGTGTTTTCAAAACTGGATCAAACCAGATGGTTAGATCGAAAAAATTGGGAACTAGACTCCATTTCACCTCAAAACCGCTTTTTGTCCAAAAACTGTTTATTTGGTTAGCGAACCGCTGACCTGGGTGGTTAAACCGTGAACCTAGACAACAGTTTTTGGCATTTTTTTGTTTTTCTCTTTTTTTATTTTTTTCAGACCAGGTCATCCTTTTGGACCGAACAGTCGAACCGTTCGACCCCATAATGGTTCTCTATCCGATCCAATTTTAGAAACCTTGGACAAGGAGTGGGTGCCTTGCCTTGAGCTTGGTTTGGTTTGCAGCATGGCTTGGCCCAAGGCCCATCCCATGGACTTGCCCGACCCACAGCACAGCATGGACCCGTGTGGGCTCAGGTCATGGGCCATGCCGAACTGACCCCCAAACTATCATAGAGGAGGGAGGCACGGCCTTGGACACCTCATGGGCCAACACAATATGACTTGGACTTTGTGCGGGCCACATGTGGGTTGTGTCGTGCTGATCCAACACGGACCAATTTAGACCTCTACTTGAACCTGCCCAATACTAGGGACAGGGTAGGGAAATTCGAGGATTCTCCATCCTTGACGAGGAGTGGGGTGCCTTGCCCCTGAACTCGCCTGACATTGAGGAGTTGTTACCTTGTCCTGAACCCGTGTGACATTGGGGATGGGGCGAAGATGGAGTAGAGTGTCTTGACTATAGGGCAGGAAAAGGAATGGGGTGTCCTGCCTTGAACCCACCCCACTGTCATTTCTATATAATTGTTAATTATTAGTAGAATTAATAAAAATGTTAGATTTTATAATTATTTTTACTTACTTAAAATTAATCAAAATTTTATTTAAAAATAGTAAAAAGAATAAAAAATATTAAAATTACTACAAATTATTAATAAAACTAAATTTATTAAAAAATATTTGTTCATATTCAATTAACAATAATTATTTTTTATAAATCAACATTAAATGAAAAATAAAACTATTAAATCTTTCAGATTTTTCCGTGCATCTCACGGATCCCTGCCAGTTACAGAAGTAAAGACAATGAATGGGTTCTTCCTTCAACTGCAAGAAAATATACACACTTTACAACTCTAAATTAGCTTGAAAAATAGAAGTCAAAAACAAACTACTAGCACTCAAATGAAAAATAAGCCTGAATAACACTATGAAATCAACATAATATGTGGTATTAGATTGCTTCGAACATTGAGTCGAAAAAAGGGGAGGGAAGTTAAGAAGCTTGCCTCTTGTAACCTTCGAACGATGGGAGACTGATATTTGCTAGATGAATCAAAAAGAGAAAGGAACTACTACCATTATGAGTTATTGGATTAAGTTGCAAAGTCCAGTTTAGTTGGTAATGCAATAGATGAAGCAAGCCTTGGTCAATGACATTTATGACAAAGAAAGGGGTAACTTTGTATTTGCAATAGGTAAGCTTGATGGTTCGGTCATTCTCCTAATGTTCTTTCTATTCTCTCATATTTTACTTTGGATTAGATGTGCTCCATTTAAACTTTGATGATTAAAAAAATATATTTCCACTCCTCTCTCTCTCTTTCTCACCATTTCTACTCTCTTCTTTTATCTCCTCCATTATTTCCTTCTTTCGTATAATCCCCCCTCCATATTGAAATCAGTGTCCTCTCTTTTTCTAAAATTCATCTCCCACCCTCTCCAACGATAGATAGGTATTCATAGGCTAAAAGGGTGAGGGTAATTAGGTAATTTTGGGATATTTTACTAATCTATGGAATGATGGATAGTTTGGTAGTTTTACAAGGTTTTAGAAGCATTCTAACCCGAAGGGAAGGTTTAAGCAATGATTTTTAGGGTTTGGATTTATTCCAGTAGGGTTTTAGGTATTTTGGGATCTTAAGGGTGTTTAAATAAATCTTGCATTGAGAGGAGGTTTAAGAAATTTTGCGGGTAAGTATTTATGGGTGAATAGAACTTTGCGAAATGGAATGTTCATTTATTTTGGGGTTTAGAGGGGAGTATTTTTAGGTCGTTTTTGGTGGTATTGGATTTTAGGGGCCTCTAAGTTTATTAGTGATATCTTATTCATCTAGAAGGGAAAATCTATGACATAGAAAAGATAGACATGGAAAGAGTTTTGACTAATCAAAATCCACTTATGAATTTTGATAAATAATACTTTATTTAATTCCACATTTGTGATTTCAGTTTATTGATCAATTATTATTTGAACTCAGAAGATTTTTCCCGTATCATATCTTTTCCATCTAGAAATACTAGAAAGTGGGGATCTAGTGGGTGATGGTCTAAGCCAATACTGGGGGGCTTAGAGTGGAATGTTGGTCTAATCGAGAATCGAAAAGAAGTTTTGGGACGAATTTAATGGAAAGGCACTTTAATGTTTCTTGAGCCTCACAGTAATGTTTGATGGGTCCAAATGTTGGCCAGAGATGTAGATTTAGAGTCACAATATTTTGATTAGTGTTGTTGGCTAAAATGGAATTGAGGTGTGATAGAGGGATAAACGATGGAGATTCAAATTGAAATCTTGTGGATAGATACTCAATGATAACAAGGACTTAACAAAGAAAACTAACCATCAAATAGGTGAGTGGGATGGGAGATCTAATGGTTTAAAGGATTATAATGTTGAGAGGTTGGTTAGTTAGAGGCTTTGAAATGAAATTTAGTCGAGGGGTTAAATGGAGGAGCTTATATATGAAATTTGGTAGGACGATAGGGATTGAGTTTAGGAGGCCAATGGAATCGGGATGTAGATGTGTAAATGGGTAGTTTTAGGCTTAGGGATTTTGGTTAGTTAGGGAGGTCAAAATGGACTTTTTGTTGGTTAGGTGGTAAAGTTGGAGATGAGGGCTAATTAGGACCATTGAATTAGAATCTTATAAAAATCAATGGTGGCCCTGGATGATTTGAAGGTAAAGTGCGATGTCCTAAGGTTTTTAGGTGTTCTAATTGGTCCGCTCAGAAATTTAGGGCGTGAAAAAGTGGTGTTCAGGTTTATCTATGCCCAAATCTCATTGTTTTTAGGAGATTTAAAGAATTTTGGTGTGTTTCCTGGTTGGTGGTGTATATGGTGAGGTAAAGGGGGAGAACTGAAAAAAAAATCGGATGCTGGTGTTTTTTATCACTATAAATTTAGTTGATCAACTATTAGGTATTAAAGGTCACATCAGCCACTTTGTTTCACTTAAAATCTATTGATTCCTTTAGGTAGAGTTACTGCCAAAATCCCACTCAATCATCCTTAGATCCGATTCTTCATGATTCTTTAGATTGGGCCACTTTGAAATTATTCAATCGAAAATTAGGTATTAAAATAAAGAGATAAATGTCCATAGATACAAATAGTGTTCTTAAATGAACATACAAATAAGCAAAATAAAATGCCATTCATTAAACCACATAAAAAAGGAGAATAAAGACCCTAAAAGTGCTTTAGTATAGGCTATTTAGGTGATTAAATGGCCTAAAATATGACCAAAAGGAATATTAAAACATTCTCAAGTGATCCAAAAAATTCCCTAAAATGGGTATGCATGAGCCTCACAAAGTCACGAGTAAGCCTAAGGGATTGAACCGAACTGATCCATACCACTTGGTTTGATCTAATATGGTTCAAGACTAATGCGTTTAGTTGGGTTGCTAGTATAATCTTGTTCTTAAGTAGTTGGGTTATGTTGTTAGTTGAATTGGTTCAAACTAGTTTAATTTAGATGGTTGAACCGAATGATCTTGACTGGGTTTTGGTTTGCTTCCTTAGTATAACCATCAAAGGACTTGATACAATCAAGACAAGCCAAAAATACTTGGTAGATATAGGTTTTTTTAGCTAAAAATGCATTTTGTCTTCGTGTAAGTGTTTCCTTGAATAAGTTTTAGGGTTGAACAAGTTTTAGAGTAATTGTTGCTTGGGCGCATGGACTCATAGGCTAACTCACTATGCCACATGTTGACATTTGATTTTTGCTCAGTCCTCTGCCCAAATCCCGATTCATCCATAAACACCCAATCTGACCATTCCTATCTCTTTAAAACACCAAAAAATCTGAAGAACCCAAATCATAGCCTAAAACCTTCTAAATCTGTTATTGAATCTACCCGATACTAATCTGATGGACTTGATTAAACACCATTTACATTGTGGCCATCAAACCAAATACAACCATTAACTTAGGACCTGAAAACACTCATTCATACTAAACCCCAATCCAAATTCTAGACTCCCATCAACTAATGATTCCAACCTGCAAAATTTAATGACAAAATTCCTTCATTTTGCTCCTAAACAATTTAGGGTTCCGTTCTGAGAGTTCACATTAATTAATTCGGCATGACCCAAGACACTTTCAACACTTAAATCTCTTATTCTACCCATATGATTGAAGTTCCGTTTTTTTGCTAAGCTCGGGAATTCCAAAATACCTACCTTAAAATTTTCAACACAAGATTCCCTTATTTATCCTTCCATTAAACCAATATTTTGTTTTGAGCCCTCTTGTTAGCCTAATCACCCGGAGCCTAGATTCCCTTAATCTCGATACCTTTAAACCAATTAGACACTACCATCAATCCCCAAACACCCTAAAATATCTATCTATGAAATTTTAACAAAAAATTCCTTCATTTATCCAACAAATATTTCATTCTTTGTCCTCTCATTAATTGAAACACTTTTGACCCAAATTCCCTTGATCTCAACCCCTCTCAACCCATTAAACTTTGAACATCCCAAAGTTTTTACTCATAAAATTTTGACTCAAAATTCTCTTGTTTACCCCACCATTAGATTAATATTTCTTCTAAGGCCTTTCGTTGACCTAAACATCTGTAATCCAAATTCCCTTGATCTTATCCCTTTGAACCCATTAAGCACTTTCATCAGACATCCCAAAATATGTATCCATAAATATTCTAATTCAAAATTCCCCCATTTACCCCTTACCCACATAAATATTTTGTTTCGAGGCTTCTTATTGGTCAATTCATTCCCCTCCATATCTGCTTGATCTAGGTCCAGTTAAGCCAATTTGACCACACCAATTGATCCAAAATGCTCAAAACCTTACCTTATCAATTACCACTAAAAAATACCCAGGTTTATCCCCCTCCAACCAAAAATATTTTGTTTTGGCCAATCTTATTTGCTTGCATACATAAAACCTTTACACACCTTCATGCACATTTCTACCCTTTATTCTTCGACCAAAAAGCCTCACCAACCTTTCTTAAACCCTAAATGACCAAAATTCCCTTCCAATTCCTAAAATTTATAAAAATACCCTTATTTGCCCTAAAATATATAAACCAAGATTTTAACATTTAAAGTAATGTAATGTTCTTCTTTAAGCTCCCAACAAAGCGACAGTAGACGCTCACAAGAAACGGTAACGGAGACTGATCCCTTCCTACTTTTTTTGGCATTTTGACCATAGATACACACCAAGGATCTCTTAAGAACTGCTCTCCATCTTCTCCTTTAGAAAACAACCCAACTGATCACCTCCCTCCCTCTTCTTCTTGTTCAGTTTGATACCTCACTGCTGCCACTACAACTTCTAGTAGCAGTGGGGATCTTCCCACCTTATTTTCTCATTTTTTGTCTCTCTCTCTCTCTCCCTCTTTCTTTTTCTCCTCCTCTTTCATTCTTTTTCTTCTTCTTATTCCCCGGTGTCGATCCCCTTTTTCACGCCAAACTCGCAATGGCAACTACATTCTCTCTCTCTCTCTCCCTCTCTATTTCTCATTCTCTTCATTCCCTTGTTTTCTCTACCTATATCGTTCTTTCTCCTTCTCTCTCTCCCTTCACCTTGCTGGTTCCCCTTTCTTTTTTGTTTAAACTGAATCACCGCTATCGTTATAACTTCCAATAGCAGTTGTCTACCCGCTTCCTCTCTTTCTCTCATTTTATTCTCTCATTCTTTCATTCTCTCTCTCTCTCTTTCTCACACACACAAATCCTCGTTGGTTCCTATATTCCTAGTTGAAGTTTGGATTGTTAATAAACATGACGCCCCCTTGTTTTGTTTCCAATCTCTAGTGAATTGACAAATCATCTTTCCACTAGCCATTGTTGTGATCTCTGAGGCCTATCACCCCCAGTGCCTTAATCTATGACAACTTTAACATCATTAATCCTTATCGGTGATCTACAACCAACAAGAAATCTATGGAACATCCTCTGTGTCAGCACCAAAAAAGTGGATACCTCTACCTTATAACTTGCAAATCCTTGCACGACCAATCTGACACCCCCTAGAGACTCCAAATACCCTAAAACCTTCGCCTATCAAATTTCATCTCAATGCTCCACCATTTGCTATTTGATTAAAGCAGTATTCCTTTTTACCATGATCTCATAAATCCCTTAGATTCAGGCCTCTCTACACCCATTTGACCCCGCCAATGAGTCTAAAGCCCTCGAAAACCTCACCCCACTAAATTTCACCTAAAAACTCCATTCCTAACCTACAAACCAAGCAAGATTCTATTTCGTGAGTTGTCATTTGCTTGCACAACTCTTTCATGATATAGCATCAACACAACAACCTCCCTAAGTAAATCCTAACCAGTCAAAATCTGCTTACCCTTGGATCAGAATATTCCCTTGTTACAGCTTTCCAAAATTTTAAAATAACCAATACACCCTATACACATCTTCCTTCCTAGAATTTACCCCAAATTTACCTTGTTTGGACCTTTTCACCCTTGAAAAAACATCAAAATACCCAAAATACCCCCTACACATTTCTTCCCCAAAACCCCAAATTTACCTTGTTTGGACCTTTTTGCCCATAAAAACCATCAAAATACCCCCACACATTTCTTTCTAAAATATCCTAAAAATTCTCTCGTTTGGACCTTTTTACGCCTGAAACCCTTAAAATACCCAAAATGCCTTCACAACACCTTCCTTTCCAAAATACCCCCAAAATCACACATTTTGTACTACCTTACCCCTAAAATCTCTTAAACTACCTGAAATATCCCCACACCTTCATACCTAAAATACCCCCAAATTTTCTTTTATTGGACCTTTCTATTCCCCCACAAACATTGAAAATTCCCAAACTGCCCCTACTTGAACCCTATAAATAGGGATGGTGGGGTGTCCCAGGGCATCAAATCAGCTTGGGAAAATGGGCCTTCCCCCAATCCCCCCTTCATTTGAATTTTCTTTCCACACCAATCGAGTCTAATTTCTTTCTTTTTTTTTTACTCTTTCGTTTTTACCCAAAAAGGAAAAGAGGGAGTTTTCTATTTCGAGCCTCCCTCTTCTCCTTCTTCGTTCTTCCTAGAAACGACAAGGGAGACAGAGCTCGACGTTGCAAAGAGGGTGGTCGCCGTTAACCAGCCTCGACCTCTCCCGATTGTGGCTCTTCCACCATTAACCGACTCTGCCCACGATCTCTGGCGCTCGGATTCTGGCATGTTAGAATCTCTCAAGACTGGTGTCTCTTGAGGAGTTTAGAGAGTTCCCTTTGAAACCTTTGGTGATCACGACAAGGGTTCTTCTGAAATCTCTAAAGTCCCTTTCGAAGCCTCTAGGAATCACGGGGGAGTTCTTCTGAGATCTCTCGGTGGAAGCATTTCCTGGGAACCCTCTGTGCACACAGGTAAGCTCCATTCGTTCTCTTTCTTTTTATTTTAATTTGTTTTAGTTTAGTTTCTTGTTGCCACCTGAATTGAATATACAGGAGGGGTTTGGAGCGATTGACATCAGGGCTCCCATCCTCCCCCAAGTAAGCTATTGACTTCAGGAAAGGTGTGACGGAAAATTCCCAATGCCAGCCCATTCACTGAAGCTCAATATGAAGGAAGATGGTGCCCTGGTCTCAATAAGCTTCCAAACCTGTAACTACTGAATCCGAACTCAACCTGGTCTCCGCCCCTCTCCTAATTCGATGACCAATAGTTTATTGGTGCCAACAGAAGCGTGAAGGGGGAACCCGGTATTGCTACACTCATTGGTTTCCAATATGAATAGGAGTCGGGGAAGATGATACTAGATGAGTTCAAATTAAATCAACTTTGATTAAGCATTCTGTGATTAAACTGGGAATCCAACGAACAAAATAAGTATTTAATAATGGTGGTGGCCGATAGCTAGGTCAAACTGTCGTCAAATTTAGTAACAGAATAGAGTTTTCTAGAGCATTTTCACTCTGCTTGAATTGTTAAGTCTTTCAAAAGTCGCTACTTGTTTGACTGGATTCAGCCTTGTTATTTCGGTTCAGAGGAAGCAGTATTCACATTGATAGGGGAGAGGTGTCTAACACAGTAACACCTTCCCTCTTCCCCCCCCCCCCCCCCAACTTACCCGGACTACCTTATCTTGAGGGCGGAGTCACCACAAATAAAAAAAAAGTTTAATTTGAGCAATGGGAGTTCTCTATTATGTTGGGTGGCGCCTCCAATAACCAAACCGTGAAGTCGGTTGGTGCCCACACTCTACCAGTATTAGAACATCATTAACCCTAGATAAACCTTAGCAATCGGTCTCTAGAGATCTACGGTCCTTTTTCTTTCTTGTATGTCATTTTTATTTTATAATTGCTTGATGGTGTTGATGTAAGGGGATTTAGATGTCTATGCTCACTTTGCTCGAGAAGATTCTATGTTCGAATTAATGAGGGAAATTGATTTCGCAATCATTGCTATTCTTCTAAACAATTTCATAGATAAAGTTGATTGAGTTTTGTTTGAATAACATAGGCTAATGTGAATCGATAATGATGAGGGGTGAATTGATAATTAATGAGGACACGTGGATAGGACTTGCCGGTTAGACTGCGAATCAGCATTTATCGCCACCTCAGCACTATGTACCACCTCGGCGAGCAAGGCCACTTCGGGTATCTCGAGCACCTCGGCAATGATTGTGGTCCGAGTAGCTCGGGATTGCCTAACTTGCCGAGGTGATACGTCAAACTTCTAGAAGCATGCCAGTTGTCTCCAAGCTCTCTGGGATCATGCCGCACGACTGTAGGACTTATCCTTATCCCGCCCAAATCGGATAAACACAATGGGCCTTATCGGCTAGCATGTTATCCACCTCCGAAGGCAGAACAGACTCCCAATGGAGCGGCCTAAGGATCTTGGAGGTGTTTCGTGAGACCCACGATAGTCCAGCTATATAAGGGCATTAGCCCCTAAGACATAGGTATGCGCGATTTAGTGCATTCTACCTCTCGTATTCACTTACTTTCAGCTCGCAACTAAGCCAGTAATAACTTAAGCATCAGAGTGACCACATCGGATTAGCCATCCCGAGTTCTCTGAATACTTCTTTCTTATAGTTCGACCGACCAGCTAAGTGATCTACTTTCCAGCTAGGAGCTACCAAATCGTGCACCATCAATTGGCGCCGTTTGTGGGAACACGACAAGAAAGTCAAGCTCTCTACCTTAATCACTTCTTTAAGCATCCCATCAATGGCATCAACCAGTAACACCGAAAAGAGCATCAAGATGACCATCACGGGGGGGGGGGGGGCAGGAACAGACCTCCATCAATCTAGAGTTTCCCACAATCTGAATCCGTTACTTCACCATTTCGAGGGTTCTGACAATGCAGAACCAGGTGTTCTGCACGCAGTCATTGCACACTCCACTACATCAGGTGATCACCACCATCTCGGTTGTAGAGCCCTTGGTGGTTCCTCCTGGGGTTGGGTCTTAGCAATTTGATGAACTGGTCTAGAACGTTTTGGTCATGTAGCTCTAGGTGCAGCAAATCCACCAATTATAGCAATACCAATAGTAGTTTCCACCACTTCAAAACCAGAACCAGAATCATAACATCCCTCTGAACCGAAGCCAGAACCAACAGCAGAATGTGCGTCGATCTCCTCCTCGGGGAGCGGGGACATCTCGGGTCCCAGCCCCTTCTCGGGGTTGAACCCCGCCTCGAGACTAGGCAACAGGTCAGCACATACCACCCCCACCTTTCTAGGTGGAAAATCAGAAGGACTGGCCCAAGACAGCCGCTAAACCAGGACTAATCAGCAGTAGCATTCGCGACGTTAAAATCGTGAGCCTCAAGTCAACAACTGTCAGCTCGGGGCAAGAGGTGTGGACTCACATCGAGACCCCTCAGTCCCCCACAACAACCAACATCTAGTTCAAGTTTGTGAGGATGCAAGTAACAAGAACCAGCTCTCGCCTCATGATAATTTTTTATAATGGGAGCACATTATAGTTGAGGTGTTGGACAACACCGAAGTGAACAGCACCAACAATGAGGCCGCGAGGAAGTGACGATGTCACAAAGCGCACCGAGCATTAGAGAGGAGCAACCCATCGACAACAGCGAACAAAATGAGGGAGGAAGTGAGCTCAATAGCTGCACAACCGACTCTAGTATTGTTGAGCCGGCATTCCCCCTGGCACCAGAGATTCTTTTGGCCACAAGGCCCCAAGGGTTCAAGACACCAGCATTGGAGACGTACAATGGGAAGACTGACCCCAATGACCACGCTGACAGCTTCTAGTCCTTAATGCAACTTGCTAGAGCTGATGAAGCGAGCCTGTGCATGGCGTTCTTGACGACTTTCAGGAACACAACAAGGACGTGGTATAGGAACCTACCCTCGGGCTCAATCAAGTGTTGGTTGCCGTTCGTGGATCTGTTCACCATACATTTTATCACAAGTAAGAAGTGCCCGAAGTCAGCAGTGAGCCTTCCAAACATGGTCCAGCGAGAGAACGAGTCAATCAGGAGCTACATTAGCAGGTTCAATACCAAGTGCTTACAAGTACCCAACCTCGACCGAGCTGTGCAGCTCATTGCAGCCCTGAAGGGAGTTTTTCCATGTTGAATTATCTTGGCATCTTGGGTTGAACCCTCCAAAGACAATGGAGAAGTTCCTTGAGGACGCCGACAAGTTCACCCAGGTGGAAGAAGCCCTCGGGTCTAAGTTGGAGCTCCAACAAGGCAAGAAGAGAAAGAGATAAGATGAAGACACCAATAGCAGCAAGAATCGAGGATGGAAGAGCAAGTTACCAAAGAGAGCAAGTCCTCGCACAAGCAGAGCAAGTCCCCGAAGAAATCACCATCTTGGGATTCTAGGTCAAGTCGGCCATCTAGGACCCCTCCAATCTAGAGGTCCACCTACACCCTTCTCAAATGCCAAACGGGGTGAAATTCTGATGACGATCAAGGATATTGGCTACGTCAAGTGGCCACCTAGTATGCGAGGAGACCCGGCGACCAGAAACCCAAACGTCTACTGTCATTTTCACCATGATGTTGGGCACAACACGGAAGGTTGCCGAAACCTTAAGGATGAGATTGAAGAATTGATTCGTTGCGGATATCTGAAGAAGTTCATGAAGAATGAGGATAGGGAGACAATTGACCGGCAGGCTGACCAATGAAGAGAAGCTCCAGAGTCGAGCAAAAGGAATGATTAGTAGAAACCTTGGCAACCGCCACCACCAGTGGACAGACCGATCCGCGGGGTGATCAACATGATTACCGGTGGGTCAATCGTTGCGGGGTGCAGCATAGCAGTGGGAAAGATGTTAGTTTGGGAGCTCAAACGTGAAGATGAGAACCCGTTGAAGCGAATCTACTTCATCGAGGACGATGCGCACAGGATTTAGTATCCGCATGATGATGCCCTCATGGTCAAGCTAGTGATCATTGACTTTTATGTAAAACGAGTGCTAGTAGATTTCGGGAGTTCGGTAGACATCTTATTCTTATAGGAATTTGACAAGTTACAACTGGAGTGGAAGGATCTGAAGCCAGTAGTCACGCCCCTTGTTTGGTTTAGTGGTGATGTGGTGAGGTCCCTCGACTGAGTTATAGTTCTAGTCGTAGCTGGAGCATGGCCCAACTTAGTGCGCTTCGAGCACTTGTTCTTGGTGGTCGCGACTTTGTCCCCTTACAATGCCATTCTAGGTCGGCCCATCTTGCATGCCCTATGTGCGATGGTGTCGACCTACTACTTGTCCATGAATTTCCCAATGAGCTACGTAATAAGGGTAGTATGAGATGACCAGCTTAAGTTACGCAAGTGCTACGTAGTTGCACTGAAGGGCAAGGCGAAGTTGGCAGGCGGCGTCAAAATTGAGCCACCCTCGAGTACATAGAGGAGCGAGCTGCCCCAGTAGAGGAGACAGTCCAGGTCCCGGTCTCTTATGCCAAGCCGACAAAGACCATCCAGATCGATGCTCTGCTAAGTGAATCACTTCGGTCATAACTAATAAGTTTCTTACTCAGTAATTTAGATGTTTTTTCTTGTTTCATGGCAGAAATGCCTAGCATTGACCCTAGTATTACAACTCATAAACTCAATGTCGATCCCTTAGTCACGCTAGTTAGACAAAGAAAATGAAACCTCGCCCCAGAGTGGTGGAGGGTAGTTGATGAGAAGGTCGGGAATCTCCTTGCAACAAACATTGTAAAAGAGGTCCAATACCCGAGCTTGGTGGCCAACCCAGTGCTCATGAAAAAGGCTAATGGAAAACGGCGCATGTGTGTTGACTACAGACCTCAATAGAACCTGCCCAAAGGAATGCTTTGCCCTTCCCAGAATAGATCGCCTGGTAGATGCAACCTCGGGGCACGAGTTGCTGAGCTTCTTGGATGCCTACTCCGGCTACAACTGGGATGGACCTAGCCGACTAGGAGAAAACTGCTTTTGTAACCAAACTAGGCTTATACTATTATAAAGTGATGCCATTCGGATTGAAAAACGCTGGAGCGACCTTCCAGCGACTTGTAAATAAAGTTTTTGGACCTTTGATCAGAAATAAAGTAGAATGTTATGTTGATGACATGGTCATGAAGATCCAATTTTCAAATTCTTTAGTAGATGATTTAAATTTTTTTTTTTCAAATTTTAAGGAATTTTAACTTGAAACTTAACCTGAGCAAGTGTGTCTTCAGGGTCACGTTGGGCAAATTCCTAGGCTACATAGTGAACTAGCGAGGCATTAAAGCCAACCCGGACAAAATAAAGGCCATAGTAGATATGGGATCACCCTAGAATATAAAGGAAGTGCAAAGACTAACTCGTTGGGCAACCGCCTTAAACTAGTTTATGTCTAGATCGCCAGGTCAGTGCCTACCCTTCTTTAAGGCAATCAAGTAGAACAAGGACTTTGAATGGTCCGAAGAGTGCCAGCTCGCCTTCGACGAGCTAAAAAAATACCTAAGTAGCCCGTCGGTTTTAACCTAACCTGTAGATGGAGACAAGCTTCGACTTTACCTCTTAACAAGTGATGAGGTGGTCAACTCGGTACTAATTCGAGAGGTAGACTAGGTCCAAAGGCCTGTCTACTACGTAAGCAAAGTTTTGCAGAAAGCAACGCTGAGGTACCCTGACATCGAGAAGATGGCATACGCCCTAGTGATCGTAGCTCGAAAGCTGCGGCCTTACTTCCAAGCTCATACTATCGTTGTCCTCACCAACAAATCCCTGAGGCACGTCTTGCATAAGCCCGAGGTCTTAGGTAGACTGATGAAGTGGGCCATTGACATTTGGTTCGAGTCGCGCCAAGCGATTAAAGCCCAAGTCTTTACGGATTTTGTTGTGGAGTGCACGTTTAGTGCGCCGATCCTTGAGGTGGTTGAGCCAATTAGTACGTCAGAGGCGTCAACTAGTTCGACATCGGTTCCGGTTAGGGAGAGCCCGACCTGGGATGAGGAGCCCTGGATCCTCCACATTGACGACTCATCTAATCAATGAGGAAGCAATGCTGGATTCAAATTGTACGGGTTGAGCGAGGTGAAGTTGGAGTACGCTCTCCGGTTCAGATTCGAGGCATCGAACAATGAGACAAAGCATAAGGCATTGATAGCCGGGTTGAACTTGGCAAAGGAGGTCGGCACGAAGCACGTCGTGGTATGTAGTGATTCCCAGCCGGTCATGAACAAGGTAAATGGTGAGTACGAGGCTTGAGAACCTATCATGATGGCTTACTTGGCCAAAGTGAGGGAACTATTGTCCGACTTCCATTCTTGGTTCATTCTGCAAGTACCGAGGTCAGTGAATGCCGAGGCAGATGTACTACCGAAGTTGGCACGCACAAGAGACAACATGCACCTTTGTTTCCAGGGCCTTCGCCTTTGCCTCAGTGACTTGCAGCAATTTCATCTCCACCAACGAGTGGATCATCAAGTTCGTTTGCAAGAAGAACACACCATTAAGAAAAGTGGAAAACACAAGCAATAAGGAAGTAAGTTCAGTAGCATACCACCATAAGATGACCCCAAGCCCAAGCTGTGGCGGCGAGCTTAGAACATGGCATCTCGGTGTACTTGGAGACTTCGGCGGGAAAGACAGCCTCCTTGGTTTTGAGAGTGGCTAGTCGGGCGTCGAAGATGCTTTGGCCCTCCTCGGGGATTGCTTTGGAAGTGACGACCTCAAGTTGACTGGGTCGGGGCTCGGGCTCGCGGAGTGGCGACCTAGTTCCCTCGTCATCTTCAACCTGGCTGATAACCGGGCTTCTTCCCTCTTTGTTGAAGTAGCATGTGCAGCGGGAGTGGCGACAGGCTCGGCCGTTGGGGTATCAGCGTGGGACTCCTTCCTTTTATTCTTCTTCTTCTTCTTCTTCTTATCGGTGAAGAGTTTCAAATCGGAACATCAGCCATGATACCTGCGAGGAAAAAAGTGCCCAATTAGCACAAGTAATGAAGCAAAAAGGCTAAGTGTATTTGTACCGAAGTGGTGACCTACCTGGAGGACTCAACCCAGCTCTAACCAGCTTCTCCTTGGCCAGAAAGTCTTCTAGCTTTAACCCGAGTTTTGCCCAGGAGCGGATTTCTTTCTTGATCTCCTTATCTAGCTTAATACGGGGTCACTAATGGCTGTCCTCCAGTGCGTTGGGAATGACCACCCCAAGCAACAGAAAGAATGAAGTAACGTCTCTTCCAGGCCGGAACCTTGTTGGGGTAACCATATAGGACTTTGTACCCAGGTCGGGGGGAGATATAGTTGCTACGTTTTTCTTCCGAAGTGAGGCAGGCGGGATTTTTCTTGATAGAACAAATTGAGTTGAAGATATCTAAGGTCAAAGGTCTACCGTAGTTGTGGAAGAGGGAAATGATCCCCATAATGGTACAAACTTAATTAGGATGGATCTGGTCTATAGTGATTTCAAAGAATTTGATGACCTCGATAATAAAAGGGTGAAGTGGGAAGCGTAGTATGACTGGCGCTTCTTAGAAGACGATCAGGGAATTTGTAGTGAGCAGCCAGTGCTCAGAGTTTCTTTGCCATCATAATAGAAGGACTGAAGTGATCCGGCCCCTGAGAGCAGTGAGACGATGAGGCTTCCTTCCTAGAAGACTGGCGCTCTTGTGCCAAAGTGGCCTCATCAGTTAGGATGGACTCAGAACTATGTGTTGACTCTACGTTTGGGGCTAAGGCATCTACCTCGGTCTTGATGGATTCACCACTCGCATCAAGAAAACTACTCGAGCTTCTATTGCTAGACATATCTAAACCAGGAAAGAAAGCAGGAGACTAAGACAGAGCAGGTGACTTAGTAGTTATGTTTGTGCTTATCTTGGAATTGCCCATGTAGGTCGCACTTAACGGATGCGAAGAGGGGTGCCTAACCCCTTCCCATGGGTTGGTTCAGTTAGTGCCTTGGGTTTTAGAGCCACTAGTAAACAAAAATGATTTTGGATATGATTCATTGGTGGGTGTCGAATCCAACCAAAGATAAATTGTCTTGCTCCAATTAAATAATTCGTAGATAGTGATGAGCAAGGTCGTCTCCACAAGGATTGGGTGGATTTATTTCCAAGTAAACAAAGTAAGGGGGTTGTAAAGTTAAGGAAAACAAGAAAATAACAGAAAGCAAAAGATTAAATCGATGGAAGATAGCTTCCGGTTGAAGGGATAAATTCAACTTTGATTCTTATCATTGATCCTCGATGAAAAGATAGGTTCATATGTTTATGAATAAATTAATTATAGGCATTAACAAGCTCTAACGACCAGCCTCTACTCGTATTATTCGACAACTAAAACAAGATCTTTGATTGCTTTTCTTATTAATAGACAGTCCTAAACAAGCTCTTAAATTTAATCTATTAATAGCATTAAGAGGGGAGAGACCCAATTCTGGTTAGTGATCTCACAAGCTCAGACCGTTTAAACCAGATCATACATTTTTCTAACATAGATCGAAAACTTTTTTGCAATCAATTTCTGTTAGTTGCCACCATGATTGAACCTACCAATCATATACGAAACTGGAGGTTCAATCGATCATAGATTATTTTCATTGAATGAGCAAGGGGCCCTTCTTGCTTATTCAATAAAAATAATCCTCACAAATAATCGCAAAAAACATATGAATATCCATAAACAATGAACTGAAATAAAAATCAATTAGATCTCACAATGTTTATAGAATCAAAGCTTCCCTAACCCTTGAACCAGAAACTACAGCTTCCAGATGAGAGGGGGCGAACTTTGCTTCTTCCTCCTTGGTTGTTGATTGCTCTCTCAAGGCTGAAGCTCTCTTGGAGGATTTGATGATGCCTAGGTGCTAGTCCGCTCCCCTTTTTATATATTTAGGAGGGAGTTGTCTCCTAGTCCTCTAAGGAGTTTTTTTTTTTCCATTGGGAGATCGGTTCTCTAATAGATAATGCTTATATTAGATCTAATCTACTCCTATCTTTTAATTGGTAATCCTAATCTCTTTTATCTTTCTAAAAATAAAATAGAAAATTGAATTTGATAGGATTCTTTGATGTTTCTTATTCTTGCATTCGTACTGGGCTTCCTTAATGAATTGGGCCGATGCAAGGCTTCTCTGCGAACTAGGCTTCAGTTGCAATATAGGCTTTAGCTGCGAACTAGACTTCTCTATGAATTTGCTTAGACTTTGGGCCTGATGTTAACTTTGATGCATTCGAATCCATCAAACCTCAAAACATGAAAGGTGTAGATTTTTTCCTTATCTTTCCAATGCATCTTGAATCATCTCAATCGGAGTTCGGATGGGAGAGTTATGCATTGATTACCGCACGGTGCCAAAACTGTGCAAAATTACCTGATTAGCCTTATTTTTTACCTAATGCCTTCTTTTTGCCCTAAATCGAAATACAAGAATAGTGAGTTCAATTAGGTATTAAATAAGTGTAAAAGACTGAATATTAAGGGATAAAAATATGATAATTTTTATTTTCATCATTCACAAAGATCCCATGACCTCCATTTCCTTCAAATGTTGGGTGATGACTCCAAATCAGCCCATGCGAATCATTTCCCAACGCTCACATTACACATGTGGCCTCTCTAGGCTGCAAGCTACTATCCGAGGTACCACCTTGTGCAACAATCGGTGCAACCATTTACAACATCAAGTGTGACCACTTAGAGCAAAAGGATCAATCAATTATAATTTTAAGTGAAAATGGGTCAGGTTTAACAAAAATCCAAAATTATTGAATTCAATAGTTGTGTAGTTGGCAGTGAAAACCAATGATAACACCCCGCACCAGTTATAAAATACATGGGGTCCATAGCGAGTGGCATGTGCATTATCATTGGTTCCTTTTTGAATTTTTGAATTTTTATTCCATGTCATTTTTGAAACAACCATTGAGATTCTCTCATTCTCCAAAAACAATTATCTAAAATCATTCTCTCTCGGTCTCTCTCTCTATCTCTCTCACGTTCGCAATAACCTAAATAATATCCTCTACTAAACTTTCTCCTAAACTACCTCCCTCACTATCCCTCACTTTCTCCTAAATTATCTCTATTTCCTATTTATGCTCTCCCCCACTTTTTTATCTATATCTATTTAAAGAGAGTTTGAATTAAAAAAATTAAAAAATTATTTGATTATTCTAAAAAAATATATAATAACTTTAAAATTTTTATTAAAAACACCAAAATAATTATAATATATTTAATATTATTCATATTAGTAATTATTTTAGATTTTTTATAAAATTCATCATGAAATTATGATTTTCTAGATTATTCAATTTAAATGTTATTCAAACAATAACAATTTAACACTAAAAAAATAAAATGATATTTAAATATTTCAACTAAATATCTTAAATAACAAAATATTAAAAATAGATAAATAATTATATAACAAGATATTTAATATTATGTAATAACTTTAAAATAAATAAATTTCATATAATGACAGATTTTAAATATATAAATTACTAATATTTTAAATAAAGAAATATTTAACATACTTAGATTTTAATTAGTTAAAATAATGTAATTATGTAATAAATTTAAAAAATATCTTAAAAGTAGAAAATAATTACAACATAATATTCACATTAATAATAATTTAATATTTTAAAAAATTAATAACAAATTATGTTATAATAGTATAAATTATAATTTTATAGATTACTTAATTTAATAAATAAGTAATGTTTTAAAATTTAAATAATGATATTATTTAAGTAGCTAAATAATACTATAAATAACTAATTTCACTTATATCAATCAATGATTCTAGAAAATTATTTTGAAAAAATTAATATTTATTAACAATAATTTTAAAATCTTAATTTGTATTTATTATATGTTTATCTATACTAAAAATTAATATTTATTAACAATAATTTTAAAATCTTAATAGTGGTGTGAGTTAGGGAGGTAAGGCTACGCATAGGGGTCTCCTTGAAGGATAAGGGAAAGCTGAGAGTAGGAGGTAGGCTAAAGGCTGGGGCAAATGAAGTGATAGAATGAATGTCTCGTTATGACTTCGATCCTTATTTATAGGGAGAGATTTTGAGGTCCTAAAAGGAAGGAACCAGAAGAGTTTGATTCCCATTGGGAAAGGGAATATCAGATTCAGTGTCAGTTGTTAGGGAACACTACTAGGGTTTCGCCATGTTTCTTATGAGATATCTTAAGGACGAAGTTCCTTTCGTTTGAGGATTCTCATGATACGTATGTGCTACTTCCTTTTGTGACCCTTTTAAACCGACGTAGTATAGGTGACGTCACCACTTATCTTTGCGTGTCTTCTTTAATTCTTCAAAGCGTTTCATCATGTGCATTGTCCGCGCTGAATGTATTCCTTTGGCTTGGTTCTGTCTTGCGATGAACTTGCGCTCGTTGCGGGTATGCAATGAACTTAAGTTCATTAAAGTCCGCGTGGGTCTTGAGCTCATCGCAACTCATTTCGAGTCATGTGCTCATCACAGGTTCACGTAGGTTTTGAGCTCATCGTAGATGTGCGGTGAGTTATAGAATCATCGTAGCCATTTGTGTGGTAGTGGTTTAACACCTTCTATGCTCTGATGGTTTAGGTAACCATCTTGTACCTACAAGTAGTGTTACTAAAAATAAATTTAAAAATTGAATTTATGATATAAAATATTTTAGACTAAGAAATATGGAAAATTTTCCACTTTCCCATATAAAAAATTATGTTAAAATATAAAATATTATTATATATCTGTGGTTATGTCATTCTGTTGGTGGATTTGCAAATGGCCAAAGCGAAATTGATCCAACCTTGTTGGGTTGAGAAATTGTTGAATAAAATCCGACCAGAAATACTAAGAAACTAACCAAGTGAAATTGTCTAGGTAACCATCTTGTACCCTTGTTGAAATTAATTATTGTTATCTTTATAATGTAAAAAATTATTAAAAGTTGTATATAAAATGTAAATATTTATTAATTATTTAAAAAGTTAAAAAATATAAAAATTGTATACTCTTATGTGTTTCTATTGTTTAGTTTTTGATTAACAAATGTTGTATGTCGCATGAGTCCCCACTAGTACAAAACTATATTCATAAATTCTTTCTAACCCAGTGGACTTGGTTTGGGCTCGGCTTGAGCTTAAGGATTACACCTTTAGGGTTGGGTTTAGAATGATCTTCAACTTGATCCAACCTGCCCAAGTTGCAACCCTACATTGACTTACTTGGCTCAATTAAGAATGTCATAGGGTTATTACTATTTTAATTTCTTTTAACAAAGCTCATACATAGCATGGGTCCCAACTCCCAACTAGTATAAAATGTGACGGGATCAGCTCCTCACAAATGAGTGCCTCACACGCATATCCACTGTGCATTGAGAACATCTTTCGTGAATAATAACTAATAAGTACGGGAGATGTTCCTAATGCGTGATAGGATGTGCGTGTGAGGCGCCAAGTGTGAGGAGCAGATCCGATCTCGTATAAAACATATACTCAAAGAAATCAAGTAAATCAACTTGATTTTTTTTTCTCAAAATGTGTTAATTTTGAATTCTAACAAAGGGCTAGCATGTTCGTATTATATTGGGGGATTACAAGCTAGTGTTGTGAGTGACGGGATCTGCTCCTCACAAGCACATCCACCATAATTGGGAACATCTCCCATGAATGATAACCAATAAGTACAGGAGATGTTCCCAATGAATGATAAGATGTGCATGTGAGGTGGCAGGTGTGAGGAGCAGATCCGGTCTTGTATTGTGATCATATTTGCTATACTAATGTATGTATTATTATATAGTCACGTGGCAAAAGAATCTAACCTTAGTGGAATCGGTTGTTCCACATTAGCAAGTAGACCTTAATTAAGGATGCCAATGGACTAAATTCCAAAATTGGATTTGCTCCTCATAAAATTGGTCCTCACACCCATATCACAGGTAGGTAGTGTTGTGAGCATATTTGCTATCCTAATATATGTATTATTATATAGTCACGTGGCAAAAGAATCTGATCTTAGTAGATATTAATTAAGGATGTTAATGGACTAAATTCCAAAATCGGATTTAGTCCTCGTAAAATTGGTCTTCACACCCATCTCTCAACTAGGGTTGCAATTTGGGTTGGCCCAAGGTAACATTTTACACTGCTTGGGGCTTGGGCTTCAGGTCAGGCCCATTCAAATTTTAATAAAATCCCAACCCTAAACCGCCCAAATTGCACCCCTACTCCAATGCCCTTGCAACAGTGCATTGGGAACCAAAGTTTAAAGTATTAGAAATGTCAAGTGTATTGGAAATGCAATTTTAAGAGGCATATCGGGATATGCCTTGGATACGTATGTGTATCGGAGAAAAACTAAGATACACATAGATATACTTGGAAACACTATAAATACTTTAATAAATCATAAAAATACATCAATAACACTAAATGTAATACCTCAATGAGGTGTATATACATTAAATTAATATATTTTAATGGCTTTATGAAGAAATATATTGTAGTTAATTATAATTTCATTAAAAATCCTATGCTTAATTATAATTTATAAATTATAATTTTTAAGTGTTAATGTTTTATGGGATGAAAAAACCCAACTCTCCTATCCAACCATAAAACATGCATTGGCACAACTTCTAAGTAAAAATATAATTAATTATTAATAATTATTTACTATTGATTTGCAAATCTAGCATTCTATGAATGAGGTTAGAGTTTGAGTCATTGGGGGGTGAAAGAAGGCTTTTTGCATGGAAAAGAAGTTTGTTTTCCCCCATTTATTTGTTTTTAGTTATTGGCCTTATTTTTTTTTGTTGATATGCTACCGATACGTTACAATATGCCTTAATACAACCCTAGTATGGTCCGATATGCATAAAAAAAGATGAGACGCCCAATTTTTATGCATATCCATTATCTATTTTCCAAAGATACAATATAATATGCCCCATATCAGACATATATTACAAAAAATTTAAACCTTGTAAATGAAAACATCTCCCCATAAATAAAATCATACAATTACAAATATGTTTATCATGATGTAAAGCTGCAAAATCTGCGAGATTGGTGTGAAGACTGATACCCGAACTCCTAAAGTCCAATACTTGATTTAATTAATTATTTTTGGATTTGGAGGATCCGCTTACATAATCGGTTGCATAAGCAAATTGGATTGGATAGATGACAATATATTATCCCATGCAATCCGATTAAATTTTAGTGAATTAAATTTTATATAATTATGTAATGTGTGTAAAATTTATAATTAATAAATCCACAGCATTTCAGCGTTGTGGGTATGGATGCTTATACTTGTTTCATTAATCAATTTTGTTTATTACAAAACAAATAAGTATTTTAAATTATATAAATGTTTTTATGCGTATTAGTCAATGATTAGTTATTTTCAAAGTTTTACTTTTTTGTTAAAAAAACGATGAAGCAGACTAGAGTTGCATCTAAAAATTGGATAGAATTTGAATTTTTAGAGTGGATTCAGATTTAAGTTGTTCTATAATCCATTAACAAGAAAAAATCCCTATTATTTCTTTATGTTGCCACTCATCTTAGTTTTACAAAGATCTAAACCAACAAGGTACTTTTGCTATCAATCGATATATCCGCACGAGGCACAGAAAAACTCGAACACAAAAAGCCCAAATTGGCAGGCTTTCATCCAGCAAGAAATTGATTTTCCAGTAAAACTACTTTTAATTAGCTTATTCAAAGTGAATCAGTGTTAATTTGGGAGGGCTGAGCCGAACATTGAATTAAGCTGGTTCAGCTGCTTTTAGATACACTTGATAAACTATCTATAGAGCTGAAGTGATTCGTCCAAATTTAAAAGATAAAGCAATCTAAAGGCCTAGCTAGAAGCTTATGCGCTTTTTTTCTTTTATTTTCTTTTATTTTTTTAATAAAAAAACAAAACACTAAATTTTAAAGAGAACTACAGGAGTTCAGGTCCCAGCCAATCTGGGACATTATCCCAACAATAAAATAAAAGACAGAAGATTTTGCCACTTGGGCAATTAAGTGCGCAGATAGCTAGAGTCATTTCCGCCTATAACTAAAATCATTAAAAATATTCTTAGTAAGATAATACTGCAGATGCCAATCAAAAAAGTCCATATAACCTCCACAAGGGCTTTCCAAAAAAGTAGACTTTGAAGAATGGCACCTATACTGCAAACATTGTCAACTTTGTTACCGACATATAAAAAGAGTTTCTTCTTTACAACTTACTCGAGCTCAAATCTGTGCCTCACAACGTCCCACATCACATTGCCGTGTATTGGAAACATCTCCCGATTGGTATTATCATCGGGAGATATTCTCAGATGTGCCGTGAGGACGTTGTGGGGTGGAGATGTGAATTCAATTTATTCACCATGCAATTGCTTAGTTGACGGATTAGAAGTAACTTAAGGCCTCCCAAATGGGTCCTTATTATGAGCAAGGTTTAATTGAACGTTTTGCTATTTAGCAGGCTGTAATACTAATGTTAAGGTTCTACACCAGTAATAAAATATATAGGCCTGCATCTTTTACAATAGGGCCATGAATTTATTACTGGCATGAAACCTCATTGATGAGGGCATATTTGGCACTCTACTCATGACACATGGCATCTTAAAGACACCTTGGCATCACCTAGGTAATGACTTGTCTTAGTCAAAATGGTGGAGTCCTAACTGGCTACCTACTTGCCTCTACCGCTGACCTGAAGACCTACCTCTACTGCCGACCTGGCGATCAGCCTCCGTTGACGACCTGGCAATCTGCCTCCGTTGATGACCTGGTGACTTGCCTCCGCCGACTTGGTGACTTGCCTTTGCCGCCGACCTGGCGACCTGCCTTTACTGCCGACTTGGCAACCTACCTCTGCTGCCGACCTGTTGACCTGCCTCTGCCGACCTAGCGACCTACCTCCGCCGACCTGGCGACCTCGTCTACAACTCAAGCACTCTGACGTGCACGACGAGCAGCACCTCATCCACAACCGACCTGCGGTACATCGTCAATACTGATCGAAGTGATCTCGACGTGAGAAGTGACTTCCTCGAGGGCTTATTGACCTGATTGAGGTCGAGGTGGCGACCTGGGATACGTGCTCACCAACCAACTTTGCATGCATCCCGTCACTTCCACGTCTCTCGGAAGTCAACTCACACCAAATGTTTTGGAGGAAACCGAGTAAGGTGCAAAGATTGACCTATGTGCACGACTACCTCTGAGGACATCAGACCAATTAGGCACGTCTTCTTAGAGATCCCGAACGCGGTGCGTGATGCCCATGCCAAACAATGCCTATATAAAGGCCTTACCTCCAACCTCAGAAAGTAGATGCGCAATTTAGCTCTCACAACTCTCTATCTCGCTTTTAACTCTCTCAAAAAATCTCCAACTCATTGACTTAAGCATCGGAGTGCCCACCCCGGGTAAAGCAACCCGAGCACTCAGACACTGTTTCCTTGCAGGTAGTCCCAATAAGCTATACAACTCGTCACCATTTAGCTAGGCATCCAAGCCATTTTCTAGCTCGTCACCATTCAGATAGGCGTTCGAGCCACCTTCCAGCTAGGAACCATTCGTCTAGGCGTTTAAGCCACCTTCCAACTAGGAACCATTCAGCTAGGCGTCTAAGCCACATTCCAGGTAGGGATTGTTCAGTGCTGCATCCGAGCCACATTCCAAGTAGGGACTGTTCAGCTAGGCATCCAAGTCACATTCCAGGTAGGAATTGTTCAACTAGGCATCTGGGCCACATTCAAAGTAAGGATTGTTTAGCTAGGTATTCGAGCCACATTCTAGGTAGGAATTGTTCATCTAGCATTCGAGTCAACTGCCAACCGGGAGCTGTTGAAATGCGCATCACCAATTGGCATCGTTTGTGAGAAACACTACAAAAAAACTAAGTTCTTACCCAATTCTCTGAGCCTCGAGTAATGACATCCTCAAGCAACAACAACAACGCTTGGATCGAAGGAACCCCTCAGGGGGGCAAAATCAAAATGATTAGCCCAAACAAGTTTTCACAGTCTTGCTCGGATAGAATCTCCCTAATTGTGAGGCCACCCCCATAGGTCGAGCCCTACATGCTCTCTGCGAGAGTTGACGTCCAACAAAATGTGAGGCCACCCCCACAGGTCGAGCCCTTTGTGGTTCCCATGGGAGTTGATAGCCAACAAATTGTGAGGCCGCTCCGTAGGTCGAGCCCTCCATGCTCTATGTGGGAGTTGATGGCCAGTAGGTTATGGAGCCACCCTCATAGGATAGTTCTGCCTAGGTGATGAGGTGTCTGTAGGCTGAGGTAATGAGGTGTCTGTAGGCTGAGGTGATGAGATCAAAATTGGACTATCAAAATTCTACCAACCTGGCGTTCTGCCTCCGTGAACCTGGCAACTTGCCTTCGCTGACTTGGCGACTTGATTCCACCAACCTGGCAACTTGCTTATGCCGACCTGGTGACCTGCTTCTGCCGACCTGGTGACCTGCTTCCACCAACTTGGCGACCTACCTCCGTTGACCTGGTGACACACGTAATCATCCTGGACGAGCCTTGTTAGCCTTGTTCGCGAGGTCGCCCCTATAGGTTGAGCCCTTCATGGCTCTCGCGGGAGTCGGTAGCCAATGGACTACAGTCGCCCTCGCGGATCGAGCCTTTCAAGGTTCCCATGTGAGTTGACAACCTACAGTTAGTAGAGCTACCCCTGCAGGTTGAGCTCCCTATGGCTTATCATAGGAGTAGACGACCAGCACCTCCGAGGACTGACACAGTGCAACTGTTACACCGACCCACTATTTACATTTCAACAATGACACACGTATCACAAGGGGAAGCCAAATAGCTTTCAGCATCAAGGATCCCTAAGCCAACCTCGAAATATGTTGGTAACAGGCCAAAGGACCAACAACGAAGCACAAAGCTACTCCCTTCATTGAGGTGACCTCAGCTCGGGAGTGGGGGGCAATTGATGAGGGAAG
The DNA here is from genome assembly GCF_056320005.1 of Nelumbo lutea. Taxonomy (NCBI): domain Eukaryota; kingdom Viridiplantae; phylum Streptophyta; class Magnoliopsida; order Proteales; family Nelumbonaceae; genus Nelumbo; species Nelumbo lutea. The sequence continues at coordinate 291,065 of NC_142689.1, read as the reverse complement.
ATTTGGCCCTCCACTGACATCGTGACAGATGGCACCTCAAAACAGCTAGATAACACCCCGGTATCACCTAGGCGATGACTTGCCTTAGACAAAATGGTGGAGCCCCAGATGGAGACCTACCTGCCTCTGCTGCCAACCTAAAGACCTACCTTTGTTGACCTGGCGACCTGCCTCCACCGTCGACCTGGTGACCTCGTCTACAACTCAGGCACCTTGACGTGAATGGCTAGCAGCACCTCGTCCATAGCTGAGCTGTGGTACCTCATCAGTACTGATTGAAATAACCTCGACATGAGGAGCGACCTCCCTCGAGGGCTTATTGACTTGATTGAGGTCCAGGTGCCGACTAGCGAGATGTGCTCGCCGACCAACTCTGCATGCATCCTATCACTCCTGGGTCTCTCGGAAGTCAGCTCTTACATCGAATGTCGGAGGAAGCCGAGTAAGGCGCGTAGATTGGCCTACGTGCATGGCTACCTCCGAGGACTTTGAACCAGTTAGGCACATCTTCCCAGAGATCCCGAATGTGGTGCATGATGCCCACGCCAAACAATGCCTATATAAAGGCCTTACCTCCATCATCAGAAGGTAGATGTGCAATTTAGCTCTCGCAGCTCTCTCAAAAAATCTCCAGCTCGCTGACTTAAGCATTGGAGTGCCCACCCCGGGTTAAGCAACACGGGCACTCTAATGTTGTTTCCTTGTAAGTCACCCCAATAAGTTATACAGCTCATCACCATTCAACTAGGTGTCCGAGACACCTTCTAGCTCATCACCATTCAGCTAGGCATTCGAGTCACCTTCTAGTTAGGAACCATTCAGCTAGGCATCTGAGCCACCTTTCAGCTAGGAACCATTCAGCTAGGCATCTGAGCCACATTCCAGCTAGGAACCATTCAACTAGGTGTCCAAGCCACATTCTAGGTAGTGATTGTTTAGCTAAGCATCCGAGCTACATTCTAGGTAGGCATCCGAGTCACCTGCCAGTTGGGAGCTGTCGAAACGCGCATCATCACTCATCATTGGTTTCTTGCTGAATAACCAAACGTTCAACTAATCTGAATTCCCCTATTACCTCTTTGTTATTGTTCTTTACCCAAAAAATAAATAAGGGTAAAATCATGGTTTTCAAAACCGAACTAGACCAGACGGTCAGACCGGAAAAACTTGGAAGACTTGTTCCGTTTTCCCCCAAAACCATTGATTTTGGTCAGCAAACCGCTGAACCGGCCGGTTAACCGTTCGAACGATTTTGACCATTTTCCAAATTTTCTAATTTTTTTTATTTTTTTGTCAGAATGGGTCGGTCGTTCAGGTTGAATGGTCGAACCGTTCGAACCGGTAACCGGACCCCTGATCGGTTTGGTCACCGGTTAGTTTTTAAAAACCATGGGTAAAATATAAAAACCTCCCTCGAAGTTTTTGACAATCATAAAAACCTCCCCTATAGTTTCATTTTAACAAATACCTCCCCTAAACTTTTGAGAAACTCAACAAAAACCTCCCTTCCATCATTGTCCCAGACGGAAAATGTTAGATTGGTGCACCAATTTTTTTTCCAATATCCATTCTACCCTTTATAAATTATTTTACATACAAAATTACTGAAATATTTCCATTTTAACTCAATGAAAAAACATATTTCAGTACTTTTGTATGTAAAATTACTAAAATGATCGTTAAAAGAGGTTTTTGTTGAGTTAAAATGGGTTATTTTAGTAATTTTGTATGTAAAATAATTTATAATAGGGTAGAAAGGGTATTTGGAAAAAATTGGTGCATCAATCTAATGTTTTTTGTTTGGGACAGTGATGGAAGGGAGGTTTTTGTTGAGTTTCTCAAAAATTCAGGGAATGTATTTGTCAAAATGAAACTATAGGGGAGGTTTTTATGATTGTCAGAAACTTCATGAGAGGTTTTTGTATTTTACCCAATAAATAAAGCAAGAAGTGAGAATTTTGAAATTTTCACCAAAAGGAAAATAAATCCACCATCTCACCAATTTTGTGGTGAGCAAGTGTACAAACTGTTTGGGTTAAAGCTCAAACATTGTCCAGCTTTGGAGAAGTCAATCCTACACAAATGGAGATGGGATCTGCTCCTCACACTTTGGCGCCTCACATACAAATCCACCGTGCATTGGGACACATCTCTCGTGAATAATAACTTAAAAGTATGGAAGATGTTCCCAATGCATGGTAGGATGTGCATGTAAGGCACCCTTTGTGAGGAGCAGATCTGATGTAACTAGTAATCTAAACCAAAATGAGATATATTACTCATACGGGCACATCCTACCATGCATTAAGTACATATTCCTAAATAATAATACATAAATACTTGAAATGTTCTCAGTACGATCGGATGTGCCTGTGAGATTGATGTGAGGCGCCATGTGTGAAGAGCAAATCTCACAAGCTGTATCCAATATATTTATGTGCCGTGTCATCCAGCTAGCTGTATCGAATATATTTTTGTGTATACATAAAATAAGAATATATTGTCGTTTTTTTTTTTTTTAAAAAAAAAGAGATTATATTTTGACTCCCATCTTGTATCCAATCATTTCAGTGGAAACCGCTTGGGCTGTGGGACTGCGAGCCACCTTGGAATCCAACGAAGCCCGCCTAAAACCCGAGGTTCAGATCACCCTTTCCGGGATCATGTTCCCCATGGCCATATGACCCATATTCATTCCATATATATAAAACTTAATTTGGCTGCCCACGTTTGACAGCCTGTTATGTGCCAATGGCTGTGGCTCTATCACTGTTTCATGGAATTTAATTGTTTGGGGTAAAGGTGCAGAGAAAGCCTCCGCTTCCGTCAGGATAAGTTTATGTCCACACCGTTTCAACCGCCTTTTACAATTTTACATTAAATTAGAAATATCTTTCAATGAAATAAAACACATATGAAAAGCTGTAAAGGCTGCTGGCTTTGCCCTGAACTTCTGGCGTATATGTTAACCTCTTCCTCTTCTCTTCTCTACTAATTCATTTAAATGAAGTGTTCTTGTCTGTTTAATTCATGATTTTTAAAATTGGATCAGGCTGGATGGTTGGACCAGAAAAATTAGGAATCGGTCATTTGACTGATTTCGTTTTTTCTAAAACCGTTGATTTTGGTCAATAAACCGCTGAATCAGCCCGTTAACCATTCAAACCATTCAAACAGTTTTGACCATTTTATAATTTTTTATTTTTTTGTCAAAATGGATCGGCCATTCAGGTCGAACGATCGGACTGTTTAAACCGATAACCGGACCCCTGACCAATTCGGCCACTGATTCATTTTTAAAAACCATGGTTCAACCTCCCAACAAATATCCAACAAACATTAACTCTCCATTAATTAAATTATTTTTTAATTCCCTAATTATTACAATTGCAAAGAAGCTTTAATGCACGCTAATTATTACAAAAACAAATCGCCAACTCCAATCTCTCACCCCTGTCAAACACTAACAATCTAGAATAACTTGGCCGAAAACCACACTTAAATGCAACTTTATTTGGAGAGGACGACAGTGCCTAAAATCAAGAAGGAAGGGTGAAGTGTCGAATCAGAAAGATAAAAAAGACCGTTTAGTCAAGGATTGCAGAAAGAAAGGGAGAAGAGGAAAAAGAGTCCTTTTTTCCTGCTCGACTACCTATGTATATATTATACTCTCACTTTAAATTTCTAGTCGCCTCCCTACAAGAAGCTACAGACACAATGGAGAGTGAGAGAGGAAGAGGAAGCCAAGTGTTGGTAATAAAGACGAAACCTAGTTTCCTTCCGATTCGATTCGGGGTTCATTTTTTGGGAGAATCAAGATCTGGCGAAATGGACGTCGTTCTGATCAGTATAAAAACCCGGAGCTGCTTTTATAGGCCAAGACCACTCCAAACGGTTCCGACAAAATTTAATGAAGGATTTAAAATCTCTTCCTTTCTTCTGTTAGTCTGCAACTTTTGTATACATTGTAACAGTGGCAACCGGAGATCTTTAACTATTAAGTTACTCACTCTCTTCTTATCTTCATGTCTCCTGTCTCTTTAACTACAAAGCATCATTTAAAAAAGCAACGCTCAGATCCAAATCTCACTCAAATTTTAATTTCCCAATTAATTGCCGTGGATTTAAAATAAAAAGAACCACTACTGTATATTTGCATTATATGCTCCTCATAAAATGAATTTCAATTGAATCTAGGCTCCATATATCAACCTCCCAGCTGTCGCCATGTCTAAAATCCAGTCCCAGTCGAGACTCGAGAGAGGGAGAGGTGATGGGTCGTGCATCATGGGCCGCCTAACCCCAGTTCAGATTTCCTGTTAACTTTTTCCTAAAAAATTAATCCATAAAAAAATAAAGTTTATGGAAGATTAACCTTTGTTGGGAGGTTAAACAGATAGGAACTGCTGACCTAAGCGGAATTCTGCAGACAGCACAGGCTGTCATCATAGGCATGGCCATGCAAATTGAAGGAGATTCCGTCGCCATTCCTTCGCCTTGTCGTGCTGAAGTAGGCTATTCTTTTCTTTATGCCTCCTTTCCCAAATTTTAATCCACTTGCACTCACTTTTGAAGTCCCCTTCTCTCATTGAAACCATCCATACGCACGTTCAGCTCCTTCTTCCTCCCTCTTCAAGACTTCAATTGCAAGGTCGCGTCTTTCCATGCGTCTCATGTTTCAATACTGACCATGTTCACTCTCCCTCCCTTCAAACCCGTTAAACAATCTGGCTATAGATTTTGTATAAATATAATCCCTTTAAATCCCACATTGAGTCTGGCTTTCCCATGTTAGCTTTGATCAACCAGACAGTCATGGCTGAACTCCAGCAACACGGCAAGTGCGTTCATGCCAGCTCTAAGAAGAAAGGGCATGGCTTTTCTAGGAGGTATGCATCTTTGGTCAAGGAGCAACGAGCCAGGATTTATATCCTTAGACGTTGTGCAACTATGCTTCTTTGCTGGTACATCCATGGAGACGACTAGCTAGGGACCCAACGTGGTTTCTCTCTCTCACACATTCCCTTTATGGCCAAGAAACTACTTTTTTATTTTTTTCTTTTGTTTGCTTTTTTCTTTTTAGCTAGTTAATGCTTAATATTGCTAGATTGGTTCAGTTTAATTCGGTGTTATGGCTGCGGTGGGACCTTTCTTTTGTTCTCCGTGTCCTAGTTTCATTTTTTGACTTGACCGGTGGCAGTCGATTGGGTTTATAGGCATTGGAGGAGTTTCTCACCGCACCTTGCTTTTTACTGAACCGATTGAAGACTAATGGATCTTCACCACGGAGGGTTTAAACTTTTTCCTTTTCGTATTTTAAAAATAATAGATGTTTGTTTACATTTGGCTTTTGTATTTTTTACACACAATACAGAAAGAAATGCAGTTCTGCTACGAATCAGTCACATGACTCCATTTCTCATTATTTGGACAATGTAAGTTATATATCAAATAATAACTACAATTAATCCGTGTAACCATTTTTCCTTTTAAAGATCGACCTGTCGAATAAACTATGCATAAAAGGGTATAGAAAAAAACTGCAATTTGAGGGCCAATAATTTGCTCATATAAACAATAGTGACAACGCTTAAGGTTAGGGAAAATGACGGTCAGGGTCAGAATTTTTAGTCCAAATACAGTAGGGGTAGGTGTTAATTCGAAATTGATGCTAATTTATATTGGAGTAGGTATTAATTCGGAACTGATATTAATTTATGGGCGGGCATTGATGCATAGAAGTTTTGAATGTTTATATGTGAAGTGGAATTCAGTAATTTGCATTGGGTTTGTCCATACTTTTCCATAAAAGTATTGAAAAGGCATAAATTTAACTCAAAAACAAATTCTAAGAAACTTTACAAGAAAATTTAATCACCGGCGAAAAGCTATTGGCGTGTGCCATGGTATACTCCAATGAGATGGTAACACGTCATGCTTGATATGTCATGCATGAAAACTAAATGGCCATTTATACTTTTATAATAAATTAAATTCGGGTTTGGCTATGATATGGAAAATATATGATATCAGAGAAATAAATGACCAATAAACTAGAATCATAAACATGGTATCGACGGTGTTATTTATCAAAATTCATGGGTGGATTTTGATTGGTCAAATCTCTTTCCATATCATATCTTTCCCATATCATAGATTTCCCCATTACCTATAAATTTCTTTGGAAAAGTTTTATTGCTTGATGCACGGTTTCCTTTTTCAACTCTTGGTTTTAAATAAGGTTTTCAATTTACCTTCTATTTTGTCATTGGTGGTTCGTGTACTCTGTATTTTTAATAAATGTTTTAAACTTTTGATTTGTTGTTTGCTGTTCTTTCCAAAAATAGATTTCAACTATGAAGAAATTTATTTCTATCTTATTAATTGATGAGGGGTAATTTGGCCCGACCTAGTAAGCAACATATATGTGGACTCAACCTAGTGACTAGATGCATGACTCAACATTCCCGACCACCTGGCAGGTTGAATTACACCTCGACAGGTCGGATCACTCTGAGAACCTCGACCACCCCTGGAGCTCTGAAGTCCGAGCATCTCGGGATGATTTGGCCCGCTAGAGTGATGCATGGCACACATCTAAAAAACTGTCAACTGTCTCCGAACACTTCGGAATCATGTCGTCATCCCGCTCGAATCGGATGGACATGATAAGCCTTATCGGCTACCTCGTCATCCAACTTCTAGAGTGGAATGGACTCCTAGGGTTCAGGCCGAAGATTTCGGGAGTGTTTTGTGAGAGCCACGACAACTCAGCTATATAAGGGCATTAACCCCCATAGCACAAGGTACGCGCGATTACTTGCTCACTAGCTTACTTACATTCAAGCTTTTAGCTCGCTACCAAAACACAATATTAACTTAAGCATTGGAGCGACCTCGCTGGGTTAGCCACCCCGGGTACGCGCGACAACTCTGCTTTATTGCAGTTTGAACCAACTCGCTCAGCGACCAACATCCAAGTAACCTTCTAGCTAGGAGCTTCCAGATCGTGCACCATCAATTGGTGTCGTCTATGGGAAACGATCAAAAAGCTAACCTTCATACCTTACTATTTTACTCACTTAATGGCTTCTACAAGCAACACTGTGAAGAGCGTCGAGATGATCGTCTCTAGGGGATGGGAACAGATTGTGGCTAGCTAGGAGTTCCCCATGGTCTGCATCAGCTAGTTCACCATCCCCCTCACTGTCTCGGGGATCCCTACCATATCGACTCAACAGACTCAGTATCGAACACAACCGTTCCCGCTACCCCAGGTAAGCGCTACCTTCTCCGTGCCAAAGCCCTCTATGGTCCCTCCTGGGGTTAGGCCCTAATAGTTTGATGATCTGGTCTAGAGTGTCCGAGCCATGCAAATACATATGAAACAAATGCACCAGTTCCAACAGTTCCAGTAGTACTATTTTTACCAACAGTACCAACAACAATTTCCACCGTTGTAGTCGAACCAACATCAGAATAAGCAGTAGAGTCAGTACCAGAACCAGGACCAACACCGGGCCCATAATTAGTAGCAACAGCAAGGTGTGCGTCGATCTCCTCCATGGAGTGTGGGAAACCCATAGGTCCCAATCCCTCATCGGGACTGGACCCCACCTCGGGGCAAAGTTGACGGTCAACGTACACCCCCACCTTCTCATAGAGGAAACTCGAAAGATAGGCCCAAAGTCAGTCATCACATGAGGACCGATCAGCAACAGCACTCGCGGCCTAAGAATTGCGAGCGATAAGTTAGCGACCGCCGGCTCGGGTCAAGAGGTGCGGGCTCGCGACAAGACCCCTCTGCCCCCCGTAACAGTTAGGATCAAGTTCGTGATTAAGAAGATGCTGGAGGTAACTCTCGCCTTGTGACATTGTTCAGGAGCAAGAACAAACTAGATTTGAAATACTGGACAACACCGAGGTCAACAGTAACTATGTGAAAGCAGCAAAGAAGCGACAACATTGCAAGACATTCCGATCATCAGCCATGAACAACCCGCTGCCAAGAAGTAGTCAACCATTGGTACCAAGCAAGGTGAGGGAGGAAGAGAGCTTGGTAACTGCACAATCGGCTCTTGCATTGTTGAGCTGGCCCTCCCCTTGTCACCCGAGATACTGGCGGCCCCAAGGCCGAAAGATTTCAAGACGCCTACACTAGAGACGTACGACGGAAAGTTTGATCCTAATGACCATGTCGATGCATTTTGAACTTAAATGCACCTTGCTGTAGTAGATGAGGCGTGCATGTGGGTGGCCTTTTCCACCACCTTTAGAGGATTAGCCACACATTGGTACAGGAACATTGCTCTGGGCTCGATCAAGAGCTAGGCTTAGTTCGCCGGCATGTTTATTGCCCACTTTGCTACTAGTAAGAAGTGCTCGAAATCAGAAGAGAGCCTTTTGAGCATGGTCCAGAGGGAGAATGAATCAATCCGAAGCTACATCAAGCGCTTCAATGAGGAGTGTTTGCAGATACTAGACCTCGATCCAGCCGTGTGCTTCACTACGACACAAAAAGGAGTTAAGCGCACTGAGTTCACATGGTACCTCGGAGTACACTGTTTGCAGACAATCGAGAAGTTCATCGACTAAGCCGATAGGTTCATGAGCACAGAAGAAGCTCTCGGCTCAAAGACAGAGATCCAGAAGGTCGAGAAGAGAAAGAGAGAAAACGAAGGAGCCAATAGCAGCAAGTACCGACGGAAGAAGAAGCAAGTCTCCTCGTAAGAGAGGTAAGTCACCACCTCGAGGTTCTAGGTCAGGTTGGTGATTTAGGACCCCTCTTGTTGAAAAGACCTCCTATAACCCCCTTCAATGCAAAGCAAGGTGAGGTTCTAGTGGCGATCAAGGATTCTTCTTATGTCAAGTGGCGACTCAGACTATGGGGAGATCCAGCAACCAAAAACTCGAACGTCTATTGCTACTTCCATCGCGACATCGGGTACAACACCGAGAATTATCGGAACCTCTGCGACGAGATTTGAAGAACTGATCTGCCACAGATACTTGAAAAAGTATATCCAACATGAAGGCAAGGAGTTGGCAGACTGCCAGGCCGACCAAAGAAGAGAAGCTCCGGAGACGAGTAGAAGGAACGATTAGCCACCTCGGCAATCACAACCAGATGAGGATAGGCCTATCCGCGAGGTGATTAACATGATCACTAGTGGGTCCATTGTTGCGGGGTGCACTACAACAACAGGAAAGACCTCAGTCCAGGAACTTGAGCATGAAGAAGAGAACCCACTGAAGCAACCTTGGGTAGAGGAGCCCATCTACTTCATCGAAGATAATGCGCGTGGGATACAATATCCGCATGATGATCCCCCTGTCGTCAAGGTTGTGATCAATGACTTTGAGGTAAAGTTGGTCTTGGTAGACTCAGGGATTTCGGCGGACATCCTATTCCTAGAAGCCTTTGACAAGTTGCAGCTACAATGAAGTGACATGAAGTCGACAGATTCACCCGTGGTAAGATTCAGTGGCGAAGTAGTTAGACCCCTCGGCCGAGAGACAGTACCAGTCGTAGTAGGAACATGGCCTAACTCTATGCGCTTTGAGCACACATTCCTAGTGGTCACAACTCCGTCCCACTACAACGCATTTCTAGGTCGGCCCATTCTGCATGCCCTACGAGCAGTAGTGTCCACCTATTATCTATCGATGAAATTCCTGATGTGCTAAGGAGTGGGGGTAGTATGAGGTGACCAGCTGGAATCGAACAAGTGCTATGTGGCAGCGTTGAAAGGCAAGGCGAAGTTGGTAGAGGATGTTGAACTAGAGCTTTTACCCAAGCACATAGAGGAGTGAGCTACCCTTATGGAGGAAACAGTCCACATACCGATCTCCAAAGTCGAACCAACGAAGACCCTCTAGATCGGCGCTCTGCTAAGCGAACCTCTTAGGTCGCAGCTAGTAAGTTTTCTGCTTAGTAACTTAGATGTTTTTGCTTGGTTCGCAATAGAAATGCCCAGTATTGACCCTAGTATAATTACTCATAAACTTAATGTGGACCCCTCAGTCATGCCAACTAGACAAAAAAGAAAAGAAACCTCACCACAGAGCAGTGGAGGGTAGTTGATGAAGAAGTTGGGAAGCTCCTCGCAACAGACTTCGTTAAGGAGGTCCATTACCCGAGCTGGGTGGCCAATCCCATGCTGGTGAAGAAGGCCAACGGAAAGTGGTGCATGTGTGTCGACTACACCATCCTCAACAGAGCCTGCCCGAAGGAATGCTTTCCACTTCTTAGAATAGACTTCCTAGTAAAGCGACCTCGGGGCTTGAATTGCTGAGCTTCATGGACGCCTACTTCGGCTACAATCAAATTCTCTAATTAATGATTTAAATTGCTTTTTGAAAATCTTTAGAAAATTCAACATCAAGCTTAACCCGAACAAATGTGTCTTCGGGGTCATGTCAAGCAAGTTCCTTGGCTACATAGTAAACTGACGCGGCATCGAGGTCAACCCAGATAAAATAAATGCCATATTAGATATGAGACCGCCCCAAAAGATAAAAGAAGTTCAAAGGCTAACTGGCCAGGTAGCTTTCCTAAATTGGCTTATGTATAAATCGACGGGTTGGTGCCTACCTTTCTTTATAGCAATAAAGAAGAATGAAAACTTTTTATGGACAGAAGAGTGCTAGCTTGCATTTGACGAGCTGAAAAAGTACTTAAGTATTGCACTGGTTTTGTCCTGACCTGAGGATGGCGACAAGCTAAAGTTGTACCTCTCTGCGAGTGACGAGGTGGTCAGCTCGGTACTAATCAGAGAAGTAGACCGGGTTCAACGGCCTGTCTATTATGTAAGTAAAGTCTTGCAGGCTGTAGAGACTAGATGCCCCGACATTGAGAAGCTAGCGTACACGCTGGTAGTAGCATCTTGGAAATTACGCCTATACTTCTAAGCCCACATGATTATCGTCCTCACCAACAAGTCTTTGAAGTACATTCTGTAGAAGCCCAAGGTGTTTGGTAGATTGACGAAGTGGGTCATCGAGCTGAGCGAGTATGACATTCGGTTCAAGCCACGTTCAGCGATCAAAGCCCAAGACTTGGCGGATTTCATGGCAGAACATACGTTCAGCACGCCGGCCTCTGAACTGATTGAGCCGCTAGCATGTCAGAGGCGTTAACTAGTGTAGCACCGGTCTAGGTCAGAGTTGGACCGACCTGGGATGAGGAGCCTTGGATACTCTATGTAGACGACTCATCTAAACATCAAGGAAGCGGTGTTGGACTAATATTGTACGGGTCGAACGAGGTGAAGCTGGAGTATGCTCTCTAGTTCGGATTTGAGGTATCAAATAATGAGGCGGAGTACGAGACATTGATTGTCGGGCTAAGTCTAGCAAAGGAAATTGGCGTGAAGCACCTCGTAGTGTGCAATGACTCCCAGTTGGTGGTGAACCAGGTCAACAGTGACTACGAAGCTCGAGACCTGACTATGGTAGCCTAGCTAGCTAAAGTAAGAAAGCTCTTGCCGACATTCCTCTCTTGGTTCATCCGACAGATACCGAGATCCGATAACGCTGAGGCCGACACCCTGTCGTGGTTGGTGAGCACTAGTGACAACATGACGCGAATAGTGTACTTAGAAGACCTGCCTCGGACTAGCATTTTTGGGGGAGGCGGAAGAGGTCACTCTCGTGTTGCAAGCGGAATCGAGCTGGATTGATCCACTCATCAATTATCTGCCCCACGTAACCCTACTAATAGATCGTATTGCAACTAGGAGGGTAGAGCGTTAATCATCTCGGTATATTATTATCGACGAACGGCTGTATATGAGGTCCTTCACGCTCCCTACCTACGTTGCTTGCGACCTTCGGAAGACGATCGAGTATTTCATGACATCCATGAAAGACTTTGCGGAGGACACTTGGGGGTAGGGCGCTAGCCCAAAAGGCATTAAGACAAGGGTACTACTAGCCCACTATGAAGGCAGATGCACTCAAGCTTGTCAAGAAATGCAACAACTGTCAGAGGCACACCAACATCCTTCACCAACCTGCTACCGATTTGAAGTACCTGACCAGCCCGTGACCTTTTAAGCAGTGGGGGATAGACATCCTCGAACCATTCCTGTTGGCAACAGGGCAGAGAAGATTCTTGATCTTGGCGGTTGACTACTTTACGAAGTGGGTGGAGGCTGAGCCGCTAGTAAAAATTACAACCTGGAACGTGCAGAATTTTTTTTAGAAGAACATAGTGTGTTACTTCGGACAACCCAATGTGCTAATATTGGACAACGGGAAGTAGTTCGAAGACATAAAGTTCCAAAATTGGTGCACTGAGATGGGGATCCAATAGAATTTCACTTCAGTTGCATACCCTCAAGCGAACGGACAGGTTGAGGTGACAAACAGTGCAATCCTTCGCAGAGTGAAAGCTTGTTTGGCACGAGCTAAGGGGTTGTGGGTGGACGTGCTACCTAGTGTCCTCTGGGCCGAACGGACAACCATCAAGATTATAGTCGGGGAAACGCCTTTCAACTTGTCATACGGAACGGAGGCTGTAATCCTTGCCGACATCAAAGTGCTGAATCTGAGCCTTGATGCATTTGACAAGGAAGCAAACGATGACGAGCTCCAAACTAACCTGGACCTGATCGAAGAAGTACACAACCTAGCCTATATTTGGATTGCGGCCTAACAGTAGCGGGTAGCTCGGTACTATAATGCCCGGGTCAAGAGACGACAGTTCCGAGTTGGCGACATGGTGCTCTTTAAGGTGATGGTACCTAAGCCCGGCGTAGGTAAGCTCTGCCTGAACTGGGAGGGTCCGTACAGGGTGAGACGTGTGTTCAGAGAAGGCACGTACAAGCTAGAGACGATGGAAAGGAAGCAGGTACCCCGAGCGTGGAATGTTGACAACCTGAAGAAGTACTACCTGAGAGGTCGAGAATTAGACATCTGCCAAAATTAACCAAGTCTAGAAGACCACCAAGCTATCCGAAGTTACGCATCAAAGAGTGGACTATGAGTCGCTCCCAGAGCCTAAGGGCCATGATGTCGAGCTGATGACCTCAGCGCAACCTAAGACCTAGTCACTTCGACATAGGCAACCTAAGACCTAGTCGCTTCGGCATGGGCAACCTAAGACCTAGCGCTTCAGCATGGGCAATATAAGACTTAGTCGCCTCTTCGGCATGGGCAGGTGAGAAGTAGCTCGTGTGCAGACAGGTCGCTCACATACCCTATAGTGTCTGCTCACTTCGGTGTACATTGAGATTGGATTATTCTTACTTATGCATAGCTCCCTAGCTCGACACTTAGGAGTAATCCACACATAGAATTTTTTTTTTTCACAATCAAGATTTTTGCACAAGGAGAGGAACAAAAGGATTCAATTCATTCAAGGCTCAAATTTATTACATTACAAAAATAACACAAAAGGGAAAGTTACAGCTAGTTAATCGAGCTCGGAGGCTCGAGCCATTAAATATATACCGGACTTTTGGGTTCATGATGCTCTGCTGCACTTTGAGGCCCTCTCTTGAAGAGCTAGCCCCGCGGTTGGCTTGGAGCTCGGGTGCCGGAGTCTCCTTGGGTAGGTGAGGTGGGGAACTTTTACCTTGGTCCTCTTTGACCAGGTCGATAATGGGAGGTTTCACAGTAACAACGGTCTTGGCGACGGGCGGGGCAGGAGTGTCTTGAGAGCAGGCCTTCTTGGATGCCCTCCTCTTCTTCCCCTTCTTCTTGCTCCCGAAGAGTTCACCTGCGGGGATATCCTCCATGGCTCCTATGGAAAATAACAATCAGATTAGCCAATGCAATTAATGATGAATTCAAAGGAAAAGACAAGTGTGCACCGAGGTGGCGACCTACCAGGAGGACTTAGGCCGACTTTATGAGTTCTTCGGACAAGAAGTCTTCTAGCTTCATATCGAGCTACGCCCAAGAGCGGATTTCCACCTTTGTCTCCTTATCTAACTTGATGCCGGAGTCCGAAATGGTTGGCCTCCAATGAGTAGGGAATGGCCACCTCGCGGTGTTGTGAACCACGAAGTAGCGCCTCTTCTAGGTCGAAACCTTACTAGGGGCGTCATATAAGACAATATACCCGGGATGAGGAGACATGCAATAGCTACGCCTGTTCTTTGGGAGGACACATGCAGAGTTCTTTTTAATGGAGCATATCGAACTAAAGATGTCAAGGGTCAATGGCCTGTTATAGTCATGGAAGAGGGAGATGGTACCTACAATGGTGTGGATTGAGTTGAGGTGGAGTTGATCTATGGCGATGTAAAAAAACTTGACGACCTCAATGATAAAGGGGTGGAGTGGGAAGCGCAGTCCAACCACGAGCTGCTCCTCAAACACCACAATCTCATTGTGATCATGGTCCCAAGGATACTTTCCTAAGGGAATGCTATATACGAGGTTATCAGGTAGCCTGTAGTGAGCAGCCAGAGTCAGGAGCCTGTCATCCGTCATGATCGAAGGGTCGAAGCTATCTGGTTCCCGAGTGTGGCGCGAGGTGGAGGCTCCCTTCTCGGAAGCCTCGCGCTCTTGCAGGGGTTCGTCTGCCTCGGACAGGTTGGAGTAAGAACCATGCACCGAAGTGCTCACCTTCGCAGGGTTCAACTCTTCAACCTGTGCCGAGGTCCCCACCTCGATTTCGGTGGACTCATCACTTAAGCTGAAGAGACTACCAGTACTGATGCTAGACATGGCGAACTAAGTGGAAAGGAAAGACAAACAAAAAATAGAAGCGGAGACAAGACGAACTCGCCTAAAGACAGAAGAAGAGAATGAAGCAACCTCAAGAACAAGGGTAGGTGGCACCAACCTGGAGATAGATGCACGACTTCAAAACTCGAATACGCGAAATATGAAGAAGAAGATGGATCCCAGAGACCCCCTATTTATAGCCATTATACCTGGCATCGAACCGTCCAGATTTGCATGATGCAACGACTCTCATGAAAACCGGCTGCATGCCTGCCAAGGCCGAATTCGATTGAGTGCGCGTTTTGGCATCTGCGGAGTTTATAACTCGCGTGACATCCACGCGTCCCCGATATGTGACCTAGTTTTTTCTAACCAAGCCGTGCGAGTCATTGTGGTCTGACCATTAGGCTAGGTATTAGACCAGAAGGATATTAGGCCAAATCCACTTGAGCTTATCATGAACTCCCCGCACCGGGTTGAGACCCTTGGCACGGAGAGTGGGGGACAATTGATGAGGGGTAATTTGGCCCAACCTAGTAAGTAGCAGACACGTGGACTCAACCTAGTGACTAGATGCATGACTTAGCATTCCCGACCACCTAGTGGGTCGAACTACACCTCGACAGGTCAGATCACTCTGAGCACCTTGGTCACCCTTGGAGCTATGGAATCTGGGCATCTCGGGACGATTTGGCCCGCTAGAGTGATGCATGGTGCACATCCAGAAGCCTGCCAGCCATCTCTGATCACTTCGGGATCATGTTGTCATCCCACTCGAATCGGATGGACACGATAAGCCTTACCGGCTACCTCGTTATCCACCTTCTGGAGTGGAACGGACTCCTAGGGTTCATGCCGAAGATCTCAGGAGTGTTTCATGAGAGCTACACGCGATTACTTGCTCACTAGCTTACCTACATTGAAGCTTTCAGCTCGCTACCATAACATAGTACTAACTTAAGCATTGGAATGACCTCGCTAGGCTAGCCACCCCGGGTTCTCTGATCCGCTTTCTTGCAATTTGAACCAGCTTTCTCAACGACCAGCATCCGTGTAACCTTCTATCTAGGAGCTTCCAGATCGCACACCATCATTAATCATAAATCTTATTTTGGGGGATTTTTATCTAGAAAATATTTATTCAAGTGTTTCATATGTGTTTCTATTTAACTTGTGAGAAAGCCCGTTTGGTAACTAGGGACTTTACATTTTAGATTGTTTGGATTTTTTCTCAACAACCAAGGTGTTTTAGGCTACCTTTCACTATTTACAGTTCAATTTGCTGATTAGCTAATCAGTTTCAGTAGTTGTGTTGCTATGGCTGTTTTGATTCATCAGTTTAGAGATGACAATGGAAGGAGAAATAGAGAAGAAGGAGATAGAGACGACGAGAAGAAGAAGAAAGAAAAGGATAGGGCAAGGGTGACAGAATAGAAAAAGATTCCTATTTTTACTTGAAAATTTATATCTATAAGTATCTATAATCTATAAGTATATACATAAAGCAATGGGAAGGTGTATGGATAGCATTTAGAAGTTGGCAGTTTGGCACGTAGTATGCTGTTGGCTTGACAAGTATTCTCTAAAATTTTGACGTGTGTTTCTCCCTCCCTTCTCTCCTTTACCTCTTTTTCTCTCTCTCTCTCTCTCTCTTTACTCTCTTTACCTCTATAATTGCCTCTATAGTATTAAAAAATTATAGGAATGCCACATATAAGACAAACCTCCCTATAGGACAAATTCCTTATGTAATTGACTCTATGACATTTGAAAATTATAAGAGTGCCACATATAATTATTTACGAATATGCCATCATATAAAATAAAATGCCATCCCTCTTTTCTCTGCCTAATTCTCTTTCTCTCTCCTATTCTCTATCTCAACTTTTATTTATTTATTTATTCATTATTATTATTATTATTATTATCATCTGAACATTTATTAATTTAATCAAAGTAAATAGATTATTTACTTCAATAAAATAAAGGAGATTTGACATTGAGAGAGATTTTAATAAACATTTAAATTATTCTCTCTCCTTGAGTCCAATATGGGCTGTCAATGGGTCGAGTCTAGTTCGTGATAGCCTATACCAGTCCCATCTCAATTAGGGGTGTAAACGGATTGAATTCGAATTGAATCAAACAATATCCAAATTCGAATCTAATTAAATATTAGAATATTCAATTCAATTTTTTACTAATTAATTATTTTATATAATTAACAAATATATAAGATAAATATTTTATTGATATAAGAATATAAATACATAAATTATTTATATAACTTAATTATTATATATAAATTATATAAAATATTTTATATATTATATATAAGAATTAAATAATCAATCAAATTTGGATATTTATTGAATCGAATCTGGTCATATCTGAATTCGAATCCAATTAACTATTCGATTTGAATAGGATATCCCTTGACACCCCTAGTCCCAATAAAGTTTTTTTTATTCATTTATTTATTTTATTTAATTTAATAAATTATTATATAAATAATAATTTATTTTAAAAACTAGTGTTAAATTATTATTTATTTTGTGTCGATTAATAATTGGGTCATTTTCATTCTTACCTGTGTAGAACTGATTTAGATCTAGAATTGATTATTTTATGAAATATATAATTTTTTTTAACTTTCTTGTAATTTTTATCATTTTTTATGTTGGAATAGTGAATTTGATAGATAATAAATTAGATAATATTAGTTACAAATGTTTAAATTATTAATATAAAAATAATTTAGTATTTTTTTATCATTTTTATTAAGGTTATATTATCAAAATTTAAGTTATTATTTGAATAAATAACTATTGTTTTCAATATAATAGTGCCTAGGATTTTATCCCAATTAAATAATTGGTTCAAGACTGGTTCTACCTAGACTTTACCCATTGACAGCCTTAAACAAGACTGGGGCCCACTATAGCTATTTATTATTTATAGTAATATTGTTATAGTTATTTTATTTAACCAAAAACTAATTTATTATTATATCTCCCAATGGCGTTTTTCTCATAGGGGTCTCTCTGCTAGTATTTTATAAAAAATAGCGTTTAATTGTGATCTTTTCGTAAGTGCACCACAACACACTAAATGAATGTAGAGAGAGGACTCTTTTTTTTTGTGGGTTTCATGTAGGGGGCTAGTCCATCCCCCATCCCCTTAAAAGTCCCAAGCCTAGTGATGTAGTGGCAAAACGAAGGAGCATATGCACCAACGACACCACCAATCAGTTGGAGAGAGAGAGAATCCATATGTAGCTAAGAGCCTAAGACAAATTTTTGGCAAAAAAGAGAAGCAACTTCCATTAACTAGAATAAAGAGAATGTACAACAAGTGATATAGTAGGTTTATACACGTAAGAAAATTTTCTTCAATATTAATTACTTGAATTTTAGATATATCATAGTTAAAATAGAAATTGAAAATGAACAGAAGTAATAATATAATTAAAAATAAACTTAAATGCTTGTTGTAAATGTGTAAATGCATTGCATATGGAGATTTTAAATTATTATAACAATTATTATTGTTATTAAATTTTTTTATTCCACTTCTGTCATAAATAAAAAATATTTTTTATTTAATATGATAAATATCTAACATTTGAATTCAAAAAAATTTTATACTTTTCATTTTTGCTTGTGTTTTATCTATTTTTTAAATATTTTTATTCAATTATGACATCATGAGTTTTTTTTTTGAAAATTTTGATCATTTACCCACCATCTATATAAGAAAATATCTTTGCTTTTGGATCAATTTTAAATTACATATTTCCTCTATTTTATATAAATAATTTTTACTTGTCACACTTAATTTTTGTTTGTCATAATTAATATATATATTTTTTCTATATTCTTTTTATTACTTATACTTTTTATTTTTTATTGATTTATTATTTAACTATCATATCATTGATTAATCCCTTTGACTCAAACTACTAACCCATCAGCCAAAAAGAAAAATAGTTTGACTTCTAGGTTAACCTCACTACAACAAAACTGACCTATAGTGACGGATTGTCTAGTGGCGTATGTATATTTGCCACTAAATATATAATTTTTTGTGACAATTTTATAAAAGCGCCACTATAAATATGATATAGTGGCACTATATATATTTTGTTAGTGGCAATTATTCATAAGCGCCACTAAAGACCAATAACAGTTTCTCATTAAACATTAGAGGTGTAAAGTGGGCCATGTTGTGGCCGTGTCAGGCCGATCCCAAACTTTTCACCAAGGAGGCCAGCATGGCCCGTGACATGGCCCAAGCTCGATATGGCCGTGTTGATGGTCAGCCCAACATGGCCTGAGCTTGAGCGGGCCCGTGCCGTGTCGCGGGTCAGGCTGGCTCGTGGGCCAAGCCTTGACCCAAGCTGGGCCAAAGCTATTTTTGCCTATTTATTTATAAAAATTGAAAAAAGAACTTAAAATTTTGATGTATACAATTAGTTATATATATAATAGTTAAATAAATTAGTATAATAAAATTAAAAATATTATTTATTTTATTAATATATTATTATATAACTATAATTTATATAATATATTATATATTATATAAAAATATATATAAATAGTATATATAGGTTGTGCTGAGCCGTGTCACAAGCCGCAAGCAGTAGGGTCCGCTTGGTCATGCTGTACCAACCTGGCCCATGAACATAAAACCCTAGGCCTAACATGACATGTACCATTGTGCTGGGCCTGGCATGGCCCGCATGCCATCATGTGTTGGGCCAGTCCAGAGTGGGGTCGATCCGCAGGTGGCACGTATTTTTTGCCCTCTATTAAACACCTACGTCAACAGCTTGGATCATTTTAGATCATTTAACGAATGAAAATAAAAAAAGATATTGCACGGGTTTTTTGCCCGGTTGAATGAACTCTCCCACCATATTGGACGATTGAGTTCTTCGTCGTCTCCAACTCCGCTCCGCTCTCTCCTTCTCTACAATGGAATGGGTAAAGATAATGGTTGGAACCGATTAGGGTAATCGCGTTTTTTGTTTGTGCATTGATGGAGGGTCGATACCAGGTCGCAATAAGGGTTTGAGCTAAAATCATCCTGAACTATGGGCACATAATTCAGTTCGAGGTGTACGAGCCTTAGTTCGAAAACAACAATTTGAGGTAAAAACCAGTTCGGGTATACCGATCTATCCTCAATATAATCCCGAAAGTCACTTCAACGGTTCTCGAATTTTGCAGAATCACGCCTCATAACAACTAAACATTATCTTTTCATCCAATTCGGGCAGAAGTAATTGACCTTATCAATTGATAATGTTATTTCGAGTTAACACGGAAACAGATTCTATCAAGACAATGATCTCGGAATTACTCCACGAAACCCGCGATGACTCCATTATATAAAAGCCTCGCTCCTCCGGGGCCCAAGGTATATGCACTGTTTATCAACTCTTTTGCTTTTTAGTCACTTTCAGTACTAACTTAAGTATCCGAGTGACATCACCGGATTGTACGTCAGATTCTCCACGTCTGTCTACTCGGGGCCAAGTCACCTCCCGCTAGTCGGATTGCGTCGCATCATGCATGATTGATGAAATTCGGAAATTTTATTTTTAACCTTTTTTCTTCTTCTTTGCAATCAAACATGTCAACCTCTTTTTCTTCTTGTCTGCAACCGAGTAGGTAATAGATAATGTAATCGTTGAAACCGAACAAGGCAACCACACCACACTTTATTTGTTCGTGACTACTCTATTCGGTTTCAATCGAATAGGGTAATCAAGTTCCTGTTTGTGCATCATTGATGAAATCTGGAATTTTTTTTGACCTTTTGTCTTCTTCTTTGCAATCAAACAGGGCAACCTCTTCCTCTTGTCTGCAACCGATTAGGTATTGTAATCATTGAAACCGAACAGGGCAACGGAAGAGTGACCGTTTGAATCATTTAAGCAAGGTTTCTTGACCTCCCTCCGTATTCGAAGGTGCTTAGTATACTGTTTGCATTGGTTTCCGTAGATTGCTTCAGAGCTGAATTCTGATTTCTGCAATTCTTACTTGACCCTCCGTATTCTCTATGTTTATATTGCTCTTAGATCTGAGTAATTTGTCAATTGTTGTAAAGTAAATCCAGTTCATGCTGAGTTTGTAAGCTGAGTAATTTGCATAGTTCTTTGGCTTTCTTTTGAATGATATTTTCGTAATGTTTCTGTTAGTTCTTATAACATATGGTTTTATAAACTAATATTTATACCTTAAGATAAACAAATAAAAATTTTGTTTTTTATTAGTTTTACTCTCCAAGGGTCCTTTGGTTGAGAGGAGAAATAAGGAAGAGAGAATGAACAAAAATAATAGTAGGGCAGAGTTGAGAGACCGATGAATAGTACTTAATATTTAGTTTGCGAAGTTGCTGTATGAGACTTCCTTTTTGTAATTGTTGGATGTTGAAAGATTAATCTCAAAGTGCTACCTTACCACCTTAGTAGGGGTTGTAATCAATTTCCTTTTTTTCTTTAATGAAAATTTTCTTTTACTATAAAAAAAGAGAAAACTCTAAAGCTTTTGAAACCTAAAATGTATCATCACACACATTATCTTTAGTCCTCTAGCCCTAATCCCCCCTCCCAAATGAGTCCATAAATTTACGGCCAACGACCTAACTTCCGTTGGACATCAATTTTAGGATGATGCAATTGTGAAGGGAATTAAAAAGAAACAAAAGAAAAAACAAGCATATAAAACATGCGGGATTTATATGGTTTGACATTTTTTACCCATGTCCATGGAAGATCCCTACAAAACTCACCATTCTCAATTCAATTTTGTACAGTCCTAGTGAACAAGCTAGTATATATACTCAGAGATTACTGAATTAGGTTTTCTTGAGGTTCCTAATTTGTTTGCAACCAAGAATCCAAGAATGAAACATTTATTGAAAATACCACTATATTCAGAGATTATTGAATTGGGTTTTCGGTTTTTCTTGAGGTTCCTAATTTGTTTGCAACCAAGAATGAAACTTTTATTGAAAATACCACTCTATGGTTGGCATATGGATGAATTTAACATTACCATTTGGGTTGGGGTTCTGTTCCCTAGACCCTAATGCCCTGATGCCTTACCATCAATGCACAGATAATGTGTTTTGAGTGTAAGGGTGTAGTACCTTTGTAAAGCCTTCATAAAGTACTGGATTTGTACAATGTTGATTGCAGTGTGTGTGTTGAAGTCTTTCCTTGTCTCTCTTATTTTGGTCCAAAGACTGAGGCAAGAAGTGTACTTGGAAAAAGAAATTTTGTTTTTGGCCTGTCTCCCCTGTGGAACTTACTAATAGATCAAAGATAGGCCTTACATGAAAATGGTCAACGATCCAATGCTGTAAGGTGGATATAGGTCTACCAATCTCAAAACGCCCTCTTTCTAGAATGATCAAATTTTCTCTGCCAAAAAAATACAAGTAGCAGAAGTTGGTGCAGGGTTACTTGCATGTGGTGATATTATAGTGGAGGTTAGAAATCCTGAGTGAAAGGTTATCTCTCATGAAATTTTTATCTGGATCTGACCTAGTCAGTAATCCTGAGTGAAGGCAGATAATTATAGAACCTTTGGCAAGGTGCAATTGGAGATGTAGGTATGCCCTTGTGCTGAAACAATGAAATTGATGGCAATATGAAAAGCAACATTGAGAAGTACCCTGCAATGTGGAACATAGTGGGCTTCCCTTCAAGGGTAAGACAGAGCAAAATGCAATATGGTGATAATTCTATCCATTCCCCATCTCCCAGCATGACTTTAACTTTCTCGTACAAGGAGACTTTGTCAACACTAAACCCCAAAATCAAATTGTCATCACCATTTTCTGAAACAGAAGACAACACTTAACTTTCAGCTTTTGAGTACTTGTGTTGCTTTATTAGGACTGGAATAATTTAAGCATGCAATTCTTTTTAAGATTCCAAACCATATTTGTACATAGTTGTATGAATCTTCATTTTGGTTTGGGTTTTGGGATCTCATGGTGTTCATATGTTTCCAACCATATTTGTACAAGCAATGTTGCTTTAAAAATCAATGTTATTAGAAGCTGAACCAGATAGAGACCCCTAGGACCTGAACTAGAATGTGATTGGGTCAATTAGGTTCTTGGGTCAACCTGGATTTTAGGTAGATGCCATGACCCCACAACAGGATGTTGGTAGTCCTTTTCATTCTACTTTCTTCTCCCTTCCCAAGGAAAGAGGGTATATTTTATTGGGGTTCATGGGGGTTGGTATCCTTTGGTTTGATCTTGCTTAATGTATCTTTATCTTGCATTTCGTTATATGGAGATATAAATTTAATTCTGGGTTTTTGTATTTGTTATTTGATCTTGCTTAGTGCATCTTCATATTGATTTGTTTCTTCTTTTCGCGGTAATTGATTAGAAGCTTATTTGATTAATATTGATAGTTAGCTTAATATTAATTCCTCCTTTCTGGCAATTGGATTTCGTATCTTTATCTTAACAACATCCTTTTATCTCCCATGTGGACTAAATGTCCTTTGTTGGTTCCCCTTTATAGGTTTCTTCTTCTCAAACTGAATAGAGGCAACCACAGTTTCAAGTTTTCTTCCTTTAGCATTGGACTTTGGTGAGGAACTCCCTTTACAGGTATTTTCTTGTTCACAAACATGTAGAGCCGCATACAAAACTTCAAAAGTAAGGCTTAGTTTGTTTGCAGTATGGTATAGATGCAAGGTAGCATAGTTAGTCTAAGTGTAAAATCTGGTTTACTTTTGCTTTAGATTTAATTGTCTTATTTATCTGTGAAAAATAAAATAAGAAGAAATTGTTGAAGTTCGACCTGCCCTAGAATTCTGTCTTGTTCGTTGACTGTAAAGTAAAGTGAACAGCAAGAAGTAGAAGTAGGAGAGGAAAGAAGAAGAGAGAAAAGAGAGAAGGTCTGGTTCGAATTAGAGAAAAAGTTATCCATAGATTCGGCCAGACCTGTTATTATATTATTAACTTATTAGAAAAGACTTAAGTGCCCTTATTTAAGGAAGAGGCACTCGAACTAACATAATAATACACATCAACATTCTCAACAAGTGCAAAGACCAAAATACCCCTTCACTAACACCACTAACACTCCCCCTCAAGCTGGTGAGTATATATCATATAATCCCAGCTTGTTACATATGTAGTCCACTCTCCCCCGACTCAAACCTTTTGTAAACAAGTCTGCCCACTAGTTTCCCTTATTAACATATGCAGTTTCTATTACTCCATTCAGCACCTTCTTTTTCACAAAATGACAGTCAACTTCGATGTGCTTGGTTCTTTCATGAAACACCAGATTGGAAGAGATATGAACCACTACTTGATTGTCACAATAGAGCTTCATTGGAGTACTGATGTCATATCCTATTTCCTGTAGAAGGTTCCTTAGCCACACTAATTTACAAGCAGTATGTGCTATGGCCCTATATTCTGCTTCTGCACTGCTTCTTGCCACAACTGTTTGCTTCTTACTTTTCCGCGTTACCAGGTTACCCCCCAGAAAGGTGCAATAGCCTGTGGTAGATCGTCTATCAGACATAGAACCTGCCCAATCAGCATCAGTGTACCCTTCTACTACCAGTTTTCCACCACTCCTGTACAACAAACCACGACCAGGAACTCCTTTCAGATACCTCACAATCCTTAGCACTGCATTCCAATGTTGGACCAAAGGTTTCTGCATGAATTGACCCACCACACTAACCGCAAATGAAATATTTAGCCGAGTAATGGTTAGATAGTTTAGTTTGCCTACAAGTCGTCGGTATTTGCCAGGGTCTTCAAATACTTCACCTATATCATTGCTCAGCCTCGTATTTGTTTCCATAGGTGTCTCAGTCGGTTTAGTACCCAGCAATCCTGTTTCTTCTAGTAAATCAAACACATATTTCCTCTGGCACAAATTAATGCCATGCTTAGATCGTGCTACCTCTATGCCCAAAAAGGATTTCAACTTGCCAAGGTCCTTTGTCTGAAAGTGTTTCTGTAGGAATGCCTTCAATCTGTCAATGCCCATTTTATCATTCCAAGTCACAACGATATCATCCACATACACCACCAATATTATTTTGCCTGCTGGAGAGTCAAGACTGAAGACAGAATGGTCAACTTGGCACTGTTTCATACCAAACTTCTTGACCACCTCACTGAACCTACCAAACCATGCTTGAGGGGACTGTTTAAGTTCATATATCGCCTTCTTAAGTCTGCATACCTTACCATCCTCCCCTTGAGCAACAAATTCTGGTGGTTGCTCCATGTAGACCTCCTCGAGCAAATCACCATGCAAAAAGGCATTTTTGATATCTAGCTGATGTAGAGGCCAATCATGCATAGCTGCAAGGGAGGTGACGACACGAACTGACCCTATTTTAGTAACCGGGGAGAATGTCTCTGTGTAGTCAATGCCATAGGTTTGGGAGTACCCTTTGGCAACCAGCCGTGCCTTCAGGCGCTCAACACGACCATCTGGCAAGTACTTAACACTATACACCCACTTACAACCGACAGCCTGCTTCCCAGGAGGAAGAGCGGTGAGGTCCCAAGTGTGATTATGATGCAGAGCAGAGAGCTCTTCTTCCATAGCACGACACCACTCTGGAGAGGTAAGGGCTTCCTGGACATCCTTAGGAACAACCACGGAGGATAACAAAGAGATGAACTGGCGATGGGAGGCGAAGAGGTGAGTAAGTGAAACAAAATTGGAAATAGGGTGAAGGGTGCAGGTACGTTTACCTTTCTGGAAGGCAATAGGAAGATCTAGGTTGGAAGTTGGTGTCGGAGCTGGAGCTGGATCTGGATCTGTCGACGGTGATGAAGCCGGAGGAGCTGCAGCCGGTACACGCGGGCGATGTGTATACACGTGACGGATGGGTGGACGGTCAACAGACAGTGGCACCAGAGGCAAGGACGTACGCATGACTGGAACCAGAGGAGGTGGATCAGCCATAGGAAGAGGAGGAGGAGGTGGTGATGTGGAGGAAGTAGCATCACCGGACCCCACGAAGAATGGAATAGACTTGAAGAATGTAACATCAACACATACCAAGGAACGACGAGAACTGGGATGATAACACTTGTACCCTTTCTGAGTTCGGGAATAGCCAAGGAAGATACACTTCAGGGAACGTGCATCTAACTTGTCAGTCCCGGGACCCAGATTATGAACGAAGCAGACACACCCAAATACTCGAGGAGGAAGCGGAAATGGAGACATGTTGGGGAATAAGACACTAAAAGGAGAATGACCATCAAGAATAGACGTGGGCATCCGATTAATTAAGAAACAAGAGGTGAGCATTGCATCGCTCCAAAAGGTTTTGGGGACATTCATGTGGTGCATGAGGGAGCGTGCCGTTTCTACAGGATGTTGGTTCTTTTTCTCAGCAACCCCATTTTGTTGTGGAGTGTAGGCACAGGAAGTTTGGTGTATAATGCCATGTTGGTCTAAGTATTCTTGAAAAGATGAAGACAAGTATTCACAACCATTATCAGAACGGAAAATTTTGATGTTAACGCCAAATTGATTGCGGATCTCAGCAAATTTCTGGAAGATGGCAAATAATTCACTTCTTTCTTTCATTAAATAGAGCCACGTTATTCTTGAACAGTCATAAACAAAAATAACAAAATATCTGTATCCATTATATGACATCACTTTATAAGGACCCCAAACATCTGAATGAATTAAAGAAAAAAGACTCGACACACAGTTATCGACCCTAGAACGAAAGGGAACACAATGGTGTTTCCCAAATTGACATGACTCACAATCTAAAACAGGATGTTGACTCAATGAAGGGACTAAGGACTGCAACACTTTCAGCGAAGGATGACCAAATCTACAATGCCACTGGAGAGGAGAAATGGATGATTGAAAGGTCGTTGACGTTCTTCCACCACCATCAAGATAATACAGTCCACCGGCTTCATGCCCTCCACCAATCTTCATCCTCGTATTGAGATCCTGAAAAACACACATAGAGGGGTAAAATGTGATGGAGCACTCAAGGGACTTGGTCAACTTACTAACAGACATAAGATTAAATGGAAGCTTAGGTACAAATAAAACAGAGGATAGGGATACAGGGTCTAGGTCAACATTACCAACACCACAGATAGATGATGTGGAGCCATTAGCAAGGGTAACAGATTGTGATGTTGAGCAATGGGTGAGAGATGAAAACACACCTGGAGTTCCTGTCATGTGATCGGAGGCTCCAGAGTCAATAATCCAGGGGTTGGGTGTGGATGCCAAACAAGCCATACCTGAGTGTACAAGGGTAGTTGTGTTTTGCTGCGACTTGGATTGAACAAACCTTTCATACTCATCCCGAGGAACACTCACCATCTCCTTGCCTGGACCATTTGAGGGAGTAGAAGGCATCGGGTCAGTTGACCGGTTCTCCTGTCTAGAGCTGAAACTAGTGTCACTAGTCATGGCATGGTTGGCCCACGTCGAGGGAGGACCATGTAAGTCATAGCAGTAGTTAATAGTATGTCCATCCAAACCACAATGAGTACACTTCCGTGGACCCGAGCCACGTCCTCTACCACGAGCTCCCCCTGAATCTCTGCCTCCAGTACGACCACCACCACGGATATGTGTAGGTCCACCACTACCACTCTTGCCAGGCTGGGCTCCTCGAGCCCCACTTCTGCCACCTCGACCTCTCGATACTGTAAATGCTGATTTATCTGAGACATTAGAATCCATAGATCCAATGGAAGCCCTCCGAAGACGAGCAAACACCTCCTCTAAAGATGGAAGAGCATATCCCCCTAGTATCTGGGCTCGTACTGGTTCATACTCAGACTTCAGCCCCACCAGAAACCGTGTCACATCAAGCTACTCTCGCTGTTGCTGTTGAACTTTGACATCAGAAGTGAGAGGATGATAGACGTTCAACTCATTACGGATATTTCTCACACTGGCATAGTACTCCTCAAGGCTCTGATTTCCCTATTGCAGATTGAAGTATTCCTGATACAGTTGATATACCCTAGTGGTATTATCCTGACCCGAATACAGTTTCTTAGCATGATCCCACACCTCTTTGGCTGTGTCAAGAAACATGAAGTTCACACTGATTCTGGGTTCCATACTGTTCCACAACCATGTGATGATCTGTGCATCTTCCTGTTCCCAGTCTTCATACTCTTGAGAATTAGCAGGGGGTTTCTCCTCTCTTATGTGCTTCACTTTCTTCTTCGCCTTAAGAAAAACCTCTACAGACTTGGCCCAAGGGACATAGATCTCTCCATTCAGTTTAATGGAGGTCATTTGGACATTCAGGTAGTCAGTAGATATCATGACACTAGGTTTACTATCACTGTTATCTACCATTGCCGAACTCCCTTATCACTGAATTCTGAGCACTACACACTGCACACTAACACAAACACTTCACCGAAATCTGCACACTGATTTCAACAGTAATAAATGCTGAGAACTGCAACACCACAAACCCTACTCACCGAAATTTGCACCCTGATTTCAGCAATATTAAATGCTGAAAATTGCAACACCACAAAACCTACTCACCGAAGTCTGCACACTAATTTCAGCAATATTAAATGCTGAAAACCACACTTGTAACACCACAAACCCTAATCCACAGCTACTGGGAGCTTCACCATTAAGTAGACACTATTGCCCTTCGAATCACACACAAACCAGAATAAACCCTAGCATACTGCAATCTGAAAACCCATCATACGAACTGTACTACACCTCTCATGTATTCCATAACAGAAAATATGCATAAAAAAAAACTTTACCTCATCGCCTGAAGGCCAACCACACGAAGGACTGAAACACCACTGCACCACACGTACCAGCCCTAATTAGGGCTTAGAAACCACAGCAACCAATCACCAACGACACAATCGGAGGCATAGGAACCTCCAAGGGAAGAGGGCGATCACTCATTTTCAGCCCTTTTCCCAGTCTCCAACTCACAGCTGAGAAATCCAAGAGAAACCCTAGTTCGAATGCGCAGAAGACAGAATTCTAGCAAGTCAGATTTGTTCAACCTGGCTCTGATACCATGTTGAAGTTCGACCTGCCCTAGAATTCTGTTTTGTTCGTTGACTGTAAAGTAAAGTGAACAGCAAGAAGTAGAAGTAGGAGAGGAAAGAAGAAGAGAGAAAAGAGAGAAGGTCTGGTTCGAATTAGAGAAAAAGTTATCCCTAGATTCGGCTAGACCTGTTATTATATTATTAACTTATTGGAAAAGACTTAAGTGCCCTTATTTAAGTAAAGAGGCACTCGAACTAACATAACAGTACACATCAACATTCTCAACAACTGCAAAGACGAAAATACCCCTTCACTAACACCACTAACAGAAATGATTAGTTGGGATCAGAAATGATTTAATTGTCATATAGTTGGGGGGCTTAGATGATGATAGTCTATTGGATTTATTCTTAGTTTATTGGATTTAATTGTTCTCTAGGCCATCTTCACTCACTGATAGTCTATTGGACTTATTCTTAGTTTGATGTAAGTTGTTCAGGAGGGTTTTGGTTTCTTCCCCAGATCTCCAGAACTAACCAACTTCCATGTAGCAGGAATGACATGGTCAATTCTGTAGTAAGCTGATCCAAGCTAGATTTGTCCACATTATCTCTGTTCCTCATTATGAAGTACAATGAGAGAGCAATAGAGGGCATAGCGGTTTAGAGCTTGATATAGCAAATTCATTATACATGGGCTGAGGGCTGGAACTGTATGAGATCTTGTAGGATTGCCATAAATGTCTGTGGGTAGGAACACTGGTGTCAATGGGATAAAAGGCTTTTCAACTCTGCTCTCCATTTTCAGTGGCAGGTATGGCAGCAGGCAGAGCTTTCAAGACCTTTCACTCAACATTGATCAGTAGATTCAGTCTTACAACTAGAATCATGTTTATGGTGCTTATAGCTAGGAAAAGGTCCAAACCAAGACCACTAAAACAATGAAGATAATAAAACAGGAAAGAGTATCTTTTGCCTTATGGTAAGGTTAACAGTTGAGAAGAGCAGAACTTTGTAAGCTATGACAAATTAAGATGATCCAAGAAATTGAAAATCTTCCAACTACAAGAAGTATAAATTTAATCAAAGAAATTAGGACTACTGAAAAGCATTTTTTCTTGTTTTAACTAATCAGGACCCACCACTAGATGGGGGTCCCACTGCTTATCTATCAACTGATCAGCTTACTTTTTAAGTTTTTAACCAACTGACTTATCTATGATCCGGGGGTAGGGACAGAGCAGGGTGCACTTGAGGCCCAAAACCTCATTTTACAGGTTTGATCCCACACCTCAATTACCTAGTCAAAGCCTTCACAATATTTCCAAAAATGGTTTCTTGATGGCCTGGCTCTTGAACTATCATGCTTGTCTACCATGGATGTAATCTTTGTTTTTTGCTTTATGTACTTCAAAACACCACCTTTTCTCATCCTTCTTTGATGGTTTGAGGTTTTCTTGTTACTGAGGAAGTAGTTATTGATTTTATCTATGCACATATCCCGGAAAATCTTGATTGTTTCAATTCCCTTATTGAGACAGCCTATGGATTCTATCTCGAGTATCCTCCTTAAAAGTACCCTGTGCAACACTTATAAAAATGAACTTTTAAGTCAAAGTTCACATGAGCTTTTTTAAGTTAAATCTGGATTCTGATATTTATAGAAAAATGTAGGAAAAGGATGCATGGTTGTTGACACCATCAGATTTAAGGAGGAAGTTTTGCTTTACTGTTATTGCCTTCAGCCTATGTTTTGCTTTATCGGCCAACCATATGATAGACTGTTTGTCTTGTCCTGTGGCCAAATGCCCGTCAACACCAATCAGGTATAGTTTTCACCTGTAACCACCAATCAGGTATGCCCACAAGAAGTTGGGACTCATTTAGCTTGAAAAAAAAATCCTAAACCGACAAGGTAACCCCAAATTTCTACAATTTATGCAAGAAGCAAAGGATATAGAGACAAACCTGTTGTGCCGCTGTTGCTGCAGTAAGCTGGTTTGTATATGGAGAGCAGTTGGAATAGCGGTTAGGGGGAAATGAGGATGGCACCAGAGGAGGTTGGACAAGAGAATGGAGGTAAGGGGGACGGAGTTGTGTGGGGGATTCGAAGCCATTTCTAGCTGGCTGACAAGGACAGAGAATCACAATTTTGCCAAAACCAAAAACAATCGTTGGGCTAATCACAATTCACAAGCATCAGAATAAAAGGTATGAGAAAGGCATTAGTGGGTAATGAATATGATCCTACCAGCTTCTGTGAACTGAGAATTCCAGTTGCTACAGAAGTTTGTTGCTGATCTTGCTGAAGCATCTTGTCTGGTTGAATACCAATTAAAGCTTCATTCAGCTTTTAAAACTGAACTTTGATATAGCTACATGAGTGATCCGGGGAGAGCAGGCATATGGGATGTTTTCAGGTACCACTTGGGCTCGGTAGTGGCTTGTATTCTGGGCCAATTGGAAATGGTGACGCAGTCAGAATTGTTGGCACTACTGTAAGGGGATTCAAAACTGATTTTATCAAGTGCAATTGGGCACTATAATTCATTGATAGCAGAGTCAATGACTCTAACCAATGTCTTAAGCTGCTTGCCTTACAGAACCACGTGGTTGGTAATAATCAAATTATAAAATTTGGTACAAAAGAACAAAATCAATTTCTCAGTATTTGATTTCTTTTCAATCATGACACATAACCTCCCTCAAACATTCAATTAATGTGAAGTTAAAAGCTTCATTTACTTGGTATAGATTGGTTTAAAATATAGAGAAGCTTATGCTATCATAATTTTTTTGTTTGTTGGCTAATACTTCTATAAAAATTCAGCATTGTTCCTATTTTTTGATGAATAGCTGATTTGTGTTTTTTTAAAACAAAAACGAACAGTTAATATATGCAGGTTAAGTACTTAAAGTTTATATCTGTTTATCTTTTGTACACCTGCCTTTGTTGTTCTCCTTTCAACCAACCTTTGTTTGTCCACTTGTACAAGCAAATTCCTGAACTCTAAGTCCTTGCTATAAACTAGAGTCCATCAAGCAC
Organism: Nelumbo lutea; assembly: GCF_056320005.1. Lineage (NCBI taxonomy): Eukaryota > Viridiplantae > Streptophyta > Magnoliopsida > Proteales > Nelumbonaceae > Nelumbo > Nelumbo lutea. The sequence goes on along the minus strand of NC_142689.1, from coordinate 259,285 downwards.
TACTTGGCCTTAGTATCCTTATAATCTTTTTGTTTTCTTTTACCTTTTGATACACATTTCTAGTACTAGATCAATTATTGTGATCAAGGAAAGAATTGGACTGCAAGAGCACTGAACTGAGTGGCCCATGACCCAATCATACAACTAGCTGGTTATTTTGATTAATTCTTCTAGACTTGAAATTGTTTTCAAAAAATTCTATTGTTCTTCCTATTTTACATTTTGGAAATTGTTTATTTTTATTTTAATGTGCTAGGTTGATATGAGGTGGCGATCACACAGATTACAGTTGTCCAAATCAACTTCAAATGAGCCCCAATCAAATGAACCTACACCACTACAGCAGAGCCAAATAGAGACACCACAACCTGAGTTACCACCTCAACAAAGCCCAACAAATGCACCACAAGTTGAAGAGGACTCTAGCTAATCACAATCACCTCAGCAAAATGATTCTATGGATCATAGTACATTTATTATGATGGATGTAACAAAACAACTAGTTATTAAACATTTATTATGATGGATGTATAGAAACTTTAAAATTTGGATACATATGGATATATTATATTTTGTTATTGAATTATTTGTAGTTTATAGTTACAAAAATATGATATTTTGCATCAATAGGTTTTACAGGTTTGGCAACTTACGAATTCATTGTTATTTAAATTAATCTGTACAAATTGATACAATGGCAGTTATAGTCGCCGCTATACATCACCTATCTGTCGCTATAAATATATAAACTTTTATAGTGGCATATATAAGCACCGCTATACATAGAATATACAACACAAAATAGTTTATAGCAGCAGTTATATCTGCCACTATATATCCAATATATGCCACAAATTAATTTATAGCGGCAGATATAACCACCGTAGATATGCCACCAATTAATTTATAGCGACGAATATAATCGTTGCTATATGTAATATATATGCCACAGATTTGGTTATAGCGGCGGTTATATCCGTTGTTATATGTTTTATACTGACGAAATATCACTTTTAGTGGCGGTTACAAACGCCATTATATCATATATAGATATCATGATTTTGATCTATAGTGGCGGAGTTGCTATTGATTAATCCAACAACAAATGTCATATTTTTAGTGACATATTTCCGCCGTTAATTGTTGCATTTGTGCCGCTAAATTATAGGGATTTAGTGGCACATGTTTTATGCGCTGCAATTTGCTTTACCGATGCAACTTGTAGCAGCGTAAGTTTAACCGCCACTAATACGCCGCTACATTCCTTTAGTGGCGTATATCGGATGCTTTAGCGGCGGATAGATCTGCTGCTGTAAGTTAGTTTGTTTTTAGTGCCTTAAACTTTGTACTATATTTCCATGATTGATAAAATTATTTCTTATGTATAATATTTATTTTTGTTCAATATATTGAATGTATAATATTAGAGATGTACCCAATATTTTATTTTTTTATAAATAAATAACATTAGATATATGTCCGAAAATTTCTATACTTTTTTCTTTTGTAATTCTTTGTATTTTCTATTTTTAAAAGTTTTATTATTTGACTGTGGCATCATTTCATTTCTAGGTTGATTTTAAATTTGGCATTCCATTTACATCATTAATAAAAATACTTCTTACATTTCATACTTATTTTTGTTTAGTATAATGAATATACAATATTAGAGATATGCCCACTTCTTTTTATTTTTTGTATTATATATTTTATTTTATTATAGTTTATTTATGACATTATTTATTAACCCATTTGACCCCAAATGGTTGAATTGCTTACCCACCACCGGGCAGGAAGAAAAGGTTTTGTTTTCAAATTACTTTTTAAAATATTTATTTTATATTATTAGTAGAATTTAATGATGAGAAAAATATATCTTAAATATAGGATTTAAAGAGAAAATATACCATAGATATGAGATTTAATGAGAGAGAATAGGAAAATAGTTTTATTTCCAATTGGTTTTAAATTTTGCATTCTATTTACATCATTAATAAAAACATTTCTTATTTATCATACTTATTATTGTTTAATATGTTGAATATATGATGTTAAAAATGTTCCAAAATTTTTTAATTTATATATATTTTTTGTATTTTATCTATTTTTGAATATTATTATTTAATTTTGGCAACATAGATTGGCCCATTTGGCCCAAAATTGTTTAAGTATAAGTTTTTATGTAATTTTATACAATTGTGGTTGAAGATACTATTTTTTCCAGGTAGATTTTAAAACTGATTCAATGAAGGTGAATGCAAGTTAGGCCATGTTTGGAAGTGCTTAAAAATAAGTGCTTCCACGTAGACTATCCTCTTCGTCACATTGGTTGCACTGGCCAGCTTGGAAAGTGCATCGACCTCTGCGTTCTCGGTCCTCGGTATTTGCTAGATGTACCAAGAGTGGAAGCCGAGCAGGAGCTCTCTCACCTTGGCCAAATAGGTCGACATGGCGGGCTCTCGGGCCTTGTATTGTCCATTCACCTTATTCACAACTAGTTGAAAATCACTACATACCATGATGTGTTTTTTGTCGACCTCCTTCGCCAAAGTTAGCCCGGTTATTAATGCCTCGTACTCAGCTTCTTTGTTCGATGCCTTGAATGCTAACCAGAGAGCGTACTCCAACTTCACCTCACTAGGCACGTAGAGTATCAGCCCATCTCTGCTTTCTCGTTGGTTAGAGGAGACATCGACTTAGAGGATTGATAACTCTGCATTTTGATGACTTAAGGGCATCATTTCAGGGGTATTTTCGGCCTTAGAATAGTCAAAGCATGCCCTTTTCCTAGTTAAATTCAATGTTGTGACCTCTGAGGGTCTCTGTGCAAATTCTATGGAAAATTGGGAAAGTTACATAGCTGAAATGCAGTTTTTGGGAAGCTGGTGTGAAGTCTAGTTGAGAGGGGGTGTTTTTGTGAAAAACTAAGAACAGGAGGGCACTTCTTATCTCCACCCTCCACCTCTTCTAATCTCCACCATCCATTCTAGGGCACTCTCTTTGTAGTTTTTAAACCCTAGGGCGCCACCTAATTGCTAATCCTCACCATTCAGCCCCTAACCAGTAGATCTCAACCCTCCATTCCATCTTCTATCTCAACCATCCACTCTAGGGCGTCACCCACCTCTTTTAATCTCCACCTTTTAACCTTAGGCACCTCAATCTCCTCCATTCATTTATGGGCACCCAAAGCTCAGCTCTACATAATATTGGGCGCTCTCTTCTTTTGTTCTTAGCCCTAGGATCACCCTAGAATCATCCTAACCCTCCATTAGAAACTTTAGGGAACCCATAACTTTGCTAAAACCCAGCTGCTACCCCCATTTTTCTCTCTATTCCCAGTTGTGTCCACTCTTCTCTATAAAAAGAACCCCAGGGGCCCTGAGAAGGGGTTGGTCAATTCACCCAGTTCACAAGGCTAAGGTTTCTTGAGGAGTTTAAGGGTTGTAGAAGGGGGGATGCCTAGTTCTTGTTAATAGGGGTTCATGCAAGTTGTTCAACCAATTTGCAACTATCGCCACTGGATATGATCAATCGTCTTTTTATTTTCTTCATTTTATTTTTTGTTATTTTTATTCCAGCACTCCTTTAGATTTAATTTATGTTCATTTTGCTGATCCAAATTTGTCTGATTCAAGGCTAAGATGTCTCGAGGGGTTAGAGGGCTGAAGAAGGGGAGGACACCCAGTTCTTGTTAGGAGGGGTTCCTGCAAGCTGTCCGGCCAATCTACAGCTACCGCCACTGGATCTGAATTTTGGATCACTTTTGTTTATTTTTTTTGTTGATGTCAATACTCCTTTAATTTCTGATTTTTAATTATTTTCTTGTTTAATTTCGAACCTTTAATTTCAATATTAATAGATTTTATTTTCTTATTTTCTACAATTCCTAGTTCCATTTTCTTTTTATTTGTCTAGAACGAGAAAATAATAATATTTCCCTCGCTTCCTTGTGGGTTCGACCCCTTCCTCACCGCGTACTATGTTGTCTAAGGTTACGTGAGGATTGGAAAGTTATAAATTATTAAACTGGCATTCCGAAGTGGTTAACAACACGCTTTTGGATACACCAAGGATCCTAGGCCGAAACTTTCTTGGTCGGGATGGGTGCTGTGTTGGTTAACGCCTCTAACATGTTAATTGGATCAGTCACCCTATGGGCCGACGTGCTGAACGTGCACTCAACGATGAAGTTTGCCATGACATATGCTTTAATTGCAAGGCGTAACTCAAACCGGATGTCGTACTTGCTCACCTCGATTGCCCATTTCATCAACCATCTTGAGACCTCAGGCTTCTGGACAATATGCCTCAGAGGTCGATCTTTTTGGACTATGATAGTATGGGCTTGGAAGTAGGGCGTAGCTTCCAAGTTGCCAAGACTAGGGCAAAGGCCTGCTTCTCGATGTCGGGGTACCTGGTCTCAGCTGCATGAAAACCTTACTTACGTAGTAGATAGGTCATTGCACTCTGTCTACTTCTCTGATTAGCATCGAGCTCACTACCTCATCACTCATAGAGAGGTAGAGTTTCAGCTTGTCTCTAGGTTTAAGTCGGGTCAACAATGGAGGTGAACTGAGGTACGTTTTGAGCTCGTTGAATGCGAGTTGACACTCCTTGATCCACACAAAGTTTTTGGTCTTTTTAATTGCCTTAAAGAAGGGTAGGCACCGTCCATTCGACTTAGACATAAATTGGTTTAGGGCAACGATCTGGCCTATTAACTTTCACACGTCTTTTATTGACCTAGGTGGTCTCATGTCTAAGATGAGTTGGATTTTGTCTGGGTTGGCTTCGATGCCACGTCGGTGCACTATGTAGCTAAGGAATTTACTCAATGTGACCCCGAAGATACACTTGTTTGGGTTGAGCTTCATGCTAAACTTTCTTAAATTTTGAAAAGCAATATTTAAATCATTAACTAAAGAACTTGAAAATTGGGTCTTCACAACCATGTCATCAACATAACACTCAATTTTATACCAATTAATAGAGCAAAAACTTTGTTTACAAGTCGTTGAAAAGTTGTTTAAGCATTTTTTAGTCCAAAGGGCATAACTTTATAACAGTATAGCCCTAGTTTGGTTACAAAACCCATTTTCTCTTGGTCTTTGAATCCATCCTGATCTAGTTATAGCTGGAGTAGGTGTCCATGAAGATCAACAACTCATGCCCTAGGGTCGCGTCTACTAGGCGGTCTATTCTAGGGAGCAGGAAATTGTTCTTTGGGTAGGCTCTGCTGACTTTGGTGTAGTTGATGCACATGCCACTTACTGTTGGCTTTTTTTTTACGAGGGTTGAGTTGGCTACCCAACTCGGGTACTGGACCTCTCTAACGAAGTTTGCTGCAAGGAGCTTCCCGATCTCCTCATCTACTACCCTCCACCTCTCTAACGAAGTCTGCTACAAGGAGCTTCCCAAGCTGCCTCCGACCTCGGGGCCTCCTGACTTTTCCTAATGGCCGAGTTCCTCCCAATGGGTTCTAGGTCACTCCCAAAAAAGGAACGCCCCGATCCGCCTCTAGTCACCCCAGGGTAAAGACACTTTGAGTCAGTGCCACTAGTGTAGCTCGGCACAGGCGGCTCTGTGTAGCTCGCCACTTGCAGGGTAGCTCGGTGCAGGGTAGCTCACAAAAGAGCGGTTCGACATATCACAGGAAGATCTCCTGCCTAACAACTATGCCCGACAAACCTGGAGACTACGATCACGTCTTTTGTCAGACAGTGTCATGCCCACCACTTCTGGAAGATGTCCTACATCTGACAAGTACGTACCTTGCAACGACGGCTCCGCACGTGCCACCTCAGCCGTGGCTGTAACAGCTGCGGCAGGACAACAGTGGTGGCTATACCTGCCCTGACAGAGGCAGGTGAGCCTAATTTGGCAGAGTTCTGTTATAAGTAGTCCCAATCCCAAAGGGCAGGTAATTTTTTGATACTCGCGCTATCTGCACTCTTAGCATCCTTTACTCTCCTTGCATCTTTCACAGAGCTCTAACTTAAGCGTCGGAGTGTTCCCGCCGGGCAAGCCTCCCAGGGATTCCTTATCTTCTCCATCTCAGGTACCACACAGGAGCCACGTACCCGCTAGCTAGGAGTGACCGGATCACGCACCATCATTTGGTGTCGTCTGTGGGAACGACTTCAAAAGCCTCCCCTTAGTTTCTGCAACTACCTCTTAAGACTTAGCATCCATGGCTTCTTCAAGCAACGCCAGACGCAACATGGAGATGGACATCGCCAGGGAACAACTCCAGGCTCCCGTGGTCTGCATTGGGCAGTTCACCATCCTCCTCTCGGTGGACGGAGTCCCTAGCCTGAATGTGCCATGGGCAATGGCACCTATGAGTGTTCCCCTTCCCCCCTCTGTTGAGACAACCTTCGCTGAACCAATTGTTGTCCCTTTGGAGACCGGCCAAAACCAACTCGATGATTTGATGCAGTGCATGCGGACCATGCAAGCCCAGATGCAGTAGCTTCAGCAACACCAACTCTACCAGCAACAGGTGCTGCATCACGTTTCTCAGTATCACTATTAGCAGCAGTTCCCTCAGCAGCCTCAGCTTTAGCCTCAGCCTCAGCTCCCTCCTCGGCACTCGGCCTCATGACAAGCTAGGTCTTGCCGCCAGGATGAACGCCCTTCTCGCCAAGAAGAGGCTTCCCAAAACCCCCCTAAAAGCCAAGCCTCCTCCTGTGGCAGAAAGGGAAGACCAACCACTCCAGTTTCGCCGTGGGCAGTCAGGTCGGGAGGATCCCAACTCATTAGGTTTGCATCACCCTAGCAATCGAAGTTCGAAGCCCTACTTTTGGAGAACTGGTTCGAGATCTTGGCTATAGACCCTAAGCAGAACCCCTTTGTCCGCAGCCATCACCAGCAGCCTGAGTTGCTTCCTGCGCAAACTATCCCTGATAGTACGGAGGTGAGCAACACCAACGCGGAGCCCACCAAGAAGCAAAGACGCCGCCGCCAAGCTCGCTGAACCGCCACCCACAACCTGACCGAACTCAGAGGCAGGGAAGAGGTAAGCTCAGGTGAAGTAAAAGATCCCCTCCTTTCTGTTCCATCCCCCCTATCTCCCGAGCTCCTGGTTGTTCCAATGCCCAAGGACTTCAAGCTCCCCCCTCTCGATAAATATGACGGGTCGTTCGACCCGAATGATTATGTAGACGCTTTCCAGTCACAGATGCACCTAGCAAGGGCCAGTGAGTCTTGCATGTGCGTGGCCTTCTCCATCACTTTCAGAGGAGTGGTCCGCACATGGTATTGGAACCTTGTACCCAGATTGATAAGAAGTTGGGCATAGTTTGCGCAAGCCTTCACGTCCCACTTCGTCACCAACAAGCGGTGCCCGCGAACTGAGGAAAGCCTTCTCAGCATAGTCCAGAGAGAGGGAGAGTCCATCCGGGGCTATATCAAGCGGTTCAACGATGCATGCATGCAGATACCACGCCTAGACCCTGTAGTTCGCCTTGTAGCAGTCAAGAAGGGCGTGGCGCATAAGGAATTCAAGTGGCACATGATTGTCAATTAGCCGGTGACCATAACTGAATTCCTCAAGCTCACAGACAAGTTCATATCCACGGAAGAGGAGATCAACTAGAAGGGCGAGAGCGCGCCCAAGAAGAGAAAGAGAGAAGGGGAACTTTCCAGTCAAGGAGACAACCGAAAGAAGAAGGACTTAGCTCGGGGGGCCAAACTGGGTCAGCCGTTCTGAGCCCCTATAGCGGACCGAACTAACTACACCCCACTGAATGCTAAGTGGGCCGAAATCCTGATGGCAATCAAGGATGCCTCGTACATGAAGTGGCCACCCCACCTGAGGGGGAATCCTAATGAGAGGAATAAAAATTTATATTGTAGCTTTCACAGAGACCACGGTCATAGTACCGAGAACTGTAAAAATCTCCGCGACGAGATAGAGGAACTCATTCGTTGCGGATATCTAAGGAATTTTGTACAAAATAGTAATAAAGCAAGTCGGCAAGGGGAGCACGGTAAGGATGTTCCCGAGTCTAGCAACAGGCCGACAGAGCAGTCACAGAGGCAGCCCCGTAAGAGAGGCCAGTTCGGGGCACCATCCACATGATAGTTGGAGGCTCGATCGTTGCGGGCTGTACCTCGGCGGCAGCTCAGACATCAGTTCACGAAGCTGCCAGAGAAGAGCAGAACCCTTCGAAGCGGCCGAAGATAGAGGAACCAATCTTCTTCACGAAGGACGATGCAGACGGGGTCCACTACTCCCACGACGATGCGCTCTTCATAAAAGTAAGGATCAATGATTTTGAGGTCAGACGCGTCCGCGTTGACTCAGGTAGCTCGGCGGATATCCTCTTTAAAGCCGTGTTCGACCAACTTTAGTTGCAGGGAAGTGACTTGAGGCCCGCGAATGCTCCCCTGGGAGGCTTCAGCGGAGAAGAAGTCAGGCCCCTGGGGAAAATAACAGTACCTGTGGAAGTCGGCGCATGGCCCAATGTTGTAAGGCTCAACCAGGATTCTTATGGGTCGTAACCCCCTCCCCGTACAATGCCATAATAGGCCGGCCGATCACCCATGCCCTACGGGCAGTGGTTTCTACTTATTATTTGGCAATAAAGTTCCCTACAAAATTCTGAGTGGGGTAGTGTGGGGCGACCAACTTGAGTCTCTTAAGTGCTATGTTGCCGCCCTCAAGGGAAAGACCAAGGAGGCCGGCAATCTCGAACTGGAGCGACCTACGGAACAAGGTGAAGAACGAGTTGCACCCACAGAAGAAACAATTACTATTCCAACTTTAGCGGAAGACCCAACTCGGACAGTTCAGATCAAAGTTTTAGTCCAGGAGCCCCTGCAATCCGAACTAGTAAGTTTCCTACTTCAAAACTTAGATGTTTTTGCATGGTCCGTGACAGAGATGTCCGACATTTACCCTAATCTCATAACTCACAAACTCAATACTGATCCTGTAGTTAGGCCCGTTAGACAGAAGAAATGCAACCTAGCCCCAGAGCGATGGAAAGCAGTTGACGAGGAGGTCAGGGAGCTCCTCGCAGCCGACTTCATAGGAGAAGTCCATTACCTGAGCTGGGTAGCCAACCCCGTTCTGGTAAAGAAGGCTAACGACAAGTGGCGCATGTGCGTCGACTACACCGACCTGAACAGAGCCTATCCAAAAGACTGCTTCCCCCTCCCCAGAATCGACCGACTAGTTGACATGACCTCGGGGCACAAGTTGTTGAGTTTCTTAGACGCCTATTCGGGTTATAACCAGATCAGGATGGACCCGGCGGACAAAGAAAAAAACTGCCTTCATAATAGAGTTTGGTCTGTATTGTTACAAGGTTATGCCCTTCGGATTGAAAAATGCTGGGGCAACCTTTCAAAGGCTTGTAAATAAACTATTTGAGCCATTAATTGGCAGGAAAATAGAGTGTTATGTAGATGACATGGTCGTCAAAACCCAATTCTCACATGAATTAATACAAGACTTACATTCTGTCTTTCAAATTCTACGACAATTTAACATGAAGTTAAATCCAAACAAGTGTGTCTTCGGTGTTACCTCGGGTAAATTCCTAGGGTATATCGTCAACCGGCGCGGCATTGAGGCCAATTCGGATAAAGTTAAGGCCATCCTAGATATGAGATCACCCAGGAAATTGAAGGAGGTTCAGATGTTGAATGGCCGCATAGCCGCCCTGAGCCGCTTTATGTCCAAGTCGGCAGACCGTTGCCTAACTTTCTTTAAGGCAATTAAAAGCAAAGGGTTCGAGTGGACCCAATACTGCGAGCTCGCATTTGACGAGCTCAAGAAACATCTCGCTAGTGTACCCATCTTAACTTGGCCCGAAGAGGGCGATGTTTTAGAGCTGTACCTCTCGGCAAGTGACGAAATGGTCAGCTCAGTACTAATAAAGGAAGTAGATCGGGTCCAACGACCCATCTACTACGTTAGTAAAGTATTGTAGGGAGCAGAGACGAGATATCCAGAGATAGAGTAGCTTGCCTACGCGTTGGTCATCGCAACTCGAAAGCTCCACCCGTATTTCCAAGCTCATACTGTTATCGTCCTCACCGACAAACCTTTGAGGCAAGTCTTACTTAAGCCCGAGGTCTTTGGTCGACTGACGAAGTGGGCTATTAAGCTCAGTGATTACGACCTCCAATACAAGCTACAAATTGCTATTAAGGCCCAAGCCTTAGCAGATTTCATTGCAGAGTGCACTTTCAGCTCCGTAGTCCCCAGGCTGGTTGAGCACGAGGCCCCCAGTTCGGGTAAGCCCGGAGCTCCCAGGTCACTTGAGTCTGAGCCCCGTGAGACAGTAGCCAGCGCGAAATCTCTCCTAGTTAGGCCAAGCGCGAACTGGGATGAGAAGCCTTGGATCCTTCACGTATATGGCTCCTCGAACTAGCAGGGCAGCAGAGCCAGAATAGTTCTACTCGACCCAAGTGGCACAAAATTGGAGTACGCACTATGCTTCGAGTTAGTGGCATCCAACAACAAAGTGGAGTACGAAGTGTTGATAGCTAGACTAGCTTTAGCTAGAGAAGTGAAAGCCAAGCATATCGTCATCTACAGCAATTCCCAGCTCGTGGTCAACCAAGTCACAAGAGATTACGAAGCTCACGAACCAACTATGATTGCCTACTTAGCCAAAGTAAGAGAGACTCTGCTCAACTTCCAATCACACTTCATCAAGCAAATCCCAAGGTTGGAGAACGCTGAGGCCGACGCTCTGTCCCGGTTGGTCAGCACCAACGATATCACCATGAGAACCGTGTACATAGAGGACCTGCCTTGGCCTAGCATTCTTGGGGGAGGGGCAGAGGAGGTCGTTCCCGTCGTTCAAGCAGAGCCGAGCTGGATTGACCCACTTGCGAGCTTCTTACTGCACGGGACCCTCCCTACAGATCGCAATGCGACCAGAAGCGTAGAGCGCCAAGCGGCCAAATACGTCATAATAGACGAAAGCCTGTACTGAAGATCCTACATGCTCCCCTACCTGCGCTGCTTGTGACCTACCGAAGCTGAGCTCGTACTCCGCGACACTCATGAAGGTCTGTGCGGCAGACACTTGGGGGGCAGGGCCCTTGCCCAAAAAGCACTACGGCAGGGGTACTATTGGCCAACAATGAAAGTAGACGCCATCGAGCTCGTAAAAAAATGTGACAAATGCTAGAAGCATACAATATCTACCATCAGCCTGCTGCCGACCTCAAGTATCTCACCAGCCCGTGGCCTTTCGCAAAATGGGGCATCGACATACTTGGACTGTTCCCGCCAGCGACAGGCCAGAGGAAGTTCTTAGTAGTAGCAGTGGATTACTTCACCAAGTGAGTAGAAGCTGAAACCCTCGTAACCATCACAACCTAGAACGTCCAAAACTTCTTTTGGAAGAACATTGTGTGCCGCTTTGGGTTACCCAGGGTACTAGTTTTCGACAAGGGCAAGCGGTTCGAGGACATCAAATTCCAGAACCGGTGCCAAGACATGGGAATCCGACAGAATTTCACTTCAGTCGCACACCCTCAAGCAAACGGTCAAGCAGAAGTCACGAATAGAGCCATCCTCCGCAGACTGAAGGCACGTTTGGACCGAGCTAAAGGATTGTGGGCAAACGAACTACCTAGTGTTCTATGGGCTTACCGAACCACGGAGAAAACCGCCATAGGAGAGACTCCCTTCAACCTCACTTACGGCACCAAAGCAGTTATCCCGACAGAGATCGAAGTACCTACGCTGTGACTGGAAGCATACAATGACAAGACAAATGAAGACGAGCTACGTACCAACCTCGATCTCCTCGATGAAGTAAGGGACCTCGCATACATCAGGATCGCAACTTACCAGCAAAGAGTAGCTCGGTACTATAACGCCAGGGTCAAGAAGCGGAACCTCCGTGTCGGTGACCTGGTCCTTCGTAAAGTTATGGTACCTGAGCCCGACGTTGGCAAGCTCGGCCTAATTGGGAAGGAACTTACCGAGTGAAGCGAGTGCTCGGGGAGGGAACATATGAGCTCGAAACCCTTGAAGGGAAACGGATACTCGGGCATGGAATATTGTCAATCTGAGGTAGTATTACCTGTAGCCGCTGAGCAGACCACGGGTCACTCAGAGCCCAAGGACCGAAACGCCGAGCTAACATGAACCTCGGCAACACATGGAGACCAGCCGCCCCTTCGGCACGGGTGGATAGACTATAAGTCACCCCCACTTGGCTTAAGAGCCAAGAAGCCGAGCTAGTAAGAGACCTCAGTGCCGCGCACGACTTAACCACCTCATTTTGGCTGAGCGAACACCGAGTGATACATAGCCCACCTTGGCATATGCCAAGAGCGAATATCAGCCGAGTAGATAGGTCGAGCACAAGCCTTTCTATGTCCACCCCGACGTATGGAGTCTACTTGTAAACAATGTATATAGTCCAAAGAACAGCAAAGGAAAACCGTATGAAACATGTACTTTCATTAATTCTACAAAATTCTTTACAAGGATTGAAGAAGGAATCAAAAACTGAGCTCGCAGGCTCAGGGTACAGGGACTGAACTACTTTGGAGGCTCACTACCTTTGCTTGGAACCACTTCAGGGGCATCAATTGGATTAGTGGCCTCTGCATCATCATCGGTGCCTTCATCCTCGGAGTCCGGGTCATCCGCTGATTGACGCACCATGTCATCAGTGATCCGCGAAGTGGTGATGGCACTTGTATCAAGACCGGGGTAGGTATGCCTGATTAGCCACCGACTGAGCTTGAAGCCCTTATGGTAGGCCTCGGTCATCACACTGTCAAACCTTGGAGACTTGACATAGTCAATGACGGCCTGGACCTTTGTCTCCTTGAGGGCATCTTCGAAGATCTCGGTCTTCTCTTTGATGTCGCCTCTGAGGTACTCCACCTCGTGCTCTAACTTCCCTTTCGCTTCCTTAAGGTCTTGCACCTCGAGCTTTAGTGCATCACTGTCTACCTTGAAGCTGTCCACCTCGAGCCTCAAGGCCTCTTGGCCAGCCTTGAACCCATTCACCTCAGCCCTCAATCTGTCCTTGTCTCGGATCAACTCACTCTTCTTCACCAGCAGTACCTCGATGAAGCTCTTCTAAGCTGAGGCATCACTCTGCAAGCAGTGGATCTAACCATGAGCCGCCCTCAGTTCGGTGAGGGTTGTGCAAGATGACTTAGCTGCCAAAGCCCATTTTAGGTGCCGATTAGATTGAAGGGTCAAGGCATGCACGACTGAGTTCACCTACAAAAAGGAGACCAGTCAAAAAAAAAAAAAGGGAGAGAGAAAGAAAGAGAATCCTTCGCAAGGAACTCACCACCATAGTATGAGAAGTAGCTCGGGCACCGAGCTGACCAGGAGTGAGATCAGCCCATTCTGTGACCTCCTCCGGGTACGCAGTCTCCTTACTCTTCAGAAGGCTGCACTGGGGGTTCAGAATGCTTTGACCCTCTTGACTCCCCGAGCTGGATACCAACATCTCTGCCGCATAGGTGGACTCCTCGAAAGCTTTAGCGGCGACATCAGCAGGACGAGCTTCGGCTGTAGCCTTTGCGGGGCGGATCTCAACTGCAGCTTCAGTGGCATCCCTGGCAGCAGTCTCGGCAAGATTGGGCTTTGCCGCCACCTCGGGCCCCTGAGGCACCATGTCTCCCTCCAAGTCGATCACGGGGGGAGCATCAGGGAGCTCGGGCTCCAGAGCTGGGACCTGTGGAGGCTGGGCCTCGGTAGGAGTTTGCGGAGACTCGGCGCACGCCTTCTTAGCTACGCGTTTCTTCCTCTTCATCTGGTGGAAGATCCTCTGGCTTTCTATCTTCTCTGCCTCCATGGGACCTACAGTGAAGCTCGGCGTTAGTAACTCTGAAGTGAGTATGTAACCGAGAAAGCCGAAGTAAAGACAAACCTACCTGGGCTCAAGCCAGCCTGGATGAGCTTCTCCTCAGTTGTGAAATCCTTGTAGTTCATCCCGAGTTGAGCCCACGACTATAGTGACTTCTTGGTCTTCCTATTAAGGATAACACTGGGGTCTTGAACGACCACCCTCCAGTCAGTGGGGAAAGGCCACCCCGTGTTGCTCCGAACTACGAAGTACTCCCGCTTCCAGGCCGGGACTTTACTCGGGAGATTGTACATTAATTTAAAACCCAGGTGGGGAGACAAGTAGTAGGCCCACCTGTGCCTGGGGAGAATCTAAGTCTATAGGGAAGGCGCGGTTGAAGCAGAGGGAAATGGTCCCAACCACACTATGTATGGAATTCGGGTGGAGTTGGTCCAAGGTAATGTTGAAGTGCACCAGCACCTTAACGATCAGGGGGTGAAGAGGGAGACGGAGTCCAGCGACCAGTTGCTCCCTGAAGACCACGATTTCATCAGGACTGTGCTCCCATGGAAAACTGCCAGTAGGAAGGCTATAAGAGTACTCCCTAGGAAGGTGAAACCTCTGTATGAGATCCTGAAGTCTCTCCAGAGTCATAGTGGAAGGGCCAAACTGGTCTGACACCCGACCTCGGTGGGAGGATGCCAGATGGCCCGAAGCCACTTGTACCTCGGACGGCTGGGCGGCAGAAGAAGCACCCTGAGCCGAGGTACCCACCTCGGGCTCGTCTATAAGACTGTCTACACTAGACAACATGAAAGCACGGAAAGAAAAGAAAGTTTAGAAAAGAAAAGGAAGCTCGAGGACTCGCTATAAAAGACGCAACCGAACTGAGGAAATGACTGAACTAGAAGACCCGAGCTAGGAACCTCAGACACGAGCTCAATACTGACGCTGAAGACTTTGTGGCGAAGAAAATGACTAGGGTCCCCCACTATTTATTGCCACTATATCCGGGCATTGATGGTCGAGATTGAGACAATCCGACGACTCTCAAAGAAATCGGCTACGGGCTCCTCGAGGTGAAATCAATTTAGCGCGTTTTTTTCCATTTGCAAAGTCCAAATTGCGTGATGTCCGCGTGTAAGCCGAATGTGACCCGAGTTTCTTTTGATTGAGCCAGGCACCAGATCGGTCTGGCCAGGCAAATCGCACCGAAGCCAAATCCACCGGGCGCATCATGAACTCCCCGCATTGGGTCAACACCACCAATACAGGGAGTGGGGGGCAATTGATGGAAGGTGATTTGGCCCGACCTTGTAGCACGAGGACACGTGGGTATGACCTTGCCTAAACGATGACTCAGTGTGACAACACAACAAGCATAACCGAAACTCGGTGAGAAGGGCTCACCGAGTTTAATCCGGCAACCCGGCGGGTTAGGCTACTCGCCGAGAGTTGTCTGCCTTGCACCTTCTTCCCAAGGCTGAAGCGCTCCGAGCTGCCTCCGACCTCGGGGCCTCTTGACTTTTCCTAATGGCCGAGCTCCTCCCAGTGGGTTCTAGGTCACTCCCCAAAAAGGAACGCCCCGATCCGCCTCTAATCACCTCGGGGTAAAGACACTTCGGGTTAGTGCCACTGGTGTAGCTTGGCATAGGCGGCTCGGTGTAGCTCACCGCAGGCAGCTCGCCACTTGCAGGGTAGCTCGGTGCAGGGTAGCTCACAAAAGAGCGGTTCGACATATCACAGGAAGATCTCCTACTTGACAACTGTGCCCGACAAACCTGGAGACTACGATCACATCTTTTGTCAGATAGTGTCATGCCCGCCACCTCTGGAAGATGTCCTACATCTAACAAGTACGTACTCTGTAGTGACGGCCCCACACGTGCCACCTCAGCCCTAGCTGTAACGGCTGCGGCAGGACAACAATGGTAATTATACCTGCCCTGACAGAGGCAGGTGAGCCTGATTTGGCAAAGTTCTATTGTAAGTAGTCCCAATCCCAAAGGGTAGGTAATTTTTTGATACTCGTGCTATCTGCACTCTTAGCATCATTTACTATCCTTGCATCTTTCACAGAGCTCTAACTTAAGCGCCGGAGTGCTCCCGCCAGGCAAGCCTCCCGGGGATTCCTCATCTTCTCCATCTCAGGTACCACACAGGAGCCACGTACCCGCCAGCTAGGAGTGACCGAATCACGCACCATCAAAATAAACTGTCAAGCCCAAGCTAACTATAGAAATTCGTTGACTGTGGCTGACTTCATTTTCAAACTTCAGCATAGGCAAGACTTCATGAACCCATTTCAACACTGTCCAGATTATCATTGGGGAGCATTGTAACTTACTATCCATTCTACGCCAATTTCTTTCCTTCCAAATTTCTCAAACTGCGAAGCAAATCACAAGGCCCACAAGGGAGGACCATTGATTATGCGACTTGTTTGCCGCTAGAAACCAATGATAGAGAAAAGTTCGCTTGCACTTGCAACACCTCTAAAAGGCAACCCCGATAATCAGTTAAAATGCATCCACACTTTTCTAGCAAGGCAACCATGCTCAAAGAGATGATTAATGTCTTCTATTGAAGGCCGTTGACAGCAATCACATTTTGAGACTAGAGGGACTAAGATCTCTTATGTCTGCATCCACTCCAACCTTGCCAACCATAATCTTCAAGAGAAACAAACTTATCTTTGGTTGGAACTGCTTTATTCTAGACTTCCTTGTACCAATGAACCTTCGCGTGCGGAGATTTGACTCCACCGTTCACATTATTTTATGAAGACGATTAGATCCCATCAACACCTAATACATCTCGAACATGTAATTGAAGATTAATAACGTCAACATGATTGACCCAGTCAATCAAAGGTCCCAAATCCAAGCCAAAAAATTAATATTCCCTTTCCCCACCATCCACCTAGATAATGTCACCAAGTCATGCCTCAATTCCAAGTTCAGCCTCCAAGTTCGAGAGGTAAACATTGGACATTCGACTAGGGCTTTTGACTTTTTTTTTTTTTTAATTTGTAATCCATCTCCTTGAAAAGGTCTTATTCCTTATCCCAAGATACCCAACAATGTTTTTTTCTCCAAATCTGTATTGGCCGACAAAATTCATCACGTGAAGAGGGATGCTATTAAGAACATGGAGATTTTGCCATATCTAATTTCAGCACCACATTGCCATATCTACTTGTAAGTACTTTCACCATAATCTTACAACAAAAATTTCCCAAACTTATAGGACGAAAATTCACAAACGAACTTTACATTTAGGTTGTGTTTGGTTTGTAAAGGCTTCCCTACATTTTCCTTCTTTTCACAATTTTTTTCTTTTAAATCAAACATAACCTTAGGGATTAAGGTAATAAAGGACAAAGTGTATCTCACCGACAAATCACCCTTATTGAAAAAGAACTGAGCAACCTTCACTACATCAGCTCCAATAATATCCCAGCAAGAAACATAAAAGTGACAAGTAAAACCATCTGGATCCAGACCACTAGCACAATTCATTGACCAAACCACCTTCTAAATTTCCTCAGCTAACGACATAGCCACCAGAAGATCATTATCCTCCCCTCCCGTCTCACCAACTTGGGGATAATGTCAAGCATCTCAGCATCAGGTTCCACAGCCTCTTCTAAAAAGGACACTAGAAAAATAATCCACTGCCTTGGATTTGATATCCACTATGTTCAGTTAGCCAAACTCTACCAGAATCTTTGATTTTACTTATTTTATTACACACCCTGTTCACCTTTACAGATAAATGGAAGAACTTAGAATTACGGTCCCCCTCCTTCAGCCACTTAGATCTAGCTTTCTGTCTCCAAAAGATTTCCTCTTAACATGTTCTCCTCATGGAGTTTTTTCCTTTATTCCTGTAGATGAGCAAGTATTTTCGGAATTATGGTGTAAATGGTTCATTTCAGCATAACACTTTTCTACAACTCTTATTGCTTGGTGAATATTACCAAAAACATTATGATTCCACTACTTTAGCTGAACCCTTAATTTATGTAAATTGAGGAAAAGTATTATTAGGCTGCGTTTGGAATTGGTGTAAAATATCATCAGTGTAAAAGTACATTGACGATATTTTACACCAAACCGTGAGAAAGTGACCATTAAACTTTGAAAAGTGTGATGATAAAAGTGTAAACTTTTATATTGTTTGATGAGGTTTTACATCGATTCACAACGTAAAACTCCACTCCATCCAAATGCCGACAAATCTAAACCGGGGAGTGGAGTTTTACATTGATTTTTATTTACACTACATCCAAACGCCGACAAACCAAACTGGCATAAACTTTTACATTGTTCTTGATTTACATTGTTTTGAAATGCAGCCTTAGCAGATTTGCATGAATTTCCTTATTCCAACACTCATCAATACGATTTATGATACTAGCATTTTGAACCTTGGCTATTACAAACCCATAAGCCATATTCAACCACTACAAACCCATCATTTATCCATTATAAATCATATTCAACCATCACAAATTGAGGCTCAATTGTTACAAACCATTATAAGTCAATACTCAACTAACCCCTACTCAACAATTACAAACTCATATGATTCAACTATTACAAAGCTCTACATACCTTTTTCTCATAGATAAGACCTCTATATACCTGTCTCTCAAATCTGATTTAGCCTATCAATTGATGCTACTATAAATTATATATACACATAAAGTGCAACCATTAAGACTTGATCACAAGTTACTACATGAACAAAAAAAATTTATCACCAAGTTATAATATTATAAATTATCAAAATGACAATGCTTCAAGTTTTAATTTTCTAAGCCATTTTATCAACATTTTTTTATTATTATCATATTACCAGAAAATAAAAATTAATTAATTAACTAATAATTTTCTTGACATGGACCATATTCAAATTCTTTCATCTGCCAATGTTTCCTTGGTATAATAGATAGTTTACACTACGCATAAACCATAAAAAATTATGTTGTGTATAATGTGTATATACCTCCATTACAGTGATTTTTGAGACGGGTTTAATTTTATTGATGTATTTCTAAGAATTATTTGATTCTTTCTAATGAATCCATACATACCTTGAATTTTTTTACTGTATTCATTGGACTCAATAATATTAATTCATAAAAACGATTTTAAGTTTAAAATACTTCGACATAAACAACCTTTGGCCAAAGAGATCACACCGGCAGCACTACTTTGCAACCCCACCTCCCACTATACACGATACATTTTCTGTTTTAAATTCAAAACGCAAGCAATGTTTTTGATTTGATCGACGGCACATCCACGTTTCATTGGCGAGGGGGTCACAAGGTGGTACTGTGACCGTGCTGTGACGTGACTCCAAAATGGATCCACCAGGAAGCGGCGCCGTAGAACAGTAGAAATAACATGGAACTTCTAGTTTTGCTAGTACTTAGGAAAAATGCCACGTAAGGAAAGAAATTAAATTAGTATGATGAGTATGAATTCGTTTTAATGATATTTAACCTTTCAATTTGAGTTGGTGCTAGATACTAAATGCTTCAAGGTTAACCCAACCAAGGCCCAACCTAGTACATTACCTGTGAATCAGTGATGTCGTCATCTTTTCACCTCTAACATGCAGCCCGACCATTTACATAATTATGGAATGGTAGAGGACATAAACTCCCCAAGTCAAAATGTACAAATTTCAATTCACAAAATAAGGCTTTGTTGATTACCCTTTAGCTATAAATCAAATAGGCTATAGTTAAAAAATTAAATAAAAGTAAAGAAAAACTATAAACCTCATTATCAGAGCAAGCTCCCGAACCTAGAACTTATTCTCTCTTCTGACTATAGTACATCCTCAAAAAAAGAAGAGAATGACAAAGCAACTAGGCTTTCGAAATAGACAGTTGCATGGTATGGGGCTTGCATCATTAATGAGAACTTGCTAGTTATGGAAAATGGATGTTGCAAAGGATCCACATACTTGAATTCCCACCTTCAGCATCATACAATATGGCAATACTGTATAAGAAAAATCATAATACAATATGCAAGATGGCTATGGTAAGAGTGTGGTAAGTTGTCTACTAAAGAGATAACCAAGGGCTGCACGAACATCCATCTGCAATAAAACAAAACAAAAAATCGGATTAACAAAAATAAACCTCGACGATAACTGTTGGAAGGAAGAAAACCCACCTCAGTGGGCAGAGCATACTAGACAATCTTCACTATGTAGTCAATAACACTCTTTTGGACTACCCATAAATCCTTGAAGTTAGTATCAACAAAGCGAAGTGATATTTGGTTCAGAGAGATTTACAGTACAATCACTAAATGGTAACCCTGAACGTAGTGCACGTCTATACAGAAAAATAGATATTAATTTTTGTTTTCCTCATCTTGAACTGGTTTGAGTATTGTTAAAAAATACAATGAAACAAATAAAAGAACTAAGCCTGGTCTAAAAGGAACACTTTTTTTTTTTTTATTGTTATTAATAAATATAAGTGCCAAGAGCAGCAACTCTAACCACCATCCTTCACAGGTAAGCGACAAACTACCAGCCATACCAAGTGGCATAAGTGGGAAAGCAGAAATACCTTCCCACTTGATAATGCACAGCCAAGATGGCCAGAACTGCACAAAAGCCTACACCAGTTGGATTCTAATACTAACACATAAGAAGTACATAAAATGCTTTAAAGTAGAAACCTTGGTGATTCAAGACAAGAAGTTGGAATCCAAATATAAAAATGTATTGCAGAAAAATGAGAAATTGAAAGTTCAGGCAAGGACATTGAATTTGACTTATTCCAAAAAAAAAAAAAGAACACAACTATGGGTTTTCAAAGATGGATTAAGATCAATAACAGAATTTTTGTTAGGATCTCCAAGTTTAAATCTTGCTGAATACTCGTATAAATTACATGATTTATAATCACTTTCAAGTTGCTTACACAAGTCCCTACATTCTTTTGCAATTGCAAACTCTACTCAATTCTGCAAGGCCCAAACAACAGCTCCAATCATATGGGCCATGTTAAAAATTTTCCCAATAAAAAATACAATCTCTAAATACTGATAGATGCCCATGAAGACAGGTCCTTTATCATAATTAATTTTAAAAGCATTTACTTGGAAGTACAGAGTTACCTGATCACAGCATACAAGCTTGGTGATCAAGGGATAAAACTCGCATAGATGTTTCCTGAAAATCTGATGGTTCATAAGGCACATCCCTTCAAGCACCTAGAAACAGAAATGAATACAAATAGAAATTTTTGCCTGTCATATGAGTGTTGGCAAGCAAGGAAGAGAAAAGGAATAATACCAAACTTAAAGTCCATACTATCCACTAAAGTCATCAAAATGAAAATAAATAAAGAGAAGATTACAAAATCCAATTAAACCATTCAATTAACATATGATAAAAGTCTAGGAAGTTGGGTATACAATACACCTTGTTGAAAACAAATGTGAATGGTCTACTCAAATTCTAAAGAGTAACTACATGATACATTTAAGTTACTTCGATAACCAAGCAACTCTAGTATTTTAGAATAACTAGTAAGTGTGCATGTGGTGATCTTTGATGATGATGATGATGATGATAGTAAATAATATGTTACCAAAATTTGTTACATTTTTTTATATTTCTATGTCTATAAAAATTATTGTTATTTGTCACACTTATTTTTGTTTGATATGATGAATGTATGATATTGGAGATATGCTCAAATGTTTTCTACATTTTTTTTTGTATTTTTTTATACATGTGTGTGTTTTCATCATTTTTAATTTTTATTATTATTTAATTATGACATCTAGGGTGACACATTTGGCCCAAAAGGTCGAATTGTTAACTAGCCACCAAAGAGCAAAACAACTCCATTCTGGGTTGGTTTTAAATTTGTATTTTATTTTATAGTTAATTACTATAGGATTCAATGAAAGAATGGGAGTTAATACCCTAAATATAAGACTTAATGAGAGAGAACAGAATGAGAAGTGTAGTAGTTCAAATTACATTTTGTTGCCTCACAATTAGAAAGGGACCAAATTCAAAAATAAAGGTATTTTAGTCAAGAATAAGATTCAATAAACGTTAATGGGAATTAATACTTAAATAAAGGACTTAATGAGAGGGATTTCAATGAGGAGAAAAGTGGTTCAAATTACATTCCTGTCCTTACAATTAGATAGGGACCAAATTCAAAAAATTGGGGTATTTTAGTCAAACAAAAGCTCTGTACTTACCACTTACCTTTTAAATTTTAATAGTAGTATGGGTATTTGGATGACAAAACAAAATCCACTTCAGCACCAAGCTGAGGTGACACATTATCCGTTTAAGTCACACTTTGTGAGGTAAAAAAGAAAGAAAAGAAAGAAATTAAGTTTTAACCTGGAGAGCTCAAAACTCTCTCGGGGTGCAGGGGTGTTCCAAAACTGTGTTTTCTAACAAATGCTTTAACCTCCCCTGCGTTCCAAAAAGTTGCTTTCTCAGGTGAACATATTTGGGGGTATTTTGGTCAATAGACACTAATATTGTCTTCATGGGAATATTAGGAATTTTAAAGTGTTCAAGAGCATGACATCTTCACTTTTGGTTAGGTTCTTAACTAATGGAAGGGGTCAAAGTACAGGCATTGTTAAAGCACTTATCAGAAAAACAAGGAAGATTTAAGTAATTTACTCATCAACTGGCTTTTACATTTATTTTTCATTTTTTATTGGTAACATCGAGTTAAATGAACAAAGAGTTTGTTTTGGCCTGGTAGTTTAAATCCCTCCCCCGCCCCCCCAAAAAAAAGGAAAAAACAATTTGTTGAGATTATGCACTGTGGGCAGGGGTATTTATGCATGTTCTCTTTATTTGTATTTGGGTACCCATTCAAGGGCATATATGTAATTTTTCTTTATTTTATTGGGTGTGAACAATAACACACCCCACTCTCCCAAAATCTCCTCTTCTCCTTCCTCTTTGTTCTCTCTTCTCTTTCTTCCTATAATCTTCACTTCAACTTGGTATCAAAGCAGGTTGGGATCTAGATGAGCCTCCTCTACTGACCTTCAAACCCAGGAAGACCTACCAACATCAGACCACCACTGGATGATGTTAGTAGTCCGTATAGGTGCCACCAGCAACCCTTGAATCTGGTTCAGCCTTGTGCGCCCTGATTCTAGAAACATTTTAGTATGAGTTTCATCTCTCCATTGGATGCTTCCTTGCTTTTTTCCTGAGCTTTTCAATAAAAAATTAAAGAAAAATGCAGTTTCAATATTTGGGATTTTTTCTTCCCATTTGGAGTTGTTTCTTACTTGAAACCTGTTGTCCTTAGGTTGTTTTACCTTTATGGAGGTGTGGAAAGTGGTTCCACAATTTTTTTAACCCTAGTTAATCTTTGGGAAATTTTATTCTCCCTTTTGTGCCACTAGTGGTGTTTTTGGCTTCCTATTGGCTCCTAACCGAGTGTTGACCTATTTTGGTGGCTTTATTGTGTCCTAGTTGGTTGTTGGAGTGCAATAGGGCTGTCAAGTTGCTAGTCCAAGTCCAATGGAATTGCCTAAAGAAGTACAGACCATTTCCGGAATGCTCCCGAGCAGTGTTTATGCTTCTAATGATATGATAACCACTATAAAACTTAATTGGAGCAACTTCCTCGATTGGTCTCAATCTTCCAAACTTACCATTGGAGGATGGGGTAAGATGGGAACAAGAAAATTCTTTGGTTATGTCATGGATGGTCTGTTCAAAGCAGCCACATATTGCTCGCAATTACATGTTTCCTCTAATGCCATGGACATTTGGGATCATGTTACTGCCACACACTCCAATGTAAGGAATATAGCTCGAGTCTACTAACTCCGAAGGGAAGCTTGTAATATGCATCAGGGGAATGGGTGTGGCTATGCACTTTCTCTTCCTTATAATCTCTTTGGGAAGAAATGGATCATCTGGAGGCCTTGGAATGGAAGAATCCTAAGGATGGTGAACAATATTGAAAAATATGTTGAGAAGAACCGAGTATTTGATTTCTTGGTCGACTTGAATGTTGAGTATGATTTTACCTGACAACACATCTTGAATATATTGTTTCCCTTGCCATTGCATACTCCTAGGTACAGGGAGAGGAGAGTAGAACGGCTGCCATGATGCAGACTTTAGTAGTTGATCATTCGGCTTATATGTCCTCCAAACCCAAGCTAATTGTAAACAAACAGGGTGTTAATGAGAAAATTGAGGTGGTGTGTGAATACTGTAAGAAGCCCAAACACACTAAGGACTGGTATTGGAAATTGAATCCACATCTAAAACCTAAGAAGCTTAAAACAACAATGAAGGGAAATGTGCATCTTGATATTGTGGGAATTGATTGTCCATCTCCTAGTGTTCAAGCTCCTTTACATGATTCCTTTGATGTGATGGAGAAGCTTAGGAGTCTACTAACTCAGCTTAAGAAATCTGGGTCCTCCACCTTAGTTGGCTCTAGAGATCCTTCCAATACTTTTGCTAAATCAAGTATTGCACTTGCTTGTCAATCTTCTTCTCCTGGTTCCTAGATTATGGACTCTGGAGCTAGTGCTAACATGATTGGTATGACTTCTCACTTCACCTCTTATAAATTAGCTCTAGGGAAAGGAAAGGTCATTGTAGCTGATGGATCTCAGACTCTAATCTCGGGTCTGGGTGAAGTCAAGCTCACTCATAAGTCATAATATTTCCCTAAACTTTGTCTTTCATGTTCCTATGTTGCACAAAAATCTTTTATCTGTTATTTCTTTTACCAAATTCCATAATTGTTTGGTTTCTTTTGTAGGACCTGAGGGTAAGGTCCTAGTGGGTGTATACAATTAAACATTGGGCGGATGACTCAATTGAAAGATACAAAGCTAGGTTGGTGGCAAAAGGATACACCCAAACATATGAGATTAACTATCAGGACACCTATGCACTTGTGCCAAAACGAACTCTATCCGAGTGGTTATGTCTCTTGTTGATCACTATTCATAACCTCTATACTAAATGGATGCAAAGAATGCCTTCCTCAATATAGATCTTCAAGATGAGGTCTAGATGAATCTTCCCCTAGGAGTAACTTGATCGTGAGGGGAAGGTTTTTCATTTGAAGAAATCCCTTTATGGGCTCAAGCAGTCTCCTAGAGCTTGGTTTGACAGAAAAGGCTATTCTTAAAATTGGATTCACTCAATCACAAGCAAATCATAAAAAGAGGTAATGGCCAGGTAACTCTACTGATAGTATGTGTTGATGACATTATTGTCACAACTCATAAGAGATGATAACCCTAGAATAGTCCAACTAAAGTCATTTCTTGCTTCTGAATTTGAGATCAAAGATCTAGGGAATCAAAAATAATTTCTTGGAATTAAAGTGGCAAGGTCAAAGGAAGGGATTTTCATTTCATAGAGAAAGTATGTTCTTGACTTCCTTCATGATGTTGGCAAGTTGTGGTGCAAACAAGTTGAAACTCCTATTGGCGCCAATCATAAACTAAATACTAATGACGAAGACATTCTTCTAGACAATGTTATCGATCAGAGACTAGTTGGTTAGCTTCTCTACTTGTACTTGACTAGACCAGATATATCCTATGTCGTGAGTGTGGTGAGTCAGTAAATGCATAATCCTAGAACTTCAATATATTTTAATGATGGAGATATTCTTCCATATAATATTTCCGACATTTTGACATGTTTCTTATATTTGGTGACCAACATTTTCACCGACACCGACAATTTAAACCTTGCAGTTAATAGGATCCTTGCCTACTTAAAGGGGTACCCAAGTAAAGGAATGTTGTACTCCAAACATGGGCATTTCAAGGTTGAGGTTTATATTGATGCTGATTGGGCAGGTTTTATAGATGATAGGAGATCCACCTCTGGTTATTATGCATTGGTGGGAGGTAATGTTGTGTCTTGGAGAAGTAAAAAACAATCAGTAGTAGCTCGATCCTATGTAGAAGAAGAATATAGGGCCATGGCTCACGGTGTATCAGAATTACTTTGGCTAAAGACCTTGTTATCTGAGATTGGAATCAAAGATGAAGCTCCAATGAGATTGTACTATGATAACCAAGCTGCTATAAAAATTGCACATAGTCGAGTCCAACATGATCGCACAAAACACATTGAGGTTGATAGACACTTCATTAGAGAAAGAATAGCCAGTGGAGAAATATGTGTACCTTTTGTCAAGTCAAAAGATCAACTTACCAAAGGCCTCCACAAGCCGAAGTTTGATAGAAACCTAGGCAAGCTAGGCATGATAAATATCTATGCTCAACTTGAGGGAGAGTGTTGAGATTATGCATTGTGGACAGGTATTTATATCTTTTCTATTTATTTACATTTGGATGCCCATTCAAGGGCATAGTAATTTCTCTTTATTAAGTAAAATGAAAATTTTCTTGGGTGCAAATAGTAACACACCCTATTCTCCTGAAATCTCTTCTCCTTCCTCTTTGTTCTCTCCTCTTCTTCCTATAATCTTCATTCAAGCTGATCTCATTACATTTGATCCTAAAAGAAATGTTCCCTACTTGTCCCTTGTTTTTCCGAAGTGTCAACCAAACCAATGGATGCTCTACACACCCAATTGAGATTCACATGCAATTCCCTAGTCAAGCACTACAATTCCTTTATAGTGTACTTAAATTTCCACAGCCCATTTTTTTTGTTCTTTAACCAGCTAACTACTACCTTCAAGTGCCCTTCCACCACAATGTTTCTGCACTTTAGTAACTACTCTCAAGTCTCAACCTATGTAATACTACTAGAAATTCTGCATATATGGGACTTCCATAGCCAACTAGACTGGAAAACTAAAATTGCTTCTCTTTCATCACTAGACTCCTACACCGTAAGGCCTTGGATTGCGCACACTACTTAGGCCTTTTTCTGAAGAATATTACAAGTGTTGATTTTTCCATAAAAAACCTCCCAAGAGAAAGCCATAATTTTTGGCAGCAAGTGTCCATCCCAAATTTGTTTCACCAGAAATGTTTGTGAAAGAATGGAAGCAATTTGTTCAGTTATTATCAAAAAGCAGCATGCAGGAGCTGGACTATTCACAAAAACACAAACAACAAATATCATTTTATAAGCAATCATTCACAACACACAATACATAATTTGAGTTGTTCCCAGGCAGTCTTAGTGGTCTGGGTTTTGTTGTATTAAGCATCTTTTTCTGTGTGGAATAAATTACATTACCTTTTTCCAAAAAAAAAAAAAACAATACATAAATATATTACGAATCAACAACTTCATATTCAACTGCAACGAAAAAAAGTAGATCATTCCAACACATACTCCATACCTTAACAATAATTGGAGAACGCAACTCCAGAACACGATGAATATCTACATTAGCAGTTTCTCCTGTGACAGACTGGAGGTCAGATGCCTCCTTCAGTATCTGTCCACAGAAAGAAATTAGTTTCTCTTCTGCTATGCACTCAAGCTGTTCTGAATTAGGATTTTCAGGATAGTGTGGATCGTTGACTGACGTCACATCAACATGGGAACCAACACTACCCTGCATATCCTCACTGTTGATATTAATTCTCGAAGTCGTCTTCTGTAAGATATCCAAATATATGCAAGTTCCTGCTAACTCTTGCCGAAGAAGATTCAAAGGTGGCCTGTCCAGCAAGAGTTAAGGTTAAAATAAATCATGCTCTCAAGGAATAAGCAGCAGAGATAGGAAAAATGAAAAATTTCCAAAATCACCTACCTCTCAGCCGGCATATGATGCATACGCATTCTAAGGTTTGAATATGAATTATACGAAGCAGAAAACTCCAAAACAGACAGCAAAATGTCCATTATGGTAACTTTTTGCAGGGCTTTTAACTTGCTCCAGTATTTCTTCTGTAATTGATAAAGATGTATTAATGAAGAACCATTCAAAATGAAAACCTACCTCCCCAGAATTTTCTGATTCTAAAGTCCACAATTTTAAACAATGTATTAGAACAGCAGAACTTGAGACATTTTCTTCCTATTACCAACTTGTCCTCTGAATGCAAATTAAAGCTATCAAGTTTATTTTTTTATCAGACAATAAATATCTGGTATCTCATTTTAAACAAAGCTAACAAAACTTGGATTACTAGAAGAAATGAGATGTTTAAAATTAAATGGAATACAAAATCAGTTAGACTTATACCTGAATACTATCAATGGCACCAAGTAATAGAAGTTGAGTGATGCATTTTCCCCTAACAGTTCCCAATAGTGGACTTTCTTTTTCAACTCTAGAATCAGATTCAGCAACATCAGGAACCTGCAACAGTGTGCAAACAAGGGAGAAGAAGTGAAGCATCATGTATCCACAAATATAATACAAAAAGAAAAAGGTTCACTGGATCTATATCTATAACAGCCAGAAGCTCAATATTTTGTGGACCAAGGAATGAAGAACCTTGGCAACTATAGCTTCAAAACTTTATGGAAACATGAACATTAATCAGATATTCACTTCTTATAATCAGCATCTATAACCTGATTTTTTTAAGTGTTGAGGTAAAAAGAAAAGGAAACCGCACCATTTGATAGTGCTACTGGAAGGGGGCAATGATGAAGACTTGACTGGCAAAAAGCCAACATAGAAATGCATTTTAATGCATGAAAATATATTGCAAGCACCATGGTCCAGGTACCCCACTTCAATTTTATCAGCCAATCTAAAGATTTATCTGAATGAACAGTTCATATTGGATTTTCTTGTAAGTAGAATGGTTGGAAATATTGGTAAGATTTTGCAAAATTTCCCTATTTCACCAGGGGGCAATATGAAATATTCTAATAATCTTTTTCACCCACAGATATTTGATACATTGCTAATATAACAGTGAAATTTTCAACCACATTCATAAGTTGCATATCTAAAATTCAGAATTTTAGAATTTCATTGAAACTTTCCCATATTTAATAAAATCATCATTTTGTTTTGAAAATCTTTTTCTAAAAGAACAAGTTGTTATTCTAAAATTTAATGATTTGCTTATTATTTTGAATATGATTCTCCAAGTCACTATGATTCAGAAAAAAAAAAGGAACAGAAAGACACAACTACAAAAAAGAAGTCACAATCTAATTGAAACACATGGTTACAAAAAAGATAAAAGGTAGAATAGATAGTGAATGACATATGTCAGAAAATAAAAAGGGGAAGAGGTTCTGTTTTATTTAATGCATGAGAGAGAAATAGAACAGCTGTAGGGAAAAAAATAAGAACCATTTTTTTCTTCTTATCATCTCAAAACCTTAGGATCTTTTAAAGCTCAATAACAAACCCCCCATAGAAAAGCACAAGTTATATATAATGTATAATAGGATGTATCAAAATACTTTTTTCTTCTTATGCAGCCAAAGTCCCTTATGATTTTTGCCCAAATGGAGGGATCTGTATCATCTAGGTGGGTGCCTAGTTGCCTAGACAGGTGCCTTTTGGATTTAAGTCAAGGTGATCAGGTGAGCCACTCAGCTAGTCACCTAAGTGAAACCTTGACAACTATATTATCAGCATTAACATACAAGCAAAAAGTTAAGATATTAATTACCACCTCACCTTAACAGGAGAAGGTATTAATGAATCTGAAGGACGGGTCCAAGATTTAGTGGTAAAACTTCGTAGCAAGAGGTTGTCCATCATATTTCCCATAATCTTTTGACCCAATGTTTGACTCCGTTGAAAGCCTGCAGCTTCAGCAGATTTTTGACCTTGTAGGGATGGTGATGGTGAACCTACAAGAGTAGTCTTTGTTAAAAATTATTGTTATTTTCAGATGCACGAATCAATTAGAGTCTCGCAGCATGCATTTTCCTGACTGCTAGGGTAGAAACACACTAATTTTCCCATATCTAAATTTACTAAAACATTGGCAATGTAATTGCAAACCTTCAGATTCCTCCAAGTTTGCAAATGAACCCATTTCTTGATTATGCTCCTGCAAGATTGACGCACTGTGTTTCTTCCCAGGACTGTCATTACCAATATTTATGGATGTATGACCAAACATTTTTGCATTCTCATTGGGATCAAACAAATGGGTCCCAACTTCCCCACTCTCAGCAGGCATCTGGGAAGGACTTCCACTGGTGTGGACCTCTGAATCTTTAATAACCTTCAAATAGCCCTTTGAGTTTTCAAAGCCCAAAGAATTAAGCAACTCGAGGGGTTGGGTTGCGTATGAAGCATCTCTGACAGTCAAAACATATAGATAATTTAAGTAAATATAGACAATAAAAAATAAACAGAAACAAAGCAACACGGAAAAGATGTGATATTTACCTAATACTGTTTAGTAAGGTATCCCAGTCATCAGCACTGAACTGGTGGCCTCCGACTTCTATGAGATGAACTAAAGCACCCAGAGAGAGAGAAACCACGGATTGATCTGTCTTTTTTGCACAATCCAAAAGTAAACCTAAAAGTGGTGGCAGCATAAAACAGACCTCCTGTACATAATGAACTTCCAATAAATAACTAAAGATTTCAAGCTATTCCTTGTACAAAATAGTAAAAAGAATCAAGTACAAAAAATATGTTCTCAAAAATTATATTGTTTACAGAATCTTTTCTTTGTCTATTTCATGTATAGACTTGTAGTTTTATATATGAACCCCCCTCCAAAAATAACAAAAAAAAAAAAAGGAAAAAAGAAAGCAACTATAGATTTACAACTTATTATCAAAATGAAGGATAAAATTTGTAGAAACCTTATAGAAAGTGTTAAAAAGGTTGCATAGTAACTGCAGTGAGTGAATGCTGGTTTCCCGAAGCCATTCATCGCCAGAAGAAGACAAACCATCCCTTCCAGCATATCGGACATGATCAAAAATGGGAAACAGGACGCGGTGGAAAATGCTCTCCCAAAATGCTGATGAAAACTTGTGACCTCTCTCATTCAACAAATCAAATAGCACTTCCAGTGCACAGTTTCTGACCTCCACTCTGGGATCTGATGTCAGGTCAGATAAACCAGCCAGCATTGGAAACCAGTAATGCTCAGTCACATCAAACATTGTATCGACATTGGCATCGATTGGTTTCAAAGCACCACCAGGTATAAGGCCCTGAAAAAAAGAATATGACGGTCAGAAGAACTTACAAGTAAAAAACGAATGCTAACCCAGATAAAAGGTACAATACTGAGCACTTCTAGAAGCATGTTAGGAAGATAGTAGATTTATGAAACATGGAAGTTCAAGATATTGTATTAGACTAGAACTTTTTTCTTATCAGCAGTAAATGTTTCTATAGATAGTACAAAGAAGAATCAATCATCAACTATCACAAAAGAAGAGGAAAAGTAAATTAGAATTACACCAGATGTAAACAGGAATGGAAAAAAGGGCAATCCCTCAGTAAATCAGAAAGGACGGGAACAGCAGACTCCATTTGGTCCTTTGAACACGCTTCCCGGAAAGACTGGCAGGCAATAATTTACCAGATCATAGGATCCATATGAACAATATGTACTCTGCGGATGCTGAAGCTCTAGTCTTCCTCATGTGGTAATCTAGTGAGTAACATATGAAAGAAGGGACTGTACATAGTTCATTTGTAGTGGGCTGAAAGTTTACAACTGATAGAAGAAAGCAACTCAAGCATGTACCAAAGTCCAAGCCCATAACCAAGACTAAATCCAATTTGGATTCATAGCCCATACCCATATCCAAACCCATGTTCATTACCCACAAACCTTTACCCATATCACCTATAAACGCATGCCCATTACCTATATCCAAACCTATGTCTCTAGCCCATTATTAAAATCCAGATCCATAATCAGTCAACCCACAAAATTAAAACATGAATTGGGAATTAATGCATGTTTCATGAAACTTTGTAGTTTGTATTGGAGTTTCTCAGAAACGAAGGTAGCACACCCCATGATATTTATTACCCATAGGAAATGATAGAACTCATCCACAATATTTTTTTATAAGAAAGCAAAAAATTTTATTGATACAACACAAAGACTAAGAGCAGATGAGAACATTTGTAGATGACCAAGCAATATGAGAGATGGATAGTTGCAAATTTTCTATGAATAATCAAAAAATTTTACTAATGAAAAGAATGACAGTGACTAAAACACAAGGTAAATAGGTAATGTATGCTATACATTGTAAACATTGCATTGCATAGGATGGATAAATATAATTCATTTTCTTAATAATAGATAAATTATATTTAAGTATTAAAACAAACCTCTGCAAGACGATCTTCACATATACGCAGGAGTGCAATAGCCTTCAAACTTATGCGGTGTGAACTTTTATTATTGGCAAATCCAATAAGACAGTTAACACAATCCATGAAGCAGTCTCCAACCACCTGATCAAAATGTTCCAAGATAACTGCATATACCACTTCAATCAGAATAGTGCACAACATGTGGACATGACCAAAGGAAGTACCTAATTTCAATGTCTACTGGTAGCTGTGAGGACTAGAATAATAAAAGGACCATACCCTGTTCCACATTCTCAAATGCACTTTCAACAATGGATTCCAACTCATCATCAGCAGCGGCAGTGAAGATCATAAATACACTACGCCAGCCTGATTTAATATTTCCAACCTTTGATTTTATCATCTGCAGTAAACATAACAGCAACCAATTTCAACTGACATTGTCTGTTGCAATGCAAAGGAGCTAAAGCCAGCTGATACAATGATTAAGCTTCAAAGCTGGGGAAGTATTCATACTTGAACAATGCAGTCGACAATTAAGCCCCGTAAGGATTCACTTCGACTATTACGCATAAGAACAACAAAAGGTTTTAAAATGTCATTTTGGAATGTGAAATTGGTGAGCTCTGCACGTTCCAAATACTTCATACTAAGCTGCCTCAGTGAATCAATGGCATACATTGCAATTTTCTCATCATGGTGACTCCCAGCTGAAATGAAATGATTTGCAAGGACATACCATATTCTAGCCCATACCTGAAAGATGTAACAATATAAATGCAAAGAGATGAGACTAATTACTGTTAATAAGACACCTCTCTTGACACAAAAGAAGAAAAAATCACAGCAAACCAGACCTGCACTTTCAAGTATTTGGTGTAAATGACATGATGGTGAGGTGGAAAATTGGGTATTGACTAATGATGAATCCGAAGGAGCTATCATGGACTCTAAATTGAGGGAGTGGTCATTGTTTGCTGGTTGAACTGATAGAACAAAACAGGTAATGATTGAACAGATACCACCTGAGGTGGACTGAATCAAACCTAATCCTGATAGATAATGCCATGGTTAAAATTGTCTAAAATATTTTCTAATATTTTCACAAAATACTTCTATTCCATGCATGCTAAAACGAAATATTATTGGTTTATATCTCGGCATATTCCTTAGTGCTTCAAAATCATTTATAATGTTTTCAACAAGTTTATTTTGTTAATTATATCAATGTAAGGTTTTCAATCTACATAAACATAGATATTATCCAAATCATTATGTTTTAATAAGATTCCTTTCTTTTTAAACTATTACTTTTCAAGTTTATCACTAAAGAAGACTTTTCATTCTCAGTTTCCTTTATAAAATATTGGCAATTCTACACAATTTAAAAACATATAGTCAATGTTTTAATATCTTAAATTTTATTAAAAGATGAGACAATATAAGTACTGGATATGTAAATTATAACTTTTATATTAAATAAAACATTCTAAAATAATAGTCATAACAAGAATATCAACAATGGATACTATTACAACAAATCTACACAATTTCTGATAATATTTATTACTTTGAAGTGGTCAATGTTCTCACTGAAACTGGCATTTTAAAACTTGGATGTTGGCATGTTGCCTTGGTAACCCAGGGCATTCTGGAGTTGGCAATGTATTTACAGGTTGTACAGGAACCATATTGCTAAGTTACTTAACACAAGCACGAGAAGCAATTTCCATTAAAGGCAAAACAATTTTCCTCCTCTAAGGGACAGAATTGATTATTGAAGGAGACTGTTAAATAGTAGTCAAATGGATCTCATAAAGGAAAGAATGTTCTTGGCCCCTAAGACATTCAACAAGGAAAGCTAAAGAATTGGCTCATAATATGAGCTGCTTGTTCAATTGAACACATTCCAACTACCTTCATCCCCACTTTTACTACCTAGCCCTCCCCTGCTCTACCCAAAGATTATTGCCCCTCCCTTTTCAACCCACTAGCTGCTCTATCATAGTCAATATCACATTTTTACCTCCTTTTCTGCTATATCATGATTGGACTCTCTACCAATTCCATATCAGCTACATGTGTCGTTCTCACAAGGTTCAGTGATTCACCATCCTCACAACTCTCATTTCCTCTCCCCATTCCAGCCATCACCAGTATCACTGAAGTTAGCTTCAACCGGATTTAGATTTTCTTCCCAACAGCACAATTTCCACCCCTTCCCCACTGTTCAAACCATTTAAAGTAACATTTAGTGTAGCTAGGGGAGAATGATGCTATGCAAGGGCAACGTTAATGAAGATAAAACCAGGATCCAACACAAGACCTATATTACATCAGGGCCAAGATTTTGGATTGGGTTGAGGAATGTTTAGGGCACTATGGTGTTTGTTATAATTCGGCCTGCCTTTGAGTTCTTTTAGGGCACTATGGTGTTTGTTATAATTCGGCACTATCGGTTGAGGATTGTAACACTTGTGCCCTTTTTGAGTCTGAGAGTAGCCAAGAAAGACACACTTAATAGAGCGTGCATCCAGCTTGTCTATTCTAGGACTCAGATTGTGAACAAAGCACACATAGCCAAAGATACGGGGTGTTAATGGAAAGGGAGACAAGGTGGGGAATAAAATAGAAAGGGGAGACCGACCATGAAGAATGAAGGAGGGCACCCGATTAATAAGGAAACATGCAATAAGTACAGCATCACTCCGAAATCGTTTAGGAACACTCATATGATGAAAAATAGACCGAGCAGTTTCAAGGAGATGACTGTTCTTTCGTTCAGCCACCCCATTTTGTTGAGGAGTGGATGCACATGAAGTTTAATGAATGATGCCATGTTGTTCTAAATACTGTTGAAAGGAAGTAAGAAAGTATTCACGACCGTTATCTGAACGAAGAACTTTGATTGGAACACCAAATTGTGTACGTATTTCAGCATGAAACTTTTGAAAAATGGAAAATAATTCACTCCTTTCTTTCATTAAATAAATCCATGTCATTCTTGAACAATCATCAATAAAAGTGACAAAATACTTGTAACCATTATAAGACTCTATTTTGATCGGGCCCCAAATATCTGAATGAAGCAAAGCAAAAGGACTCAACATACGACTTTCAACTCTAGGACTGAAGGAAACACGACGATGTTTCCCAAACTAACACGACTCACACTGTAACACTGACAAATGACTCAAAGACGGAACTAGTATCTTGAGTGCCTTGAGAGAAGGATGTCCCAGTCGACAATGCCACTGTAGAGAAGTGAGTGAAGTCTGAAGTGCAACTGATGATCCACTACCGTCAAGGTAATACAATCCACCAGCTTCATGCCCCCCACCAATCTTCTTCCCCGTCCTGAGATCTTGAAAAACACAAGAGGAAGGGAAAAAAGTAACAGAGCAGTTAAGAGTCTTGGTTAATTTACTAACACACATAAGATTGAATGGAAACTTAGGGACATATAGAACAGATGATAAAGAAAGAGAAGCCATGTCAACATTGCCAACACCACAGATGGGAGAGGAGGAACCATTGGCAAGGGTAACAGTTTGAGATGTAGAAGTTTCAGAGAGAGAAGAGAACACACTTGGAGTCCCGGTCATGTGATCAGAGGCTCCAGAGTCAATAATCCAAGGAGAGGGTTTGGATGACAGATAAGCTATACCTGAGTGGGCAAGGGTGGTAGTAGTATGTTGTGAAGTAGTCTGGAGGAACCACTCATACTCATCATGCGGTACACTCACCATCTCCTTCCCGGAAACAGATGTAGATGTGGAAGGAGTTAGATATGCCTGTTGGTTATCACTGACATCAACCCCACCAGCTACTGCATGATTGGCCCATGTAGGAGGGCCATGGAGATCATAACAAAAATTCACCGAATGTCTGTCCCTGCCACAATGGGTACACTTCCTTGTAGAGTTACTTTTTCCTTTACCACAGCCTCCCCCTAAGTCACGACCACCACCATGGCCAAATACGGAACCACCACGACCTCCTCAGGAGGCATGTCCTCCCCCTTTAGTACCACATCCACCTCCTCTGGCTATCACAAATGCTGATCTATCAGACTGTGTGGGATTCTCTGTAGGCCCCAAAGAAGAGTAGAGCCCCCTAATATTTGGGCCCTAACTGGTTCATATTCTGATTTCAACCCCACTAAGAACTTAGTGACATCTAGTTGTTCCCTCTATTGTTGCTGAACCTTAACATCTGGAGTGAGGGGATGATAGACATTGAGTTCATTTCTGAGGTTCTTCATACTAGCATAGTACTCTTCTAGGGTTTTATTCCCTTGCTGCAGATCGAAATACTCCTGAGAGAGCTGATATACCCTTGTAGTATTATCCTGCCCAGAATAAAGCTTCTTGGCATGTTCCCATATGTCCTTAGTTGTATCTAAGAACATAAAGTTGGCACTTATTTTGGGTTCCATACTTTTCCATAACCATGTCATGATTTGGGCATCTTCTTGTTTCCAGTCATCAAACCCTGAAGAGTCAGCAGGTGGTTTATCTTCCTTCACATGCTTCACTTTCCTCTTTGCCTTGAGAAAAACTTCCATTGACTTGGCCCATGGTACTTAGTTCTCACCATTAAGTTTAATTGAAGTCATCTACACACCCAGATAGTCAGAGGGAATCACCACACTAGGTTTTTGATCACTACGACCATCTCCAGTTGCTGCCATGATGCTCTTACAATGCTACTTCTAATCTGAATTCCCGGTAGCCAACTAAGTACTGCTGTTAGGAGTTTGATGTTCCAGACACTACAGCAGTCCCCAAACACAATTGATAGGTACACAAACTTTTGTTCTTGTTCACACCGCTACTGATTTCACAAAATCATGAATCACACTGACATTAATTCAGCAACTCACTGACTGTATACAAGCCCTCTTGAAGTTGCTCAATAGAGATTGAGCATCACAAGCACCACCACACAACCATAGCTGTCACACATGGTACAGATTTGTCTGACCTTTTCAGAGGGCACTACAAGTCCAAAGAAAACATCAACTACTGTCACTTCAGTAACCTGTCATTCAATTCAGGTCACTTGTGACCAACATGGGCTTCAAAACAACTACAGACCAACAAAAAAGGGTCAAGCATACCCTTACACCATTCGGCCACTGTAAACACAGCCTGTTCTTGGACCGTTCTTTCAAGAACCAAGGCTACAAACAACCTAGTTCTCTAGGTTCTGATCAGTCCCCGCAGATTTTGAAGGCTTTCAACCCAAAAATACCAACAACACAAAAAAAAAAGGAGGTAACCAACCTTCGATGGAGAGCTTCAGTCGACCATCCACTTTTGAAGTTGTTCTCTTGAAAAAACAATTAGGTTCTGCGTAGAGAAAGAAGAACTGAGGTGTTCTCAGACCTAGGTTGAATCTGTGTTCTTCATTTTTCAGCCCAAAAAGAAGAAAAAAAATGAGGTCACGAACAGAAAGGAGCAGGTCACGAATCTGTGAGGAGATTTAGAGAGCAACGTCCTGCTTTGATTCCATGTTTGTTCTGTAGCTACAGTAGTTCGAACCAAAAGAAGAGAAGAAGAAGAAGAAGAAGAAGATGAAGAGAACAATCAAACTTGATAGATTAAACCCTATTAGTCGACCCTTAATATGGATTAGCCTCTAATTAGTAGTACAAAGACTAAACCGCCCCCACTTAAGTATGGGATTGGAAGTCTCTATTAAGACTACCACATAAGCACATAACTTAACATAAATAAAATGACTAATCTACCCTTATTCGGCTAGCTCTAACAATAAAAAAAAAATCACCTAACAAACAAGAGCTGATCAGAAAAGCTCTGGCCATATCCAAACGCAACAACATCCCAAAACTGCTCATACCAAGCTCAGGGAGCCTGTTTCAAACCATACAGTGATTTATTTAGGTGGCACACCAAAGAAGGATCGTTGTAGTTACCAGGAGGAGGCTTCATGTAAATGGTCTCCTTCAACTAACCATGAAGGAAGGAATTCTTAACATCTAGCTGGTAAATGGTCCAAGATTGGATAATTGACAATGCAAAGAGAACATGAACTGCAATGCTCTTGGCAAGTAGGGAAAAGGTTTCTTCATAATCAATGTCATACTCCTAACTATAGCCCTAGGCAACTAATCGAGCCTTATATCGATCAAGGGATCTAACAGATTTTAGTTCTCACCATTAAGTTTAATTGAAGTCATCTACACACCCAGATAGTCAGAGGGAATCACCACACTAGGTTTCTGATCACTACGACCATCTCCAGTTGCTGCCATGATGCTCTTTCAATGCTACTTCTAATCTGAATTCCCGGTAGCCAACTAAGTACTGCTGTCAGGAGTTTGATGTTCCAGAAACTACAGCAGTCCCCAAACACAGTTGATAGGTACACAAATTTTTGTTCTTGTTCACACCGCTACTGATTTCACAAAATCATGAATCACACTGACATTAATTCAGCAACTCACTGACTGTATACAAGCCCTCTTGAAGTTGCTCAATAGAGATTGAGCATCACAAGCACCACCACACAACCATAGCTGTCACACATGGTACAGATTTGTCTGACCTTTTCAGAGGGCACTACAAGTCCAAAGAAAACATCAACTACTGTCACTTCAGTAACCTGTCATTCAATTCAGGTCACTTGTGACCAACATGGGCTTCAAAACAACTACAGACCAACAAAAAAGGGTCAAGCATACCCTTACACCATTCGGCCACTGTAAACACAGCCTGTTCTTGGACCGTTCTTTCAAGAACCAAGGCTACAAACAACCTAGTTCTCTAGGTTCTGATCAGTCCCCGCAGATTTTGAAGGCTTTCAACCCAGAAATACCAACAACACAAAAAAGAAAGGAGGTAACCAACCTTCGATGGAGAGCTTCAGTCGACCATCCACTTTTGAAGTTGTTCTCTTGAAAAAACAATTAGGTTCTGCGTAGAGAAAGAAGAACTGAGGTGTTCTCAGACCTAGGTTGAATCTGTGTTCTTCATTTTTTAGCCCAAAAAGAAGAAAAACAAAATGAGGTCACGAACAGAAAGGAGCAGGTCACGAATCTGTGAGGAGATTTAGAGAGCAACGTCCTGTTTTGATTCCATGTTTGTTCTGTAGCCACAGTAGTTCGAACCAAGAGAAGAGAAGAAGAAGAAGAAGAAGAAGATGAAGAGAACAATCGAACTTGATAGATTAAACCCTATTAGACGACCCTTAATATGGATTAGCCTCTAATTAGTAGTACAAAGACTAAACCGCCCCCACTTAAGTATGGGATTGGAAGTCTCTATTAAGACTGCCACATAAGCACATAACTTAACATAAATAAAATGACTAATCTACCCTTATTCGGCTAGCTCTAACAATAAAAAAAAATCACCTAACAAACAAGAGCTGATCAGAAAAGCTCTGGCCATATCCAAACGCAACAACATCCCAAAACTGCTCATACCAAGCTCAGGGAGCCTGTTTCAAACCATACAGTGATTTATTTGGGTGGCACACCAAAGAAGGATCGTTGTAGTAACCAGGAGGAGGCTTCATGTAAATGGTCTCCTTCAACTAACCATGAAGGAAGGAATTCTTAACATCTAGCTGGTAAATGGTCCAAGATTGGATAATTGACAATGCAAAGAGAACATGAACTGCAGTGCTCTTGGCAAGTAGGGAAAAGGTTTCTTCATAATCAATGTCATACTCCTAACTATAGCCCTAGGCAACTAATCGAGCCTTATATCGATCAAGGGATCTAACAGATTTTAGCTTGAAAGTGTAAACCCAACAGCTCCCAACAATGGAAGCATCTGAAGGAGTAGGCGCAAGATCCTAAGTGTCATTCTTATGAAGAGCCTGAATCTCAACATCTATGGGTTCTCTCTAATGAGGATTCCTAATGGCTTACTGATAAGAACGTGAGATATCTATGGAGGATGATAAAATCCCAAACTATTCCTTTGACTCAAAAAAGAACTAGACATAGAGGAACTAAGATAAGTTAAGGATGCTTCTGATTGAGATTTCAAA
This sequence comes from Nelumbo lutea, assembly GCF_056320005.1. NCBI lineage: Eukaryota > Viridiplantae > Streptophyta > Magnoliopsida > Proteales > Nelumbonaceae > Nelumbo > Nelumbo lutea. Next base: position 219,229 of record NC_142689.1, on the reverse strand, counting down.
AACGCTAATGCAAATAGGCAGCCCACCCTACGCTCCTTCCCTTTTACCCTCCCAGCCTGTCGGTTCTAGATCAAACAACCATTATGAGAAAAGGTGAGAATATTTCCTTCGTCAACAAGGTGCCCAACAAAAGTTCAGTTGGTAGTAAGATTAAGGACAAAGAAGGTTTTTAAAAAGGAAAGGGTATAGTGGGGGAACGTTTCAAAAACAAGTTATTACTACCAATGATGCTTAGCTTTTCAGCATTAGTAATAACTATGGCCCCATTTGGCGCGTCTTTCCGCGTGGTGTTTTGGTTGTTTACAAGCCAGGCAGACCACACCACGGTCTTTTTCCGTGTGGTTCATAACAGATCTAGCTACCAAAAGTCGGTGCACCGAAAGACACGAGAAGCCCATTTTGGGCTGATTTCAGGAAGCTCCAAATGGAGCTTTTCACGTCTTTCTCGCTTTTTTCTCACATGGAAAAACACAGAAAGATGCGTGGTAGTGAAAAAAGCTTTGGGCTGCTCAGATCTTCATGCAAAAGCTCAATGCGTCTTTTAACTGTTAGAGCTACCAGAAGATCTTCCCAAAAAGACTTGCCAAATGGCCCCTATGTGTTTATCATGGGTTTCAGTAAGGTGACTTCAATGAGTGGAATAGGCTCTAGTCATATGGTTGGTGGCACCATAATCAATAATTCAAACATGTGAGGGTGAAGAACAATAGGCGGAGAACTTACCGGATTAAGGACAAAGAAGGTTTTTAAAGAGGGGACATAGTAGGTGAACACCTTGTGATTAAGAGCAAACTCTAATTGGAATTGTCTCCATTTTGCAACCATCACTCTACACTGAGCAAGGGCTATTCTCTGGCCTGCATACACCTTGTGATTAAGTCTAGGTTTGACAGAGGTTCTCCCCCCTTTTTAAATGTAGATAACATCCCCCCCCCCTTTTTTTTGAGAAAAGGTTTACTTAATTCAAAAAGAAGAGGTACATGAGGCAATGTACACAACAGATAAGCACTCAGAAAGTTACATAGGCATAGAACTATCACTAAAAAGATAATCCCTGTGAGCACCAGATTTAGCTAGACTATCAGCTTCAGAGTTTAGCCCCCTTGGAATCCAGACCACATGGGCATTTAAAGAAGCAAGAATGTCTCTCACTTCAGCCAGGTAGTGAGCTAAGGCCCAAGGCCCATTGTCAGGATTAGAAAACCAGTTAATGGTGTTGGTTGAGTCTCCTTTAATGGTAAGATTTAGTAAGTCCATGTCTTTTGCAATCCTGATGCCAGTTAGAGCTGCCATGACTTTGGCCTTTGTTGAGGAGGCAATTCCAATAGGCCCACTAAAAACCCAACTGATACCATTTCTATTTCGAATTACACCTCCAATACCCGCTACACCTGGGTTTCCGAAAGCACTCCCATCAAAGTACAAGGTCGTCTCGCCATCCACACCTGATCTGAACCTACAGGGAGTAATGAGTTGTATTTGATTAGAGTGAAGGAAATTTACTATGCTTCTTTGGAGGTCATCAAAGGTGACACCTCTGAAGTGAGTTGAGTTGGAAGTCCACAAGAAGCATCTGTGTATAAGGCTTTTGGTTTCTCCAAATTCTGTGCACTTGCTCCAAGAGTGATAACCCAAATGTAGTGGGGGCATCGCCTTTTCCAACCTCTAGAAACTTCCTACCTTTAGGGTTCAAAGAGTCTATCTAAGGTAGACAAGGATACATGTAGCAATATTGGGCCAAATAGGCTTGAACTTATTCCCTGTTTATGCCTTTTTTTTTTATGTTAATGGGTGTCCTCTTTATGGGCCTTTAGCATACTTCTTATTTGTTTATAAGCTGACACCCTCTTAAGGGCACTCTTGTAATCCTACAGTGGTTTCTAATTAGATCTAATAAAAGTTAAATAGGGGCTGGGATGAGACATAATCTTTCTCATCTCCTTCTGTTGTTTTCTTCTTTGTATCAAAGGCGCAAAGCGATACTACGTTTTTCTCTTTTTTCTTTAATTCCATATGTAGTGTATGGAGAACTGAGTTGGTGATTAACTGAAGATACATGCGACCTAGTTGTAGAAGATTTCTGGAGAAAATAGCCATTCATATTGGTGCCCAAAACTGTTCTTGGAGATTTTACCCAAAACCCTAGCCAATTGAAGAAACCAAGGTAACGGCCTTGGAGTTGGTTCCAACCTAGAGCTCAGAGCGTGAAGGGAAGTTTTTTTATCATCATTGAAATCGATCCAAGCTGAATTGATTTCTGGAATCTCTAAAAGGAATGGCTGTAGTTTCTTATTTTTCCCGGGTTGCAAGATTCTGCACAACCCCAGTTCTTGGTCCTATTCAGGTTAGTATTGGGTGTTCTCCCTTCCAGTTATCCCTGTTTTATATCTGAAGACTATTTCTTGAATCATTGAATTAATGGAAAACTCTGAAGTAAATATTAAGCAAGGCTTAGAGTCGAGACTAGGTCCAGGAGAATTTGCAGATTCTCTTTTGGCTGCGACCACTATGGAACTTGTTTTTCTTTTTTTTAGAGAAGGTAAAGTAAGAATATAATAAGAAAAACAAACATGTGCAACAAGATGATATACACGGACTAATAAAAGAACTTCCCTAGCAACACTATACCCCCCACCCTGCTTTACAAAAAGGGGACCGAAACCTATATTCTTAAAAAACGAATGGTCCATAAGCCAGGAGTGTATTTTCCCCAAAACTTGCAAAACAGAATCTGAAAAGCTAATCTTATTTTTGAAGATTCTTGCCTTTCTCTCCTTCCATAAGCACCAAAACACCACTGCTGGGATTATGTTCCAGATCACTTTTCCTCTTTTGCGCAGACCTCCCACCCTCCATCCTTTTAAAAACTCCGCTACTGATCCTGGGTAACAGCTTTGCACCTCAAAAAATTGAGCTACTCTGGACCATATCTCAGCAGAAAAACGACAATGTAACAGCAGGTGGTCCACAGATTCTGAGTGGCCTTCACAAAGGACACAATCTGATGAGTCCAAAAGCATTCCCTTCCGCAGATTCTTACACCAAATGATGTTGGCAGGAACTAACTGCCCTTCTCTAATGGTTAAAGCATCGTGAAAAGATTTGGTTGTGAACTTTACTGCGTTGTCCCGTTTCCAAACTCTATAGTCATCCCTCCCAATTTCTACTTCAGTGTTGTAAAGCAGATTCATTTTTTCCATCAACGCATCCACCTCCCAGTCATTTAAGTTTCTTCTAAAATGAGGAAAACACACCACACTTTCATCTTCCAAAACTTCACCCTCAACCCATCCCCAATCTTGAACTTCACCCCTTTTGCAAAAGCACCAAAAGCAACTCCTTTCTAGACTGAGCATCCATAGGACCGGCTAGCAGCTCCTTGGTCCCACCCAAGATTTCTGTCGCCATACTTAGCAAGGATCACTCTTCTCCACAAACCCCCTTGATTTTCTCCAAAATGTCAAAACCATTTTCCTATAAGGGCAGTACTGAAATCCCTGACTCTTCTCACCCCTAAACTACCCTAGGTTTTTGGTCTGTAGACTTAGCTCTAGTTAGCTAGATGAAACTTCTTTTCTTCTTTCCTACCTCTCCAAAGGAAATCCCTCATTTGCTTTTCTAGGATATTGGGCATTCCTGAAGGTATCGGGTACACATTGGGAGTAAATACAAAGGAAGGGATGACAGCACACTTTTATGCATTCTTACTTGCAGACCTGATACAATTTTGAATCGCCTCAGCAAATCCATTATATTGCGTAGTTGTTCTTTGGATTCATCACAAAATAGGACAGTGTCATCAGCAAGCATACTGCAGAAGAGACACTTCCACCCTTCCATTCCCCACTTCAAAACCTGTAGCAGCCCTTTTCACCATTCTACTGAGAGCTTCCATAATACAAATGAAGAGGAAAGGGGAAAGTGGATCCCCTTGTCTTAAGACTATTGAGATTTTAAACTTCCCACAAGAAGTTCCATTTATTAGAACCAAGAAAGTGGGTGTGGTAACACACTTTCATCCAATTTCTCCATTTAGATCCAAAGTTCCGTCTTCTAAGGATATAATCTAAAAAGTTCCAGTTCACACGATCAAATGCCTTTTCCAAGTCCATTTTGCAAAGTAGTTTAGACCTACCACTTCTCAGCCTTGAGTCTAAAAGTCCATTTGCAAAGGAGATTCAATGCAAAAGTTCATTTGCGAAGTAGTCTAGCACTACCACTTATCAAGGAGAATGATCCCTCCTATGATAAGTGGATGCAGGAGAACTATACTATCATAGAGTGGCTGGTAAATTCAATGCAACCCCACATCAGTCAACGCTACTTGTGGTGGACTTTGCAAATGAGACTTAGGATATTGTTGTAGAGAAATACTCCCCAAAACTGAATGTGGTCAGGACATATAAGTTGAAGAATGATTTGAACAATCTATGACAGGGGGAGAAACCTTTAGCAATTTACTACTATATGCTGAAATCTCTTTGGTAAGAGATCAATTTGATGGAGACAGTGGTTTGGGAAAGTACAAAAGATGGTAAAACATAGGAGAGTAGTGGATACAAACAGGGTGTTTGAGTTCTTGACAGGTCTGAATCTAAAGTATGGCATTACTAGGCAAAGTATCTTGGAAAATGATGATATAATTCAATCACAAGTGTATGCTACGGTTAGTAGTTAGGAAAGCAAGAGGTAGGTTCAGGTTCAGGGAACAACTCCAGTAGACCATTTTGCTAATGTTGGTGTGAAACCTAAGACAGTCGAGGATATGAAAGATGTTATATGTGAGTATTTCAAGAATAAAAAGCACACAAATGACACTTGCAGGCCCACACCTTTTGCCAGCCCGTTTCAGAAATTCCGACAACAATAAGAAAGCTAGGAATGGGAAGAGTGGAAACTCTAATGCAGACATGGTTCCAAATAGTGACAAGGGTTCTAGTGATAAGAAGACTACCATTGAACAGTTGGCAGCAGTAAAGACTGAATTTGAGAAGTATGGGAAGTCCATTAATCGCCTTAAGAACATAGTTGCAACTTCTAGCTCTTTAGACAATTCGACTTCCTCTGCTTTTGCATTTAGGTATTCCGGTTTCTTGGAGAAGCAAGAAATAGTAAATGGTTGCTAGGTTGCCACTGATGTTGTATTATGATAATCAGACTACCATCGATATAGCACATAATTCTATTTAGCATGATTGGACAAGTATATCAAGGTGGATAGACATTTCATCAGGGAGAGAGTGGCTTCCAGAGAAATTTGTCTACCATTCATTGCTTCTGGAGAGCAATTAGCTGATATACTTACCAAGGGAGTTCCCAAATCTAAGTTGCAGTAGTATGTACACAAGCTAGGCATGATTGATGTCCAGGCTCAAATTGAGTGTAGCAATATTGGGCTGAATGGGCCTTAACTTATTCCCTGTTTATGCATTTTTATTTATCTTAATAGGTTCCTCTTTATAGACCTGTTAGCATACTTTTTATTTTTTTATAAGATGCCACACTCTTAAGGGCACTCTTGTAATTCTACCATGATTTCTAATTAGATCAAATAAAAGTTAATTAGGGGTTGGGATGAGACATAACTATTGTCCAAAAAAGAAGGAGAAGAGAAGTAAGAAGAGAGAAGAGAGAGGAGAGGAAAAAGGTTTGAGAGCCAAAAAGTAAGGCTGGTGGGGCCAGCTTTTGGTATTTATATTAGGGCAACATAAACAAATAAAAGAAAGGGAGAAATTACAATAGTACCCCTACGGTACTAATTTGAATATAGTAGCAGACTTTTAACACTCCCCCTCACATTGGAACATATATGTCAATCATGCCCAACTTGTCACATAAATCATGATGCCGCAAGTGATGTAACCCTTTTGTGAAGATGTCTACAAGTTGGTCTTCAAAACTGACATAGGGGGTACATACTTCCCCTTTGACAACCTTTTCTCTAAAAAAATGTTTGTCGACTTCGATGTGTGTATTTCTATCATGCAGCATTGGATTAGCAACAATGTTTATAGCTGCTTTGTTATCACAATATAAGGTCATAGGTCCATCAACTATAAATCCCAACTCACTCAACAAATTTTTTAGCCACATAATTTCGGCCACTCCATGAGACATTGCCCTATGTTCAGCTTCAGCACTAGACCTAGCCACCACATTCTGCTTTTTGCTTCTCCATGTGACTAGGTTCCCTCCCACAAAAATATAGTAGCAGCTGGTAGACTTCCTATCATTTAGGGATCTTGCCCAATCTGCATCAGTATACACTTCAACTTTCAAGTGCCCATGCTTTTGGAACAATAAACCTGCACCTGGAAATTTCTTAAGATATCTAAGGATTCTTTCAGTTGCTTCAAGGTGGGCGGTCTTACGGGCATGCGTGAATTGACTAAGAGCACCTACTGCTAGACCTGGCAATTGGGTTGGGCGGTTCGGGTTCGGGTTCGGGTTCAGGCTCAGCCTTGGGCTCGGGTTCGGGTTAAGACACTTCGGTTTGCTTTTTGGCTCGGGTTGAATTTCAGGTTGGGTTATCAAATGCTAGACCCTAACCCTAAATGTTTGGGTTAGGGTTGAGCCATGGGTCAATTCGAGTCATCCCAAAAAATAAATGACATTTAAAAAATAAAGAAAAACTACATGAAAAATGACAATCGGGTCAGTGGGTCGACCCATGACCCAACCCAACCCAGTTTTTTTCATGTTGGGTCGGGTTGGGTCATTCTCACACTCAGGTAGCTAAATATGAGACCCTAACCCTGTTTTTTTGGATTGGGTTGGGTCAGGTTCGTGGGTTGAGTCAACTTTTTGCCAGGTCTACCCACTGCATAAGCAATGTTTGGCTGAGTCATAGATAGATATAGCAATCTTTCTACAAGCCTCTGAAATTGTTTCACATCCTTGATGAATTCACCTTGACAACCACCTAATTTGTGATTAGGATCAATAGGAGAATCAATAGGTTTCACTCCCAAGGAAGTACCTTAAAGGACCTAGATCTTTCACCTCAAATTGAGTAGCAAAAAATCCCTTCAACTTTTGAATTTCATCTTTCCAATCACCAATGATAACTATATCATCAACATGCACTATCAGGGCTGCAATTTTTCTTTCCTCTCTTTTCACAAACAATGCGTGATCAGATTGACACTACTTGTAGCCTCTTTGTTGAACAAATACATAAAACTTGTTGAACCAAGCTCTTGGTGATTGTTTCAGGCCATATAATGACTTTTTTAACCTGCACACTCACTGTTCATCACCTTGAGCTCGGAAACCAGGGATTGTACCATGTACACTTTTTTAACCTGGACACTCACTCTAATGGAGTTCATCTTAGCAATTGGTGCAAAATTTTCTACATAATCCACTCCATACATTTGTGTAAACCCTTTTTCCACTAAATGAGCTTTATACCGCTCCACTATGCCATCAGCCCTATGTTTTACTATAAAAACCCATTTACATCCAACCGGTTCCTTCCCCTCAAGAAGATCCACCAATTCCCATGTACCATTTTTATACAAAGCATTAATTTATTCCTTCATTGCATCTGCCCATTAAGGCACCAACAAAGCTTCTACCACATTCTTAAGAAACAAAATGAGAAATGGAATGTTTAGTGGTGCAAGACCTAACGCCTTTCCGGTGAGCAATAGGAAAGTCAAGGTCATCAACAATGGAGGTATCAATAGCAATAGGGTCAGAAACATCAATGGGAACCAAGGTACCTAGTTGGGTAGGGCCCAACCCCATAGAATTTGATGGCATTAGTGGTACAACTTCTAGGTGCTCCACAACTCTTGAACATGGTTGGTCTTTGTGACGACAAAAGAAAACACAAAAGGGAGGAGGAGAAACAGGGAAGATAGGCTCATTCTCAAAGAAAGAGACATCCATAGAAACATAATATTCCTGAGAGACTGGATCAAAGCACTAGTACCCCTTCTAAGTTGTGGAGTACGTCAAGAATATGCAAGGAATAGCATGAGGACCCAATTTTGCATGGGTGGATGAAAGGTTTTGAACAAAGCAACAACATCCAAACACACGTGGAGGAATAGAAAGAAAATGAGCCTTGGGAAAAAGGAGTTGAAGTGGAACTTTGCACTCTAACCAACGAGAGGGCATACAATTAATGAGATAAGCAGCACTAAGGACAACCTCAAACCAAAAACGTTTTGGGACATTCATATGAATCACTAACCCCCAAGCTACTTCAAGAAGATGTCAGTTATTTCTTTCAGCAACAGCATTTTGTTGGGGTGTTCGAGCACATGAGCTACGGCGAAGTGATCCACACGAAGCAAAGAACTCCATGAGATCATTATGAAAGTATTCATAGACTTAGATCTCAGTTTGAAATTGGGTGAAGATCATCCGTTGGAAAGCTTGGATAATTCTTGGTACTTCATCCCTAGTTCGCATTGGATACACCCATGTGTATTTGGAATACTCATCAATAAAGGTAATAAAAAACTTGTAGACACTCTCAGATGGTAAAGTAACATGGCCCCAACAATCAGAATGAACAATATGGAAAGGAAATTCAGATTTATTATTCTTTGAAGGAAAATGAGTTCTACAATGCTTACTCAATTTACAAGTTTGACATGTAAACTCTAACACTGATACTGACTTAAACAACTCTGGAAACACCATTTTCAAGGACTCAAAAGATAAATGACCAAGACAACTATGCCATAAATAGACCTAACTCTTACTAGACTGACTCTTAGACTCTGTGACTGTAAGACCAACCATATTCTCCAGCATGTAGAGTCCATCCATCGTACGTCCTCAAACAATCATCTTCCCTAATGCCAAATCCTGGATCAAACAATAAGACGGAAAAAAAAGGTCACTGAGCAGTTTAATGAATTAGTGATACTACCAACAAAGAACAAATTAATAGGGAATTTTGGAACATATAAAACATTAGAAAGGGTAAGGCCAAAGGAAAGAGAAATGGTTCATTGACCAGCTATGGTAGAGTGTGAACCATCAGCTACTCTCACCTTGTCTCTTCAGAGGGAAAATGATAGGTCTGAAAGTAAGTAGACTTACCAGTCATATGTTTTGATGCTCCAAAATCAATTATCCAAGGAGAGTCAAGGGAATGGGACGATACATTGAAAGCTGTGGCAGAATTACCTGATATAGACGCAAATGAAGTTGAAGGAGGAGGAGCATCCATCTGACGAATTGCCCCACCATAGATTTCTAAATGGTCGGTCATGAAGGAATTAATGACATCCTCCCTAGGGTCAGAACCAGAGGTGTGTCTGAGTCACAATAGTAGTAGGGGGCTGATTCTCCTGAGTAGTGATGTTTGTTGTAGTGAGCTTTCTCGGACCTTGCTGTCCTGATTTCTTATTCAGATCTGAACCTTATTTCTTACTCAATTCCTAAGCCCATTTTGGCTTCCCATGAAGTTCCCAGCATGTATCACGGGTATGTCAAGACTTCTAACAATGGGTGCACCATAGTTTGTCTTCCTCATCCACCCTTTTTTTAAAGTCCCCCTTCTTAAAGGGATTTCCCCCACCTGTAACAACATTCCCTTTCGTTTCCAATACAACTGCATCCCCCTCAGAATTATTCATCAAATTTCTTCTACTTTTCTCTGATTGTACTAATGCATATACCTCCTGGATAGATGGAAGATCTTTGCTGCCTAAGATCTAGACTCGAATGGATTCATACATAGGGTTTAAGCCATGAAGGAATGCAAATACTCGCTGATGGTAAACAAGGGACTTGTACGCTTTTGCATCTTCATCACACTTCCATTCCACTCTCCGATAGTGATCTAACTCCTTCCAGATGGAGGTTAAGTCTGAATAGTACACAGAGAGACTCCTTTCCCCATGTTTACAAGTAGATGATTCCACCTATAACTGATAGATCTTTGCATAGTGACACAATTTAGAATAGGTTGACTTTGCTTGTTCCCAAATCTCATAAGTCGTTTCATCCAACATAAAATTTATTCTCACCTGAGGTTGCATAGACACTTAAAGCCAGAACATAACCATGCTGTTTTCCTGGTACCATCTATCATATTCAGCACTCCCAGAATTAGGTTCTTTAATTCTCCCATTTATATACCCTATATTTTCCCTTGCAGTAATGTACAACCTGATCCCTTTCGACCATTCCAAGTAATTTAGACCATAAAGGGGTATGACAGCCATAGGGAAGGATAAATCCATACCCCCACTCAACCCATTCTGCATAGAGGAAACACCAGACGTGGCAGAATCTTCACCACTCATGATAACTGTTTCAGGTCACACCCAAAGTAGTCACAAAAACCTAAAACAGTGCAATCCACCACCCCAGAAAGTTAATATTTATTTAATTTGTCTCCAGTCCACACAATTCCCCCTTAGCACACTGTATTACTGTTGAAAAAATGGCTTTGCAGCAGGAAACTAGAGACAACCACCTTTCAGTTCAAACACAGCCTTTCAATCACTAAAGAAATAATTCTACTGCTGTTACAGCACTTACAGGTCATCAACAACCTACAAACCAACCACAGGGCTGCTGTCACAGCACATGCAGGTCATCTCCTGACCTACAAACACACACCATAGAGCTTCTGTCACAGCATATACAGGTCATCATCGACCTACAGAGCATCACAGGGATCAACCAATCCCACAAAAAAGGAAACAATAGGTGCTGATCACCTCACATCAGTTAAGTGAACCTACTACAGGTTCTGTCCTGGTACACGACCAGAAAAAAATAAAAAATAAAAGAGAGGCAGAGAAGGTACTTCTGGAATCAGTCCGATGCTGTACTCTGGATCTTCAGTAAAACAAACAGCAGCTGGTGAAGAGAGAAGACAGAAAAAAGGCTTGATCGATCTCCTTTCAGATCTAATAGTCCCGCTCTGATACCATATTGTCCAGAAGAGAAGGAGAAGGAGAAGAGAATTAAGAAGAGAGAAGAGAGAGGAGAGTAAAAAGGTTTGAGAGCCAAAAAGTAAGGCTGGCGGCACCAGCTTTTGGTATTTATAATAGGGCAACATAAACAAATAAAAGAAAGGGAGAAACTACAATAGTATCCCTGCAGTACTAATCTGAATATACTAACAGATTTTTAACAATAGCTCTTTCTCATCTCCTTCTCCCTTTTTCTTCCATTCTTCTTCTTCTTCTTCCTCTCTTCTCATTCTGATTTATCTTTCTATATTTCTCTCTCATCTTCTTTGATTATTTCTTTTTGTTCTACTGTTGTTTTCTTCTATACACTGTTGTCATCATCTACCTACAAATCTTTATTTTCCACAGTCATGTTTACTCAAAGGAACACATGCGGTCCAGCTGTGTCACTCCAGTTCATATGGTTCAACAAATCTAGATGTAAAGTGGAAAAACAAGCTCAGTTTACACACCTGGTATTTTTGGAAGCCATGGCTAATTTTATTGGAATCATTGGAAGATATGATCCTTGACATAAAGACATCATTCATAAATAGGTATGTAAATGGCTCCAAAATGTCAGATATAACCATGCAAAGTATAAATATTAACCGATAAAGGAGTTACCATGCGTATCCGAGCCATATTGTAGTAGCTGATCTCAACAAGTTTCTGCAAGCTGAAAACACGAGCCGGAGTTTGTTTAAGTTCTTCAGCTGATACACCACAAAGAGCTGTGAAAAACTCCACAACTGAATCACTGGGCAATTTTACACTGTTCACAAATACTTGTTCAGCTGGTTTCCCAGCCAAATCCTTGAGAGAATGAAGAACTGCATCCCTGGAAATTTGATTTGATCCATGCATAACAGTAGCTGCAATAGCTGGAGTTGATGTTATAAATTCTAACCGAGAAACACATTCTAAGACAGCATTCCACGTGTCTTGCAAGGAATCTGTCTCTGAGTCGCAAAGAGAAAGCAGAGTCCGCAAGGCCTCCACATTTTTACTACGCATATCCTTTGGGGCATGCAAGAAAGTAAATCTGAATGTAAATTCAAAAGCATGGAAGTTAAGGCAAAGAATGCTTTGTGTTTGCTTATCCAAAAACAAAACAATAATTATTGGGAAATACGTCAAAAGGAAATAACTGGAAATGCTTGGGGAAAAAGAATCAAAGGACGATTTACCTGACTAAGGACGTCAAAAAAGCATAACGCATTGTATCCATTCCAAGAACACGAGTCATGTGTATACCTGCTCTAAATCCCTCCATGCACAATAGAACCCTAGGCTTATTCTCACCTTCTTCCATTGTAACTGAGAATGTAGCAAGCAATGGCCATCCTACAGCTTCAACCATTGGCCTTACAATTTCAATATGCTCTGCTGTATAGAAAACACCTCTTTTTGCCCCTTGTTTTCTGAAAAAAGCCTGTGTTTGTTTTATGATATCTTCACTATCTGACTTACTATCACCAGCTGACTTTCTTCTGGGGAGAGCCAAATTAAGAATGTTGACAATACGACCTCTCTCTTCTGTCTCTGGCCTTTGTCTGCTGCTTTTGCCACCACTAGTTATGTCATTTTTCATTTTTATCTCCTCCTTAACAATTGAATCATAAATTTCCACCAGGAGATCCTTCGGAGCACACTCCTCTGCATCACTTACAGTATTCATGCGTATAAAATCATACTTCGACATTTTAGGCCACACCATCGGATTGTGTGCATCAGTATTCAACATGATAACTGCATATGCAAGAACATATGCAGTATCTGCATTCTTGAAAAGTCCAGGATTATCAGCACAATACCTGCATAAAATCCAATATATTGAAGATTAAATTGCAAATAGAAACAGAAAAGGATGTAGAAATAGGAAAGTGGGAGCCTCGGGGCTACATATCTTCTGAATGCATATGTATTATTACCTAATAGTATCTGAAGTAGGACTGAGATTAAAAAACGAAACCAAACTCATACTTTTTTCTAGGTCTCTATGGGCCTTTGTATGGTTCTCACAGCAGGCTAGCAATCAGGTTTAACTGAACCTGATCACATTCCATAGTCTTGAAAATATTCATTACCAAGTCCAAGCCCAAGCCCTATAAATCATTCAGTTGAGCCTAAGGCCCACAAATTTGATCCCATCTCAGCAAGCCCAATAAGTTAGTCGCACATTTGAATGGACCCATATTATAAACAAGGATTCACTACCAATCAAATCTTCTTAAGATTCCCATAATGAAATTACCAAAAATAGAAGATTTGTTTGGATACTCAAGAATTTGTGTATATTTATAGGAACTTAAAGACAATATTTTTTTCTAGCAAATCATTTTTCTTTTTAATAAAGATTAATACCTAAATAGTTGTAGGAATTCCTGAATAAGCATACTTTAAATCTAAAATGAGATGCATCCGCCATGTAAATACATGTAAACACTCTATTGAGCATTAAATGGATAATATAAAGAGCTTTCCCCATTGCTGTGTTTGGTGCTGACTCCAAACTTATAGAAATCCTAATAATCTCTAGATGGTAAATGTGAGTCTCTCAACTTCAGGTTTAAATTGGGACTTTGGGTTCAGAAGGGATCTTAGGGATTCGGAATGTGAGTCTCTTATGTCTCTTTTGGCCAGACTTGACTCAGTTTTTTTGGATCAAATTGTCGAGGATACCAGAGTATGGTCAATCTCCCCCAATGGTCTTTTTACTTGCGCTTCCTTCTTTAACTTCTTAACTCAGCCAGCTACCATGGGGGCAATTTTCCCGGTGAAAGAAATTTGGAGTAAGCCAATCCCTCCTAAGGTTCATGCTTTTTGTTGGTAAGTCTTCCTTGGAAAGATAAACACTTGTAATATGCTGCAGAAAAGAAGGCCAAATAAATGCCTCTCCCCTCATGTGTGCAGCCTATGTAAATGCAATGGTGAAACTGTTTCCCATATCTTTCTATTCATCCCTTTTGTGCTTTGTATTTGGGAGCATCTTTGTTATCTTTTTGGGTGCAGGTGGAATTCCCCACAGGAGGTGGTGGGCCTTTTTGACCCTAGATTCATGAGGCAACCAAAACAAAGAGCAAGATTATTATGGATATCGGCGAGGGCTGCCTTGGTTTGGACTATTTTGGGAAGAGAGAAATGGAAGAATTTTCAATGAAAAAAGCAGATCAGAGATGGAAATTTTTGAAACAATAAAGTTAAAAGCTGCTCACTGGGTAGAAACTCTGGAAGACTTCAAAGTCTTCTCTTTAAATGACATCCTCAGAACTTGGAAGAAAGTGGCTCTTTCAGCGCAAGGAAAAGAAAAAATATATATGGAGTGGAGACCCCCAGAAACAAATTTCGTGAAGCTGAATTTTGATGGAAGTTTCCATGGTAACCAAAATGTAGCTGGGATAGGAGGTGTCTTCAGAGATTCAGGAGGAAAGGTGTTAGCTTTGTATTCAGGGCCTCTAGAAAATGGGGACGCACCGACTACAGAGCTAATTAGATTCCTGCAGGGATTAAGATTTGCTAGGTACTTTGGGTTCCTTAATTTGGAAGTGGAAGGGGACTCTCAAGTGGTCATTGCTTGGACAAGATGTAGCACCCAAATCCCATGGATCTATAGGCATACTTTTAGGGAGATTTTGAGCATTGTAAGAGAGTTGAATGTTACTTTGAAATGGGTGAGAAGAACAGCAAATGGGATGGCAGATACTCTAGCTAAACAAGGGACTAGGAGACCCCAATTGTTTTGGGCTGAACTGTAAACTGTAATTTGGAAAAGAACACTCTCACCCTGTAGTAATTTTCTGTTCTAACTCTAATAAAATATTATCTCATTGATAAAAAAAATCTCTAGATGGTAAATGATGACTCCAAGAGAAACCCGGTAGTATTATGATCTATCTTTAGTTCACCTCCTCCATCTTTTCAGTTCTCATCTTATTATCTCGCTGTTTTCCTTTTCATTTTATTTGTTCGTTTGTTACCGAATTTCCACAATCCTCATATATATGATAGTATCATAAACATTCTTATCATTACAAACCCAAAGGCCCTTTACTAAACCTCTAACAAGCCCTTTATATTTACTCAAACATATAAGCAATGACAGACCATCTTTACCCAGCAATCAATTCTGTCTCCCCTTGTGTTATCATTATTTTAGAGATTCTCCAAAGTTCTTTCCATCCCATTCTTTTGTGAACGTTTAAGTTAAATATCAAAACTAGAAAGCTAAATCCCTCTTGGTTCCATTAGATATTCATGGTAGCCTCACCTTTAGTTTCGAGTTAAGTTTTTCAGTCACTTGTCTATCAGTCAAACATTAGTATGTGTGGTTTTCCAGTCATACACACAATTCAATGTCAACCCAGAACAATATCCTGTGGACCACTTGCTAAGCCCATAAGTAGTAGAGCAACCACTACAAATACTTTACAATAGTTCCACTTCGCAAGAAAATATGGAACGTCTAGACACATATAGCTGCTGTACAAAATTCTGGAGCCATCAAATAAGTAACGAGTCCTCAAGCAGTGCCTTTTATGATTAAATAGTCCTTTTTTCAGATAATGAAGGAAAACTTACGATTAAAACCAAGTTAAGGAGGTTTCACCTAAAATCAACTGTAAAATGAGTCATCAAGCAGTGTCTTTGATGATTAAATAGTCTTTCTTTCAGATAATGAAGGAAAATTTAAGATTAAACTGTTTTCACTTAGATCCATTAGAAGAATAGAAGAAGCAGGGATGGTGGCACCCTCAATGGTATTTATATGTATCAGCAAACATATAAAAGATATGGAGAATTACAAAAATGCCCCTATGGCACTAACTAATAATAAAACAAGAAAAATAAAACTAAGAATGAGCTGACAACAAAAACCAAGGCAAGGAGGTTTCACCTAAAATCAACTGTAAACAGCTTACAAACTAAGACCAAAAAACAGAGATCTACTATGATTCATCAAGAACATCTAAAGTTCAACATAAATCTGTTATGAAATGCAGTTAGTCTAGATGAATAGCTTTAGTTTTATTAGAAATACTTTATAACTATTTGTTAAATTTTACATCTGGTATATTTTTTATACTATTTTGAGTATTGATTTAACTGGGATTTCTATAGAGCAATTCTATGGGATCTATTGCTGCACTATTAGTTATTTTCCTTTCAAGTTCTGGTGTAATTAGAAATTTTAGGAAAAGAAACTTGCTCCTTCAGTTTTATTAAATATGAATTATTAATTCCTTTCCAAGTTCTGTGCTCGAAGTAGAAGTATGTCAATATGAAGGGACCCCAGATTACTCAAAAAAAGATCAAGGGACCCTCTCTATACATGATTCTTCATCCGTCCAATCACAACCTGTGAATTGTCTTGACCTCAATGCTCTCAAAACCCAGAGAACACCCAAACCCAGGCCCTTAGCAGAGCAAAGGGCTCTGCCCCAACAGACAAGCACCAAAAGGATTGTAATGGCCATGCCACTAAGAGTACTTTGGGCAGTATAATTGGTAGATTATGATGCCTACTAGTATTATGGAACAACCAGAGGTAGATTATGATTCTTCATCCGTCCAATCGCAACCTGTGAATTGTCTTGACCTCAATGCTCTCAAAACCCAGAGAACACCCAAACCCAGGCCCTTAGCAGAGCAAAGGGCTCTGCCCCAACAGACAAGCACCAAAAGGATTGTAATGACCATGCCACTAAGAGTACTTTGGGCAGTATAATTGGTAGATTATGATGCCTACAAGTATTATGGAACAACCAGAGGTAGTTTAGGATGCTAATATTGCTATTTTGTAGGGTCTTATGAGACTATAGAAGCTCTAAAATTTGTTCATGCATGTTCGTCTTATTGTAATTGAACTGTTTCTGTTTATATAGTGAACAAAAATTTCATTAGAAAGAGAAAAGAAGAAACATATATCATCATAAAATCCAAAAGTCAAAACTTATCAAGCACATCAACTCCAGAAATGGAAAAAAAAGGAATCAACATACACATTCAAGCCTAAACAAGCTCTCGTTCTCCTCTAAGTGGTCTTAGGAAAAGATAAGCAAACAAGACCAAATACAAACATATATCCACCCCATGTCGATTGAACCCCAAAAAGGAAAAAAAAAAACAAAAAAGAAAAGGAAACACAGGCAGCATAATCCACTATTGCTACAATACAACTATCTATGACCAAAATACCAAGCCTTCCCAAGAAATCATGAATCTAAATCAACTAAATGCTAACCCTTAACCAACTAACCGTTGAGCTTCTTACCAAGTTACCTCTACTGCCAAAACACCCAAGTAACTTTTCTGTCTGCAGAAAAAAAAAAAAAGAATTGGGTTCCTTCTGATGTTCTCTCTAGTCAGCTGCTATTAAGAACTGATTTGCTTGCTCTCACTCTACATCTATTGATTACTAGAAGAGATCCACTTCATCTGTTATGTGTGTGCTAGTTTGCAACTTCAGGTTACATTATCTTGCTCCTTATCTATTAGCTGTGGCTCAAATGAGTATGCTGAGATGGATGAGTAGAAAAGTTAGAAAGGATAGGATCAGAAATGAAGTCATTCAAAGAAACCTAGGAGTAGCTACAGTAGGTAATAGAATGAGAGAAAATAGACTAAGATGGTTTGGTCATGTGCATAGAAGACCACCAACAGCACCCATAAGAAGTGGTCTGTTGCAAGTTGAAGGGGAAGAAGGGCAAGGGACAGACCAAAAAGGACATGGTTGAAGTAGTAAGAAATAATTTAAGTGCCCATAATTTAACAGTTGATAATGGCATTAAACAGAACAGAATGGCAAAACAGGATTCATGTAGATGACCCATATAGTTGGAATATTGCTGGAATAATGATGGTTAGATTGCTCTTGTTTCTGCTATAACCCATTCACTTGTGATAATCAGGTTGGGGTTTCACAAGTTTGAAGTTGGATCTGTGTCCAGGACTGACAACAATGGCAACTGTGAACGGAGACGGAGGCAACTGTGAATGGAGGACTGACAACAATGGCAACTGTGGTGCAGGACAAAAGCTGTAAAGGTTACAAAAATAGAAAAGGACCAGCGTGGGAGGGGTTGGGGAAGAAGATGGGGAGCGGAGATGTGGTACAACCCAGGAAGGAAGATTCCAAACACCAGTAGGAATCTCTCCTACAAGAAAGTGGTGGCAGCGAGAGTTTGGCCAAACTTTGGAGCAACAAAGCAAAAGATTGTTGGGGAGAAGACTGTGCTAGAAATGTTGGTGGAGGGGGTTTGGGCAAGGACAGTGTTTTTGCAGGGGTGTTTAGTAGTCACTTTGATAGAAAGTGTCTGGCAGAGGAAGTGGAGGCTTGGGCGGAAAGGTGCTGGATGGCGGTGGGTGGAGTGAGGGTAAAAAAGCTAATAGAAGACCTTGTACCTTTTCATAGTTCCGCAAAGGAGGAGGTGGACTGGGCGCTTAAGAATGGACCTTGGAGTATTGACCAGAACAGATTGGTACTAGATTGGTGGGAAGAAACAATGGTGAACTGCACACCAGAGAAATTGGGGGAAACCAGAGAGCCGAAAGAGATTTGGATCAAAGTTTTTGGGCGGCCACTCCCCTTGTGGTGTCCGAGTGTTATGCAAGGAATTGGAGATGTTTGTGGGGGATTTCTAGGTACAGACAATTCAATGGAGGAGCTTAAGACCTATGAATGGGTTAGAATGAAGGTGAAGGTGAGGGGTAAGATGCCGGAGAAAGTGGAGATCGAAGCAGGGACTTGTCTTTCTGTGTGTGGCTCTGGCCTGAAAGAAGACCACAAGTGTTTTACAGAGAGTCTAGAGGGAAAGGGCCAAGGGAATCAGGGGGAGTGGGAGGACTTGATGGTGAGTAGAACGGTAGTAATTGCCGAGGAAGAAGAGGAGAGCAGAAGATAGAGGAGCTTGTCGGAGAAAGAGAAAACAACAGGAGAAGAAAAGATGGAGCTGCGACCCATACTGTGCACGATCCCTGATGAATCCCGTCCAACCTTATGGGAAAAGATGGTTCCAATCAGCCACAAGATAGCCATCCAATGGACTTGGGGGAGTAGAAAATAAACAAAAGGAAATTCAAATTTTAGACACGGGACAAATTTGGGAGGGCTTTTCAAAAACCCGGCTTAAAGAGGCAATGGTCGAGTGTCTTCTTGAATTGAACCTGCTGCCAGCTGGAAGTCATTCTGGAGAAATTTGCCTCAAATCCTTTCCACAACCCCTCTTCCCCAACTCGGTTTACAAACAAAGATAAAATCTCCATAACACAAATGAAGAGCAGTGGGTACAGGGGGTCTCCTTGTCTTAGGCCTTTGGAACTTTGAAGAAATCAGCCGGCTCTCCATTCACAAGAACCGCAAATTTAGGGGAAGAAACACACACTTTAATCCTATTCCTCCATTTCTGGCCAAAGTTCATCCTTTCCAAGACAAAATCAGACATTTCCAGTTGACATTATCATAAGCCTTCTCAAGGTCCAGCTTACAGACAGAAACTACAGAGGAGCTCCAAAACCAGAGCTAGAATATAGAGAACCAAGCCCAAAACTAGGTTACAGCTCAAACAAACTTCTAGACCTCAGCCGTGCACTAAGAGCCCTGGATTGAAACCCTTTCACAGCTGAAGTCCAAGACACTAATTTCCCCACACTACAAGATACAAGACTGTCTACATCTTTAGATTTGTTTTGAAAAACTCTTCCGTTTCTCTCTGCCCAGATGGTGCTGATCACTGCTGCAGGAATAGCCAACCACACACTTTTTGCCAACTTGAAGAGGCCTTGAAGCTCCCAGTTTCTTAAAAGATCCATCACTTTACTTGGCATGACCCAGGAAAGTCCCACAGAAGAAGAAAATGATCCCACAAGGCTGTTGAGACAGGACAATGTATAAAAAGATGGCTGTTGTCCTCTTCGTTTTGGCCACAAAGCACACAACCCAAATTTTGAATTTGCATTCCTCTTCTAACTAGATTCAGCTTAATAAGGTTTCTGTCCAAGGCCACAGACCAAAGTAGTGCATTTATTTTATGAGGGGGAATCTGGCTCCAAACTTTTTCAGCTGGGAAATTCTCACTATTCCCCCCTGACAATTTTTGGGCAAAGGACTTCACTGAGAATAAACCATCAGACGACCACTTCCACACCCAGGAGTCTTCTTCCTGCACTTTTAATATCTGATTTGAGAGCAGAGCAAACAGATCCATCACTTGATCCACTTCCCAATCTTGAAAAGCCCTTGTGAAAACAGGATTCCAGGAAACCACATTTTCTCTCAGCTCATAGCAGGATTCCATAATTTTCTTCCACAGAGAACATCCCAGAGACGGGAGGTTAGAAATGGCTAGCCAGTCCCCACTGTCAGTTTCATATTTAGCTGCTAAAATTTTCCTCCACCAGCTGTCTCTTTCCATACCAAATCTCCATATCCATTTCCCCAACAGGGCCCTGTTAAAAGTTTTCAGCTTCCTCACCCCCATTCCTCCTTTTTCTTTCGGAGTAAACACCTGATCCCATTTTACTAAGTGAATTTTCTTCTCCTCCCAACCTTTCCACAGAAAATCCCTCCGGAGCTTTTCTAACCTTTGAGCCACTTTTGTTGGGATTGGGAATAAAGAAAGAAAATAGGAAGGTAAGTTGGATAGGGATCTCTTGAGGAGAGTAATTCTGCCCCCCAAAGACAAGTATTTAGCTTACCAAGAGGTTAATCTTCTTTCCAACCTCTCCACCACTGGGTCCCAAACTAAGGAGGAAGTGAACTTAGCCCCCAACGAGAGGCCAAGATACATAGTGAGCAAAAAATCCAATCTGACAGACAAGAACTTCTGCTAGAGCCTCAAGATTCTCAACCCTCCCAAATGGAGGTATAGGTGATAAATGTTTCTGCCAGCCCACAAATTTCCCCACAAAACCCAACCAACTGGTGGGGGGCTTCTTATCTCTACCATCCAAAATCCCAATTGTTTCCGTTTTCAGCAATAAAGGAATTGAGATTATTGCTGAAAGAGATCTTCTATCATTTGCAAGATAGTTTGCAATTTCTGATTAAATTAGATGGGCATTGTTTTTGTTATAACTCTTTCTCATTTTCTTTTTGTTTTATCAGATGGGTCTTGTTTGCAGATTTCTCAGTTGATGAGTTGCTAAGGAATTGGAAGGAGATTGCAGAATCAGCTTCAGCTAAAAAGCTTCAAGTTCCTGCTGGATCCCTCCACCTCATGGTTTTACTAAACTGAATTTCGACGGCAGCAGTATGGGCAATCCAGGGCCCTCTGGAATAGGGGAGTGATAAGAGATGAAAAAGGGAATCTGTTAGCTATATATTCTGGTCCAATTGGGATGGGAGATTCTTTGATGGCTGAGATACTAGCAGCCCTTGAAGGGGTACAAAGGGTCAAGGACATGAATATTAATAAATTGATCATAGAAGGAGATTCTGAAATTGTGGTGAACTGGCTAAAAGAGGACAACTCTAGCCTCTGGAATTACAGCAATTAAAAGAGAAAATTTAAGTGGCTGACTAAGGACATTGAAATTCAATGTACATGGGTAAAGAGAAGTGCAAATTCATTGGCATATGGTCTAGCTAGGCAAGGGGTGAACAGAAACTCTATGTTTTGGGCTGTGCTGTAATTTCTTTACATTTTGGGTGTACATTGGTTGTATTTGGGAGTTAAGATTGTTTAGCTCCTTTGCTTTGTAATTTTCAATACTTTAATAAAATCCACTGTTATTGATCAAAAAAAAAAAAAAAAAAACTTTCATGGACCTGTTAAAGATTTAAAAGAATGATCTGATTAGCGTGACTCTACCTCTAAAGGTGATAAAAAAATATCTTGCTTATGGAGGCAAACTAATGTTGCTGAAAAGTATTTTATCTTCCCTACCCATTTACTTGCTGTCTGTGCACCCAATTCCAGCTAGTGTGGTAAATAATGTAGAAAAGAAAATGAGACAGTTTCTGTGAGAGGATGGAGGGATGAGAAGAATAAATACCAGCTGGGCAATTGGAACAAGATCTGTAAGTCTAAACAGCAAGTAGGTTTGGGTGTGCGTGGGCAAGTGGTATTAGAGGTAATGGAAACAGTCAGGGAGGACTTTGGAGAAGAGTGATTGCAGCTAAGTATGGCTTTAGCAATTCAGATTGGGAACTAGGAACTCCAAATCAAAGTTATGGATGCTCAGTACGGATAGTTTTGAGAAATCTCATGACCCCTTCTTAAAAGGAATGACATTTTTTTATCAGCCTTAAAAGGAGTAGGATTTAAAATCGGAGATGGACTCAGGGTAAAATTCTGGGGAAATGGGTAGTGTTAAGACAGACCACTTAAGGAGATTTTTCCCGCTCTTTTTGATGTGGCAGTAAACAAAGAATCAAGCGTGGCAGAAAATATGCAGGTGCAAAATAGCAGTGTGGTGTGGGTTTCTCAGTTCAGAAGACTTTAATGATTGGGACGTAGAGGCAATGGTGGATTATCTGCAAAGATTATATGATATTCAGGTAGATAATGGAAGAGCTGATAGAAGAGCGTGGAAATGGGAAAAATCTGTGAATTTTTCGGTTAGATCCTTCTATAATGCTATCTCAAGGCCAGAGGGAGCAGTATCTCCCAGTAAAGGTTGTCTTGTGTAAGAATGTCACACTAAGGTGGCCTTCTTTGTTTGGCTGGCCTGCCTTAATAGACATTTAACCAGGGACAATTTGGTAAGAAAGGGTATGCATTTGGCTTCGACTAGCTATATCTTCGGTGAGGCCCAAGAGGAATCTCTGAATTATTTGCTGCTACACTGCATTTTTGCCCAAGAGGTATGGTTCAAAGTCTGGAACCTGTTTGAAGTAAAAAGCTGCTGTCTGGAATCAGTAATGGATTTTGTAAGAGGTTGGAGAGTAGGAGGTTTAACCTTGAAAGGAAATTTGGCTAGGAACATGGTGCCTGCAGCAGTTTTTGGTGCATTTGGCAGGAGATACGTGCAACAATTTTCAAGAACAATAGCAGTTCTTCCAACTTGGTGTTTCATAGAATAGTGGGCAAAATGTTGTCTTGGCTATCTGTATATAACTGTTCGAGATAAGAGATACAACACTTTTTTTGTACATGAGAATCTCTTTTTATAAAGCAGGGCCAGGAGGGTATAGGTCTACAGGGGCAGTGTTTGTAAATCCCAGGCCCAGGCTGGGCATCTGGGCTAGTTGTATAAAATAATAAAACTATGTTTTTAAATAAATTTTTAATTTAATTATAAACTAAAAATTACAAAACATATATATATATATATAATTATTGTATATATTATTTTTTTATCAATATGGTGAAATTTTGTTAATTGCAAAATGAAGGTATTACATCAATGTGGCAATTTTTCCACCAAGAAAAAAAAACTTTAGAGTTTTGCCCAAAATATTTGTTGTCTAGGCAGTCCCTTGTATATATTAATTTATTAATATATATACCATATATGTCATATATGGTTTTATATAAATATATATATGAAAATATGGCTTTTATTACATACCTATAAGGTATTAGTATATAAATATATGGAATATACATATATACCATACTTCCCAAGCTGGGCTGGGCTGGGCTGGACTGGACTGGGCGGGCAAAGGATTTGCTTGGCCCAGGCCTGGAAAAAAAAAATGGCTGCAACCACTGCCCAGGACCAGAAATTTCTGGGACAAGCTGGGCTGAGCTATGCGGGCCCAGGCCGAATGATCAACCCTATTCTCCCAATCCATCATGTGTGATTAAGCATCTACTTCCCCAATTAATTTATCTAATTCCCCAATTTTAGAAAAAATATGTACACCTATAGAGATACAAGTACATAGCATAGATATATGCACAGGAAATTGCACACACAAGCAATTAACATGTATACATGTATACTTCCATACCGCTCAGCAAATTTTTCCATGATGCGATCTATTTTCTGTGCTTCCCCTGGAAGTCGAAATCCTCTTAGGAATTCACGTATTGCAATATCAAATTTCATTCCAGAAAAGTTCATTGAATCCACATACGCATGCATGACAGCAAGGGGGAACTCCTCATGTTGACCCAAGTAATCACCAATCATAGCCTGCAAATCAATGAGCTTAGATAAGCTTCTTCAAAAGTAAAAACTAAAATCATACTACTATAAGCCTCACCTTATCCAAACTGGGAGTGTTCCTCAGAAATTGAGCAACTGAACCAGGTGACTTCTCTACCAGCATATTTGTAAATAAATACTCAATTCCCTTGACAGGTTGTCTGTTGAACTGACAAAAAACAATGAAAAACTCTAATCCTTGGATATTTAAAAGTTCAAGGATAAAATATCAAAAAAAAAATATATTCTACATTATTAATCCAGAGATGGATGAAATGAACAATACAATTCTAAAATCCTTTATAACATTTTAGTTTCCAACAATGTAAAGTTTTCGATGCAAACACAGAAGCGAGGAAAAAAATTGTGTAAGGAGAAACCAAAATTATTCATGAACAGTGACAATTGCATAATGTTTGCATGATTTGGATTTTAGTATTTTTTAAGTTTTTTCAAATTTAATTTCTAGCTTTTTTTGGTGCGTAAGGAATCACATTAAGTTACAATATTTTAGAAATTTACTTTTCTTGCTGTAATTATTATTTATAGTAGTTTCTGTAATTTCTATTTTTAAAATCATGGCATACTATTTTTGGTAATTTCTAGTTTCCTACATCAAGTTAGTTTTACTACACTTAGTAGAGAGTTATAAAGCTAGTTTGAATGGGAAATTACCATAGCCAACAACCACAGCAGGATTATTTTTGCTTCTACTTCAATTTCTCTTCTTTAGTTGACTGTGAGTACTTGTTGTTGAAGCCAAATGTTGCACTCAAATAGTTTTCTACTTTTATTGGCATGAGAATACGAGGTTATCGATCTGCCTTTTTATAGATACACAGCAGGTAGGAAGATCAACCCCAAAGGGAAGAAAAAACAAGGAACGTAGTGAGTAGAGAGGACTTAGAAGCAATGCAACAGCAGATTAAGCATGATGTTAATGTAGAGCAGATGGATAGAAGGCAAGGTCGATGGGTAATCCTGCTTAAAAATCCATACAAAGTATGTGCTGGGTAATTGGGCCTTGAGGAGCATCCTGGTTCTTTTGACTATTTCTCTTTTTATTTCATGTTTAATGGGCTTTAGTTGTAAAGGGCCTAAAACCCTTTTTCTATTTCTTTATTCTTGCTACCACCCTATTAAGGGTGGGCTGAAAGACAGCCACGATCTCTTCCTCCCAAAATCTTCTCTTCTCTCTACTCTTCTTCACTTCTATTCTGATCTGTTTTTTCTACATTTCAGAACATCTTCTTTAATCAAATCACAAGATTTACTGCTGTGCTTTCTATCAACTTAGTATCAGAGCAGGTTCCTTTATTTTTCGTTTTTAAATCCATACACTACTAGGATCAGCAGTGTCTATACAGGATTAACTTGCTGATCATCTGAAACGAAGAGGTGTCTGAAGAAGATGATTAAGGTGAGGGCAAGTTGGCAAAATGCCTTGGGCATCTGTCCAATAGTTTGTGGTTCCAGACTCCAGAGTTCCTGGAAGAAGATTTTTTCCAAGAAAAGCTTTGGATTGTGTGATTTTTTTCTATTTAGATCGATGTAATGTTGTGTTTAGATTGTGCTGTCCCAGGTGTTGCCTTAACACCTGCTGTTGATTATATTTATCTTTTTTTATTTTAATGAATACTTTTCCTTTTACCTTTTATAATAATAATAATAGTAATAATAATTAAATAACAAAATATTGAAGTGAAAAGTAATAAATCCAACTTCATTCAACAACTAAGGAGCTTGCAACCTCCAGAATAGTTTATTCACACAAACACAAAGAAATATTTTATTCAGTTCAGCCACTTCAGATTTTATTAAAAGGGCCCTTACTACCTTTAGAAACTTCAAGCTTCTTTAAGTTTCGCCACTTTAACTGATATCAAATGGCCCCTTACTGTTTTTAGAAATTCCTAGTTTCTCAATTTTAGGTTTAGTAGAAACAATAGACTTACAAATATTTCCTATTCCTAGTAGAATTTGAATTAAAATAGGAAATCACACCTTGATTATTATTATTAGATTATAAATATAGGTAACAGGTCTTGTTAACAATGCTATTATTCTAATAGTTGAACATCAATAAAATAGCTTCTTCTCTGCTCCTACCACAGCCAACAGCTACAGTAAGATTTATTTTTGCTTGTACTTCTAACACTGTCAATGGGTAGGGTCTGGTTCAGGCAGTGTAGACCCAGACCTGACCCTAAGTAAATATACAAAACTAGTTCTGAACCAGATCTCATAGGAATTGTAACAAGGACTATTGGGTCTGGCCTAAGACTTGTCTCTAATTAACAGTTATACTTTTAACCCATAATTTGACAACAAACTTATTTGCTAGATTGACACATTTGGATATTGTAATATGATAATATTATAAGTATACCATGAGATAAATTTTTTTTAGTAAATAAGTACAGTAGGTACTAAACTATATAGGATTTCCTCCCCACAAAAACTCTGCACGCACCCTGAAGCAGTAGCATCCACTCCACCCACACATTGGAACATCTCCCCATGAATTTAACACACATTTACAGGAGGTATTCCTGTGTGGGCGGATGCCAGTGTTTCAGGGTGCGTGCAGATTTTTTTTTTTTTTTTTTGATAAGTGGGTGCATGCAGAATTTTGTGGGTTGGGAATCCGGGGCTGTATTAAACTGGGGGTATTTTTGAATATACCCAATATTCTTATACATAATTATATATATACATATACATATGTGTATGTATAGCTAGTTCAGGTCTTAATTAGTCCAGAACAACCAAAAATTGATCCCAATCCAGTTATAATTGGGAGACATGGCCTGATGGGTCTACCCAACCCATTGACAGCCCTAAGTAATTCTATATTCTCTTCTTTATTTGTTTGTCAATTCTCGTGACTAGAGCTGCATGTGAGTTTTCTGCTTTAATTACAAAGTTATCCGCTCAGCAAATACCTCCGAGATAGCAGCTTCCATGGTTGATTTATGAGCCTTGGCCTTCTCAAAGTTACTAGGAGTGTTGTCCTCCCTGCTCTTAGGCTCAACAGATTCTCTTGCCAAAACCTCTTCCTCTACCGATTGATTGTTTCTTTTCTGTTTTTCAGATTCTCTGCGTGACTTTTCCCAATGAACCAGTGATTTGAGCACACTCACAAGGCTCTGCGCAAGTTATAAAATATTAAATAAATGGATAGGGCCAAGAAATGGTAAGCCAAAAACTCAATCAATGTGTGCTTCCTTACAAGAAGAGAGAAAATATGAAATTACCTGAATAGATGAACTTTTAATTGATGTTGATGGGGAAACAGAAACTGAGTTTGGATCTGCATTTTGAGTCCCTTGTGCTATTCTTGATAAAGCAGTAACCTTTGAAATACCAGGTATTAAAAGATATAAATGCATTAGATGTGCGTAGGACACACAAGCACACAGAAAATTTACCATCACATCAGAATAATGTTCAATAGTATACCATGCACTCAAACAAATTTGGTGCCTCAAGGTCACAATCATAGTTAACATATATGTCAACAAGCATCTGTGGATCCTTGCAAACTTTCTCAAGCATCCTGCAAGCAAAATAATATCAGAACTGCACAAGGTAAACAGATAAAACAACATATATTAGAAAACCACCCCAACATGCTAATAATGTATAAACCAATTAAATCTAAGAAGAAAAATGAAAATTGGATGAACCACAAAGAGCATTATACCGGAGAACACTTGTTCTTTGGCTAAGCGAACTATCAGAGCTATCCAATGACCGCAGAACTATCAAGGGGAAGAAAATCCCAATTTCGCCCTGAAAAGGGTTTATGTGCAAATAATTGAGAACAATTGAAGCAGAGGACACTTGAAAAATCTTTTGGAAAAAAAAAAGTAAAGGGAAAGCTCCAATCAATGATAGACATACTTTAAGACTTTCCCTAAATCGCAGCAAAAGCACAGCAAATATCCCTGTTGCATACTGCCAAAAAAGGGAAACATATATACATATATACCACAACAAAAGATTCCAACTATTTCAGACTAAAAGGAAGGACAACAAGAAGCAGGCTGGTTACCTGAAATACAACTGGGGACAGAGAAACTGCAGCTCGCAATAAAGCATAGGAAAGATATGCTTTGACTGAGTCAATGAAATGGAAGTTCTTGGTAAATGATTGGCTAACTCCTTCCAATAGACCCTGCATTAGCACCATGTGTATAGAAGATGACATGATAAATTAATAAATAAATAAAATATTCAAACAAAGTATTAAGCAATGGGTCACTGTGGAGGGTGAAAAAAGTGGAAGTTATGGTTTCAGATCATAAGTCTTTTGACCATTTGCCATTTTACCTCCCATCACCTTGCATTTTTGAAAAGCTATGGTTATCTGCAAGATTTTCTAATTGAATTCCATGAGATCTCCAATAACAGATAAAAGTCAACTAAACATCACTTGGAACTATATAACAACCTTTGACATGCTTTTGCATAAACCGTCATGAGATGTTGATTAAATATAGCTAATTACATTAAATAATAGTGTTAAAAAGTATAATACAGTTTTCTTTCCTCAAGCCTCTTCATCTAAGAGCTCCCCCTCCAATAGGCTCATAAATAATTTAACTGTCTATATCTTTCTCAAGGCATAACCTAGCTATCCTTCCTGGCAACCAACGACACATAGAACCCCAATCAAAAATAAAAATATTAGTTTGTATCTGGAAGAAAAGTCTGTATCTAATGGACAGATGAGGCAAACCAAGGAAGAGTTTCTGATCATCGGACAAGCTCAAAAAATTGAAAGAAGTTGAGTTGCAGACACAAGCAAGCATCTCTGAAATTGAAAAGAGAAAATGGAGTCCAAAGGTTTCTCACCAGCTAGGAAGTGGAGAAACATCTTGACAGTAGAAAGGAAAGAACTACTGTTGGAAGAGATCATCTACCAGAAAGAGTTCATGATAGAGGTAAGAGAAGGAAGGAGAGGAACGATACCGCTAGTGGGTGCAGCTGTAACCTGGTTTCAAAGCTTTCTTGACAAAGCAGTCTATGTAAGCTGGTGCGAAATATGGAACAGTACTTTCAGGGACTTAAGGAGGGAATACTTTGCTGAGAAAAGAAGAAACTCCAAATGTTGGTTTGTAACCCTGGAAGAAAAGTTCGAAAAAGGGAAAAGCAAACGATTACCATTCCTGAAGGCAACAAATTGCAGGGTTGGACTGTGATGGCAGTGAAGGCACGGGCAGATGGAGTAGATGGAGAACCAGGAAGGAGGAAATGATGGAAAGAAGGAAGAGGTTGGAAAAGGTTGGGTTTAGAAGAATCTGTTGAAAGCCAAGAACCAACGGTGGCTTTTTTTTTTCTGATCACCAAGAAATTTTCATTAATAACAGAGAAATTCAGTTACAATAGATAAAGATTGCAGAGAGACATTGGTCTAAACTGCAATCTCCAGCAATCAGTTACAATTCTGCCCAATACAATGAAGATCTATTTGCCCCTTGTTTTGCTAGGGTATCTTCCATCCCATTTGCATCCGCCATTTGACCCAACCAAACTGAGAGTTGATCCTCCTTGCAAGTATGTCAATTTCTCTGAAGATAAATTTGAGCTTCCAAGGTACTGATGTGATGTTTTTGGCCCAAGAAATGACCAATAGTGAGTCTCCTTCTATTTCTAAGTCTATTGTTCCCATCTGCTCAGCCATCTTTAGACCTTGAAGTAGGGCTAGAGATTCAGCCTGAACTGAGTCACCAAAACCTATTGGTCCTGAGTAGAGTGCCACCACCACACCCAGATGATTTCTAAACACACCCCCTATGCCCGCCCTTCTTGGGTTGCCAAGAGAACTCCCATCAAAGTTTAGTTTTAGTTTGTTCAGTGCCGGTGGCTTCCATTCCATACTTACAAATACTTTGGGTGCATATGTTTGTGCTACTGCAGCCCAATTTCTTAGAATCTCATTCGCAGAGTAGTTTTTGAATATCTCCATGGTCTTCGCCCAATGTGCAATTTTGATTTTTATGGCTTCAATAACTTCTTCCTTTGTTTTACTTTTTCTAGAAAAAATTCTTAGGTTTCTTTCCTCCCATATAGTCCATACTGTAGCTGCTCTTGCTGCCTTCCATAAGCACTTTCCTCTTTTCTGTTGACAATAGACTTACCGCATCATGTGGGGGGACCCATTTGCATCCAAAGAGAGAACAAATAACATTCCAAATACCAGAAGCAAAAGAGCAGGATAAAAGTAACTGGGTTAGGGTTTCACCACAACCCATACAAAGGACACACATGTGACGAGAGAGGCAATTGTTTGGCCTCCTTTTCTGTAGCACATCACAAGTGTTTACCTTCCCTAGGAACACTTCCCAACAGAAAGCTTGTACTTTTGGAGGGATTGATTTAGACAAGATTTCTCCCACTAGGAAGTTCACCCCCATAGGATCAGTATGAGTGAGAAAGCCAAAGAAAGATGCATAGGAAAATAAACCATCAGAAGTTGGGGACCAAACTCTACAATCAGCTATAGGTTGGTCCAAGTAGACACTCTCAAGTGATGAGATCAAAAGCACTAGAGACTCACATTCATTTTCCCTCAACCCTCTTCTGAATCCAAAATCCCAGGAGATACCCAAATCTGAAAGCAAAACAAACCTAGCAACAGGTTTGTTTTTATGGTTTGATAAGGAGTAGAGGTCTGGGAATTTGACCATAAGAGGCACATCCCCAACCCAAAGGTCTTCCCAAAATAAAACTCTATTGCCACAACCAACATCAAACCTAATAAATTGAAGAAAGGTTGGGTATACCTCAAAGATTGCTTTCCAAGAAGAATTTGGAGTTGCATTGGGGTCTAGTTTTGCATCCCAGCCGTTATCTGCTTCACCATGAATGCTTTTAATGACCCTGTGCCACAACCTATCTTCTTCACAAGGGAATCTCCACAGCCATTTCCCTAGAAGGGCCTTGTTTTTCTTTATTAAGTTCCCTATACCTAATCCACCCTGCTCCTTAGGGTAACAAACTTTCTCCCACTTCACTAAATGACCTTTCTTTTCACCGCCTGGTTCCCACAAAAAGTCCCTCATAATTTTCTCCAACTTCCTAGCTATTTTCACCGGGATCTTAAAGGTGGAGAGGAAATAAGTGGATAGGTTTGCTAGGGTAGATTTTATCAAAGTGATTCTTCCCCCCAAGGATATATATTCCACATTGCCAACTTCTTTGTGAACCTCTCTAGCACCGGTTTCCAAAAGCTTTCAGCTTTCGGATTCCCACCCAAGGGCATACCTAAGTATTCTAGAGGCCAATTTTTCACTTCACAGAATAGCAGATTTGCCATGGCTTGAATGCCCCCCCCCCTTTCAATGTTGATTCCAGCTACACAGATTTTCCCTAATTGACTTTCAGTTTGGAGGCCTGTTGAAATTCGTCCACCAATCTTTTCAGATTCCTTAAACTAGATTCATCACAGCTTTCACAGAGAATGATTATGTCATCAACAAATTGCAAATGAGACACCACCACTTCTGATCTACTCATCCTCCAACGTTTAAACTGGTTTTCTTGGTCAGCCTTGGTGATTTGTCTACTCAAGACCTCGGCCACAAAAGTGAATAAGAATGAGGATAAGGGATCACCCTGTCTTAGTCCTCTTTTAGCCTAGAAGAAACCCTTTGCTACCCCATTCATCAGAATAGAAAAAATGTGCTAAGCTAATACATTCTTTAATCCACATTCTCCATCTTTCACCTAACCCCATCTTTTCCATTAAATTCAATAGGAAGGACCAATCCACCATATCATAAGCTTTTTCTAGGTCCAATTTACAAATCAAACCTTTGCCACCTTGTTTTTTCTTAGCTGCCGCTAAGATTTGATCCACAATTTGTCTCCCTTCTACAAATGCTCCTTGGTTCTGAGAGATAACATAGGGCAAGACAATCTTCAACCAACCAGCCAGAACTTTAGCAATGATCTAATACAAGCTACCCACAAGACTTATTTGTTCGTAATCCTTAGGGGTTTTGGCCTCCTTTTTTGGCACTAAAGCAATAAAAGTTGCATTTGCTCCAGGCGATAACTTTCCTTTTTGATAGAACTCCACAAATACATCCATTAATTCATCTTTCAAGATTTCCCAACAATCCTGATAGAAAGCCATTGAAAATCCATCCGCCCTAGAGCTTTAGATCTATCCATCGAGAAAATTGCTTCATGTATCTCCTCAATACTGAAAGCTCTTTCTAGGAGGTTAGCTTCGGATTCTGGCACTCTGTCCCATTGTAAATCTCCCAATTCTGCATTGTTTTCATAAAAGGATGCAAGGATTGATTTAAAATGATCCACGAAGCACCTTTCAATTTCCTCCTTTGCATTTACTACTCTTCCCTCCACCTCTATACTGGAGATTTGATTTTTCCGTCTTCTCCCGTTTGCTAGGGAGTGGAAAATCCGGTATTTCCATCCCCCTCCAGAAGCCATTTACACCTAGATTTTTGCCTCCAAGAACTTTCTTCCTTTCTTAGGATCACTTCCAATTGCACTTTAATGTTCCATCTTTCAGCTCTATCCTCCGGCCCGCACTCTTTATGGGCCTCCTTTTGGTCCACTTCCTCTATTTTCCTAGCTAATTCCTCCTTTATGACCTCATGTTTTCCAAATTCCTCTTTGTTCCACTCCTTGACCTTTTCCTTCAATCTTTTCAAATTCTTGGAGAAACTCACCACTTTATCTCTAGCCCTTATTCCACCTTCTGACCACCATTCTTTTACTTTTTGCAAAAAATTTGGAACTTCTAGCCACATATTCTCAAATCTAAAAGGTGTGGGACCTCCAATAAGATTTTCTTGGTAGAGGCTTAAGGGGCAATGAACAGATGTCACTCTAGGTAGGGCTTTCAGTGTTAAGGCTCCCCACAACTCTTCCCAATCAATGGACAAAAGGAATCTGTCCAGTTTTGAGCACACTTGATTTTCTTGAAGATTTGACGAGGTGAAAGAGGCTTGTAACAAGGTAGGTTCTTTTAGTTCTAGGGATTCAATCAAGGAGTTGAAGTGTCTCATACTAGTTGTTTGTCTCATTTGTATATCTTATTACATTGAAATCCCCACCCAAACACCATGGACCCTCCCCAATGCCCCTCACTGCAGCTAGCTCTTCCCAGAAATTATTCCTCTCTCTATATGAATTCGGGCCATACACATTGGTCAACAACACCCACTCCCTTCCATCACTTATCCTCTTGGCTTTTATTGATACTGAGTATTGTCCTATCAATTCCTCCTGACAATCAACTTCCTCATTCTTCCACATTGTAAGGATCCCACCGGAGGCACCCCACGACAGGGCAAAAGATCAACATAGACCCCTGCTACTCCAGATACTTCTTATCCATTCCTGATAATGGATTGTCTCCAGTATTGTCTCCTGTAGCATGACAATTACCGGTCTCTCTGTTCTTATCACATTCCTGATAAATCTCCTTTTCTTTGCACTTCCTAAACCTCTTACGTTCCAACAAAGAACCTTCATTCCACTTTTTTTCTCAACCCGATCTTATTTCCAATTCCTATTCTTCCTCTTTTCTTCTCCCTTTTCCTATTTACAGACTTCTCATAGGAAACACCACAAGCTAGCCTTTGCACCTCATTCATTCTCCTCTTTCCTTCTTTGTCATCTTTTGCCTCCTTTCTAAGATAGACCTTCCCATTGGCGAATTTCCCTTTGGCTTCTTTTTGTTCCTTTCCTTTTAGTTTGGGTGTCTCTCTACAGACATCTTCTCCCTCATCTAACCCGCAACACCAGAACCAAAAATCTCACTAGTAAGGGACAAAGGAATCTGGGAGCAGAGATTAGTCCTTTCTACAAAGAAAGAGGTTAAAGAATGGAAAGGACTACTAGAGGAGGTGATGGTGAAACTTGGGCTCCATCTAACTGTCATTCTAATCCCCTTCAACGAAAAGAAAGCAGTATTGGATGTGGGTGAGGAAGCGATCAATTTCTCCACGGTGGAAACAAAGGAAGGAATAGTAACGATTGAAAACTGGTGTCCCTTGGTTAACACGATAACAACTAGTGATGGGAGCTCCAAACAGAAGCTTTTGGGTTTACCGTTTCACCTATGGCAAAAAACCTTCCAGGAAAAAGTAGTGACAGTGATGGGTGGTGTTCTTACTTCTTTCAAGACATTAGATCTGAGAGCAGTCA
The DNA here is from genome assembly GCF_056320005.1 of Nelumbo lutea. Lineage (NCBI taxonomy): Eukaryota > Viridiplantae > Streptophyta > Magnoliopsida > Proteales > Nelumbonaceae > Nelumbo > Nelumbo lutea. The sequence continues at coordinate 185,012 of NC_142689.1, read as the reverse complement.
ATGTAAGAATTGCTGGTGTTAAGCCTGAAGCCATGCCAAGAACTATCAGTCTTTGTGCGAAAGGATATTGGTACAAGGTTTGGATTGCCTCAGAAGTGGAAGTGTCGCTCAGGTTTGGATTGCCTCCGTTTCTCCTAGAGAAAAGGAGCTGCCTTCCATGGAAGTTGAACAGTCAAGCCCAAAAAGTCGAATGGTTTTGAAGGAAAAGTTTTCAAATAATTTTGAAATTAAAAAAAAAAAAAAAAAGCTTTATTGCGGGTCCATCCTTTGCAGAGATAGTTAGAAGGGGGATTCGGTCGGATCAGGGGTGGGGCCCACTCAGAGCTGGGAACAAAAACCACTTAATCCTTTCTGACCCAACCGGCCTATAATTGGGTCAGTCTGGGTCGAACCTAAAGGAGTCCCATGTTGTTACAACCGACTCATGTGACTTTTTAAGTGGTCACATGAGTCGGGTCTCAAAGGGAGTGTTGGGTGACCATAGTGATGGTCTATCATCTTCCCCACAAGTGCTGCAATTGAAGAGGACCAGGGTAGAATGGGAGAAGATTGCTCAAATCCAAGATATTCTAGGGTTAGGAGAGAGGAAATTGAAGAGGATGATGATGGTTGGGTAAATTGCAATTCCTCGAAGGATGACTTTGAGACAGAGTCAGAAACAGAGAACAACAGCCTGGGGAAAATACAGAGCAAAAAGGGGAGATGGAAGACACTTTCAGTACAGTCATTCTCTTTTCTAAGGACTCAGAAGATGTTACCTCTATGCTGAAACTCTCCGCTGATTGTGGGACATTAAATGATGCCGAATGCCTTTTGGATGCTAAGGGGGGAACCGAACTTTGGGGAGAGAATACCAAGTCAGAAAATGAACAATGGGCAGGAGCCCTGTGAGAAGACAGCGACTGATCACCAGACCTCAAATAAAGATATTTCAAGAGGGGACGAATGACAGAGCCTCGGAAGTTCTTACGAGTGTGAATCAAGTCTAGGCTGCTCCTTGCAAAACCCTATTCTGATGTCGAATTGTGAAACCAAACCGGTCATTAAATGTCCCTCAAATTCAGATCCAGGTATATTTGTGTTTTCGGATTTTGATACTAACTCTTGCTCTACCCCTGATGTTTGTACTCCAGATTCCAGACCTGCCTCCATACTGCTTGCCCATGGTTTGGAAATTGACAGAGATGGTAGTGTAGGGGAGACACAGAAGGAGGGTGAGAGGGGGGAGAGAATGTCGAACCTAATAATGGAAGAGCTCAATGAACTGACCAGGGAGGAATTAGAGAAGGAGAAGGAGAATGAGAGTAAGAAAAGTGGGACTAAAGTAGCCGAAGAAAAGGTGGAGCAGGAGAGGATGAGTGAGGGGCCTAGAGAGGACAAAAGAGAGGAGACTAAAAAGGGGAGAGAATGTGGAACCTAATAATGCAAGAGCTCAATGAACTGACTAGGGAGGAATTAGAGAAGGAAAAGGAGAAGGAGAAGGAGAGTAAGGAAAGTGGGACTAAAGTAGTCGAAGAAAAGGTGGAGCAGGAGAGGATAAGTGAGGGGCCTAGAGAGGACAAAAGAGAGGAGATTGAAAAGGGAAAAGGAAAAGATGATTCTCTAGCTGAATTTGTAGAAAAGATAGGATGCAAATAAAAAATCCAAATGAGCTGAAAGTGTACTTGAAGAATAAAAATGAGGAAGGGAAGATGAGAAAAAGAAAGTTAAGTGAAGTTGAGAGGTTGAAGTTGGATGTGGAGAGGACAAAGAATTTAGTGAGAGGAAGGATATGGGAAGGAAAGGAGGAAAATAGCGGAGAAGGTTTAGGGGGTGGGGGCAGACTAAGTTGGAGAAATGAAGATTGTGAGTTGGAATGTGATAGGCTTAGGGAATGTAAGAAAGACAGCTTTAATAAAGGATGTCCTAAGGAAAGAAAATCCAGACACTCTTCTAATACAAGAATCTAAACTCATGACCTCAGTTGGGTAATGAGCCCTTCTTGGGGTTCCTCTGGAGGGTTAGTTACTTTGTGGAAGGATGAGGTTGTGGAGGGAGTCAAAGAATATATTGGAAGATTCTCAGTTTCTATCAAATTCAACCAGGTGGAAGATGGGTTCGAATGGGTCTTAACTAATGTTTATGGCCCTAATGGCTACAGACAAAGGAATGAGTTGTGGGAAGAATTGGGAAATATTAGAGGACTGTGGTAAGGGCCCTGGTGCCTAGGAGGGGATTTCAGTGTAATTAGATTCAATAAGGAGTGTAATAAGGTGCCACAAAGAAATACTATTATGAGGAAGTTTAATGAGTTTATCAATGTCTTTGAACTGAAGGAACTGAATCTCTTATACAACAGTTTCACCTGGTCTAATCTCCAAGCTGAACCAATTTGTTCAAAATTAGACAGATTTCTAATTCACTACAGATAGGGAAGAGCATTGGGGAGACCTGGTATGAAGCAGTGATTTAAAAGGCGCGCCTGAAGCGCACCTACGCGCAAAGGCAAGGTGTGTTTTAGGGTAGGCACCTTGCCCAGGTCCTAGGCTTAGCTCTTTCAAAAGGCATACGCCTGGTGTGCTTAGACATGTGCCTGATGCGCCTGATGCGCCTCAGCCCAGGCGTGTGCCTTTTAAAAATTTCATGCTTTTTGCTTTTTTGAACCTAGTGGGGCTCCGAGGGCAGACCCTGGACCCCCATGCCACGCCCCACAAGGCAAGCCCAAACAAGTCCACGTTAGGGTCTTAAATTCTTATTTCTCACACAAAAAATAATGATTTTATAATTTTAATTGCTTTTTAAGAAGATATTTTATTACTTATCAAAAAAAAGAAGATATTTTATTAGGATGAATGAATGAACAACATTACCAAATAGGGGGTTCTCGAAGCTCCAATTCATTCAACAATATAAAATATCTTCTTAAAAAGCAATTAAAATTATAAAATCACTATTTTTTGTGTGAGAATTAAGAATTTAAGACCCTAACATGGACTTGTTTGGGCTTGCCTCGAGGTGTGTGGCACAAAGGCGGCTCATAGAATTAGTATGTTTTACATCACATTAGCTACTTGTAGTAATGCAATTGAGAAAAAAAGTGTTTGTCGGTTTAACATGCTTGAAAATGTTTTATATGTTTAAATTTATTTTAAAATTCTCATTTGAATATGCTTTACATGTTATGTTTATGTATTTTAATTTTAGATAATAGGTTTTTAAAACATTTATTTTTAAATTTAAGTTTATATTTTTTATTAATATTATGTTTAATGTTTTTTTGAATTTTTTGGCATTTTTTATTTTTTAGCTTTTTTTGTGCCTTGCTTCAAAAAGACGCATGCTTTGCCTTGCCTTGCGCCTTGCGCCTTGCGTCTCAAGCACAAATTGACCCCTATGCCTTGCGCTTTTAAAACATTGGTGTCAAGGGCATATTACTGAGAGTTACCTCTAATCATTGGCCAATATTAATAAGTTTGAGTCAGGAAACAATGGACCTTCCCTTTTAGATTTGAGAATATGTGGCCGCATCACCCGGGCTTTAAGGAGAAAGTAAGGAGTGGTGGAATGAAAATAATCCGAGGGTAAATTGGGGAAGGCATGAAATTTCATTGGAAGTTAAAAGAGTTAGGTTAAAATCAAGGAATAGAATGTTCTTCACTTTGGGAGGTTAGAAGAAAGGAAGCAACTGATGATTAACCAGATTAAGGAATGAGGAATTAGATGCAAAGGAAGAGCCAGATTATTTTGGGGAAAGGGACAAAGAGTTGGCATGGGAGCTTAGGAAAAATTTGGAGGGCATACTTTTTAAAGAAGAAATTAGTTGGAGCAAAGTCAAGACATAAATGGGTGAAGGAAGGAGATAAGAACACAAATTTTTCCATGTTATAGCCAATGGCAGGAGGAAGAAGAATTCCATTACCAAGTTGGTGGTTGATGGTACAACTTTAACCTAGCAGAATGAGATTGCAAAGGCTTTTGTGGACCATTTCAAATCTATTTTCAGAAGACCCCTAAATAACAGGTTACAGATTGAAGGTTTGGATTGACAAGTTGCAGAGGCTTTTGTTGGTTATGGGCCTTAGTTATGGGCTTTTTTGTTTTCTTTAATTATTTTTTAGTGTTGGACGCCTCATTAAGGACATCCAGGTAATTGTACTTAATTTTAGAATTAAGTTAATAAAAGAGATCAAGAAGGCTAGAGAGAGAGGTTTGAATTCTGCTTTTCTCTCTTCCCTTCTCTTCTTCCACAACCTACTGTTGAAAAATCTTTCTTCTTCTTTCTCTTCCTTTCTTTATTTCTTTTCCTATATTTTCCGAATTACTGCAGGTGTCTCAACTGCTTCCTTAAGAGTTGAATGTGTGGTTGGAAAGAGAGTTCGAGTTGGAAGAAATAAGGGATGCTATCTTTTCTATGGATAGAGCTAAAGCCTCAAGTCCTGATGGTTTTATGATGGCTTTTTATCAAGACTTCTAGGAGATAATTAAGGCTGATATCCAAAGTGTGTTCTCTGAATTCTTTGAAAGAGAGGTGATTAATCAATGTTAGAACTCTACTTTCCTTGCCTTAATCCCAAAAAAGGAGGAAGCTTGTCACCCTAAAGAGTTAGACCCATCAGTAGGTTAACAGCCTTTATAAGATCATTGCCAATGTCTTATCTCGAAGAATTAGAGAGGTTCTTCCCACAATCATTTCCCCCAATCAAGGTGCTTTTTCTGAAGAATAGACAAATTGTGGATCAAATCTTAATAGCAAATGAGAGTGTGGAAGACTTAAAAATGAGTGGGACGAAAGGGTCGGTGTGCAAATTGGATCTAGAAAAGGCATATGATTCGGTAGATTGGTCACTTTTGTTGGAAATCCTAGAGTCCTTTGGTTTTGGACAGAGGTGGTGTAACTAGATGAAAGGGTGTATTAGGACATGCCATTATTCCATATTGGTGAATGGTAAGGTGGTAGACCACTTCCCGGCTACTAGAGGTATCAAGCAAGGGGACCCCCTTTCCCCCTTCCTTTTTACCCTGATTGCTGAAGTCTTAGGGAGAAGTGTAAGAAAGGGCTCAAATTTTGTGTTGTGAGATTGCTCAGTGGCCATTAAAATATTTGGGGCTTAGGGGATAATCCTAGAAAAAGGAGCTTTTGAAATCCGGTGATTGGTAGATTCACAAAAAGGCTAGCCTCTTGGAAGAAAAACTACCTCTCTTTGGGTGGCAGGATAACTTTGATTAACTCAACCTTGGCTAATCCCCCTGTTTACTTTCTATCGGTGTTAAAATTCCTAAGAGAGTGTGTAAGGTCTTGGAAAAACTAATGAGGGATTTCCTGTGGGAACCAGGGGAGGAGAAAAGGGATCATAGAGTTAGGTGGGATATAGTTACCAAAGCTAAAAGTGACGGTGGGCTTGGATTGGGTAACTTACAGAAGAAGAATGAAGCTTTACTAGGGAAATGGTTATGGAGACTAACAAAGGAAAGGGATAAACTGTGGGCTGAAGTAATCTTAAGTGTTCATGGGCAAGAGATATATGGCCGAGATACGGGAGTCTCATCTAGGGCAACAAGAGCTTCTCCTAGGAAGTTAATCCATGACATTCTTCCTTCTTTCCTTCCTCTCATCAGGTATGACCTTTGCTCCGGTAAAACTGTGAAAGTTTGGGAACATATTTGGCTGGGAGACACACCGCTGAAAGAGCAATTCCCCTCCTTGTTTTCCCTCTCGATGTTTAAAAATGAGCCAGTAGCCACCTTCCTAACCTCTTCCAATTTCGCTCATGATTGGAATTTGGGTTTTAGAAGGGCTCTTAGAGATTCTGAATTGAACTCCATTGCTTGCTTAAGATCTTGGATGAGGTGGTTATTCATCCCTCTAGAAGGGATAGTAGGATCTTGGATGAGGTGGTTAACCCAATCCCTTCCGGCTCTTGGATACCCTTTCCCAATCTTGGAAGTTTGGGGTAGACCAATTCCTCCCAGGGTAGGTGCTTTCTGCTTGGAAGTTATCCTAGAAAAGTGTAACACTTGTGACTTACTTCAAACGAAAAGGCCTAATTGGTGTTTATCCCTGCACTGGTGCATCCTATGTAAGGAGAATGGTGAGAGCTGCTATCACTTACTGGTATCCTGCCTTTTTGTATCAGAAATCTGGTGTTGGTTTTTCTCTCTCTTTGGTTGCAGGTGGTCCTCCCTTCCAAATGTGCAGAGCTTGTTTAACTCTACTTTGTAAGGGGACTAAAAAGGAGAGGTAAAATCTTGTGGAGATGTGTAAGAGCAGCTACATGCTGGACAGTGTGGCTTGGTCAGCTCCCTTGAATACTTCCCCTATTCCAGTTTGGACTCCTCTAACTATGGGGTTCACTAAATTGAAATTTGATGGCAGCAGCGAAGGGATTAAAAGAGCCCAGCAGCTGAATATCAGAAAACTGTAGGTGGAAGGTGAGTCTAGGCTGGCTAGTAGTTGGCTGCAGAAGGAAAATTTCAGTTTGTGGAAGTTCTTAAATGAGAAACAAAATTAATCAGCTGATTCAAAACATTGAAATTCAGTTTCAGTGGACTAAGAGGAGTGCCAATTCTTTGGCATACTCTTTGGCCAAACAAGGGGTTGGAAGAGAAAATCCTTTTTGGGCAATGTTGTTATCTGATTTCTACTTTTAGGGAGGGTTAAGAGATTTTACCCCTCCCTGTTGCATCATACTTTTTTTTCTTTTATTCTAAATAAAAGTTTCTGTTACTGATAAAAAAAAAAAAGATAAATCTGTATCTCACAAGAATTTCCTTATCAAAAGGAAAAAAAAAAAAAAAAACAATGTATGGAAAGAGCAACTTTTATCTCAAGAAAGATATCAAACTAGTCAATTTACATCAGTCAAAAAAAAAGGAAAATAGCATATTAAAACATTCAATGTAGATCCACCAAATAAAAATATGAAAGTGCCAGAGCTAACCTGAAGAAGCTCAAGAGACAATAGCCTTGTCTTGGTGGTAACTTCATCATTTTCTTCCTTCATACCCATCTGTAAAAATTGTGTTTAAGAAATAAAAACCATAAAATAAAGATTACAGCATGAGCAGATTGTTACAAACCCCAACCTTGCATAGAGTCCTAAATAGCAATAAAGCATCACGCTGTCCTATGCTCATACTCTCCAGGTCAATCCCTCTGAAAATCACACAAAACTCATGGATCTAAGTAACAATTATAGCAATTGCACCCAAAACAAGAAAAATGTGAAGCCAAAACATCAGGCTCAATACCACACCTTGTAATCTTTTTCCCATCTTCGAGATGCACAGCCTTGTCAAGAACAGCCTCTAAACCCTAAAAAGGAATTATCACCATCTCAATAACCACTAGAAGCCACGAGAAAAACTAGCAAACTAAGAAATGCAAAGGCAAACGCTGCATTCCCCATGTGGAAAAATCTGACAAAAAAGGTACCTTGATATCAGCACCACCTGCCAAATTTTGTAGTTCCTCAACAGATGCAAGAGCCATATCCTTATCCCGGTTCATTGAAAGAGCATCGCCTAGAGTGATTCCTTTCTCATTTTGGACAACCAAAGAAAGTTCCCCATCCTTCAAATTTAAATCTTGTCCTAAATTGGCTTCTGTATGTGCAGGACTACTAGAAGAAGGAATAGAATCCCGAGTGCCATGTGAAATATTGTTGGCATTCTGAAAGGAAGTGACTTGATAAGATCTAATTATCTATGCATAACAACAACAAACCTAAGTGCCTGGCAATTGACATGGGATGCAAACCTGATCAGATTCCATTCGCCTGAATATAATGCTGATCATTTGTGTCAACATAGCCTTTGATGTTGCCTGATTGATAGGACTTTTGCTAAACATTGCAATCATAAAAATATAAGTAATAGCTTTTTGATAGATAAAATATAAGTAATAGTTCTGGCCCTGCATCAGATTTTCCATGGAAAAGAAAACAACAAATACCTGTTAAGGGCAATGTTGTAGCAAATTCTGATAACTCCTAGCAAAGGTTCCCCATGCACTGCATTACGACAAAGAATCTAACCGGTTATCTATAGCACATGACAGTGCCCTCAAACACCAAGACAAATGCACGTGCAAAAGATAATGAATAATATGTATGTAAAATTGTGTAGAACTATTAAAAGAAAAGCCCTGCAACATGATGTCTATGGTAATATTTCTTTAAGATCAATAAAGAAAAAAAAAATTATTCAAATAATCCAAAAGGTACATAGTTTTGGTGACAAGAAGTCACTCCAATTCTTATACATCTGTAGAGAACACTGATGTTGGCCCCACGGCTGTGGTCCCCACGGTGTTCATATGACAGCATGTGTAACCTTTATTAGTCATGTCAGTGTTAGTTGGTAGTTATCTTAGACAGCTTGTTATTTCAGTTTGTTATTTATTTCAGTCTTTTATTTGTTTTATTTGCCATGTAAGTATTAAGGGCAGTTCTATCCTACATTTAGTGAACATAACCTATAAATATTAAGAGAGTGGCAGTGGCAGACTAATTCAATATGTCCCTCCTTTCAAATCCCTTGTGCACTTCTGTTTCTCCTTTCTTCTTCCTCTTCCTTCTATTTTTCTCAATCCGAAATCAGTTGGGATTCAAGACTGATTGTAGTCTTGATCGACTACTTGGTATCAGAGCCTATCTAGGGTTTCTCATGTGAGTCTAGTCCAGCCGACCGCATGAGAACTATCTAAGGCTGGAAGCTTACAAAGGACTGTTCGTTGGCTGATTCTTGGAGGTTACCAGAAAAGTTTAGCAGCTGTTCGAAGACTTGTTGCGGCTTACAGTGTTTTGGTAATCAGGAAGAATCAGAGGAGGTTAGGGTTCAGGCCACGATTGAAGGTAGCGATCAGAATTCTCTGGGTAAGTCTTTATTTTTCCCTTGAGATTGCTGTCAGTCAAGATAGGTTGGACCTATCTAGGAGGGGCAGCCGAACCCTCCTATTTTCTCTCAGAAGTGATCAGTTTTTTTAGGGTTTGTCATTAACCCTACGGCTAGACTTGACTGTGAATTGTCTTGTAAAGTGCGGCTGAGCACTGTTTATGTGCTCTACAGAGTGCTTTCTAAGTGCGCTTCAGACCTGGTTTTGGCTTCCGAGCCAGTTTTGAGAGTGAAGACTGTTATCAGACTGCATATATTCTGATTGCCGATTGGTTTCAGATGAGATCTGAACTGATTTCATACAGTTTTCTGATTGTGATCGATTGCTTCAGTGCTGTTTTCTAGTGTGGAAACCCTAATAGTTCTTAACTACTGATTCTTGACCAAGAATGGAGTTCAAAAATCAGGGAGGTGTGTTTGGGAACAGAAGTTCTGGTAGTATGGCTGAGACTGCGCGTCAGATTACAACTGTGAGATTTGATGGATCCAATTACTTGGAATGGGCCCAATCAGCCATGATGGCTATTGGGGGAAGGGGAAAACTTAGCTATCTATTGGGAGATGTGAAAGAGCCTTCCAAGGAGGACCCAATGTATACTAAGTGGGTTCAGGAGAACTACTTGGTTATGACATGGCTGTGCAACTCGATGCAGCTACATATCAGCCGAAATTACTTGTGGGCAAAGACAGCCAAGGAGATATGGGATGTCATGAAAGAAACCTACTCCCAACCCCTTAATGTTGCTAGGGCCTATGAACTAAAGTGTGAAGTGAATAACCTTAAACAATGAGAGAAATCAGTCTCTGTGTATTTCTCTACACTGAAATCACTGTGGCATGAAATTGACCATCTGGAGACTCTTGAGTGGGAAGTCCAAAAAATGCACAAACCCATAGAAAGCAAGTCGAGACCAATAGGATGTTTGAATTTCTAGCTGGCCTGAATTCAGATTATGACATTGTGAGACAGCAGATACTGACAAGAGACAGTGTGACCCTTTCTCAAGCATACTCCCTGGTGCATAGTGAAGAGACCAGGAGGAAGGTTATGATGCAACACCAACCCATTCCCCCACCCCTGGCAGCAGTTAAACCTAAGTCTGGGGGTGATACAGAAAGGGACATGAAGGAGGAAGACAAACGGGATCTGGTATGTGAGCATTGCAAGAAACCCAAGCATATGAAAGATACATGTTGGAAGCTCCACCCTCATTTAGTCCTAGCAAAACTGAGGAATAAAAGGGGTAATGCTCATATGGCTATGAATATTGATTATGCATCCTCGTCAGGCACAAAAGGCACACCCCTAGATACCTTAGTTGTTGTTCGGGCTGCCCTGATACAAATGGAAAAGGAGGTTGGGAATTCGGCCCAGTCATCTCAGTCACCATCAGCCTCTGCCACATTTGCATTTGCTCATTCAGGTACTCGGGCCTCAGCCTACCATGCTTCAGCTCTAGGTAATACTGAACACTGTTAGGTAATAGACTCAGGAGCATCTGACCATATGACTAGCTTGCCATCATTGTTCACTACTTATCACTTGTCTTCTAGTAGAGATAAAGTATCCATTGTTAATGGCTCTCTTGTTCCCATTTCTGGCAAAGGTGACATCAAGTTATCTGATACTATCTCTTTATCCTCTGTCTTGCATGTTCCTAAACTTGATACTAATTTGTTTTCAGTCAGTAGTATTACCAAACACCAAAACTGTTCAATAACCTTTTTCCCTGACCGATGTGTTTTTCAGGACTTGGAGACGAGGAAGGTGATTGGGACTGGTCGTGAGACGAATGGGATCTACCTGCTTGGAGAGAGTCCTCATTGGAAAGAGCCAGTGGATAAGAAGTCTTTTGTTTCTCAGTGTGGAGTCTGGTTATGCTTTGGCATAATCGATTAGGTCATTTATCTTTTCGGTCTTTGAAGAGTCTGTTTCCTACTTTTTTGAGTCTGTTGAGATGTCAAATTTGAGATGTGAGGGTTCTGAACTTGCCAAACATTGTAGAACATCTTATTCCTTGAGTAATAAAAGAATTAATAATCTTTTGATATTGTGCATACCGATGTTTGGGGGCCATATCACCTCCCTTCTATGGGTGGGTACAGGTATTTTCCGTTGTTTGTTGATGACCATACCCGTTTTTCTTGGATCTACCTTATGCATTCTCGAGATGAGGTTCCCACTCTGACTCGAAACTTTCATCAAATGATTTTAACCCAGTTTGGGGTCAAAATCAAAGTCCTCAGATCTGATAATGCAAAAGAATACTTTGCTAAGCCACTGGCCTCTTATCTACTTGATCATGGGGTTATTCACCAAAGCACTTGCCCTCATACACCAGAGCAGAACGGGGTTTCCGAGAGGAAGAATAGGCACATTTTGGAGGTGGCTATCCGTGCCTATGCGTTTCTGGGGTGATGCTTTCCTCACAGCAGTGTATCTCATTAATCGGGTTCCTTCACGGGTTCTTAATATGAAGCCTCCGTTTACCCTTCTATACCCAGACAAGGAGTTGTTTACTGTTCCTCTTAAAACCTTTGGGTGCACCTGTTTTGTTCAGCTTCTTGGACCTCATCATTTCAAATTTGACCCTAGGGCCTCCAAATGCATTTTTTCTCGGTTATGCACAAACTCAAAAGGGTTATTGCTGCTATGATCCTGTTTCAGGGAGGAGATTTGTCTCGATGGATGTCACCTTCTTTGAGGAGGCACCCTATTATCCTAGGGTTTCTCCTTAGGGGGAGAGTAGTGAGAATGCGAATTTGGGTCTTTTTCCTCAGGGGGAGTGCAATGAGAGTGGGGTTAACTCATCTGAGGTTGTTCTTATTCCTCAGGGGGAGCGCAGTGAGAGTGGGGTTAACTCATCTGAGGTTGTTTTTATTCCTCAGGGGGAGTGCAGTGAGAGTGGGGTTAACTCATCTGAGGTTGTTTCTTTTCCCATTCCATGGAGTGATGAAGGTTGTACTGGTGAGGGTTGTCAGAGGGATTAGGAGTTGAAAGTCTATCACAGGCGATGCAGGCAGGTTGATCTCGATCATCAGCAGTCCAGACCAGCCCCAACTTTTTCTGTGGATCCAGATCCAGGTACTACAGTCCCAGGGCCCACTGAGATACCTTCCACTGTTGCTACTTCCCCTCCTTTTTCGGATGACCTTGACCTTGACCTCCCTATTGCGGTCCGTAAAGGGAAACGGCGTTGCACCACATCCACAGCTCACTGCATTTCCCAAGTCCTATCTCCCTCTTACAGGTCCTATCTCACTTCCATTGCTGATATCCCTATCCCCAGAACAGTGCAAGAAGCCTTATCAATTCCAGAGTGGAAAGATGCAATGAAAATTGAAATTGATGCCCTTTTGAAAAATAATACTTGGGAGCTATTTGGCCTACCCAAAGGAAAGAAACTAGTTGGATGTAGATGGTTATTCACTATGAAATATAATGCTCATGGCTCCATTGAAAGGTACAAACCCGGTTGGTTGCAAAAGGGTTCACTCAAACTTATGGTATAGACTACTTGGAGACCTTGAGCCATGTCCTCTACCAGGGCTCCCCCAGAATCTCTACCTCCAGTACGACCACCACCACAGTTATATGTAGGTCCACCACTACCACTCTGGCCATATACCCAACCACTGCTACCACCACAGCCTCTCGACACTGCAAAGGCTGATTTATCTGAGACATTACAGTTCTCAGTAGATCCAACATAAGTCCTCCGAAGTCGAGCAAACACCTCTTCTAAAGAAGGAAGAGTTTATCCTCCTAGTATCTAGGCCCGTACTGGTTCATACTCTGATTTCAGCCCCACCAAAAAATGAGTCACATCAAGTTGTTATCTCTGTTGTTGCTGAATCTTGACATCAAAAGTGAGGGGGTGATAAACATTCAACTCATTATGGATGTTTCCCATACTGGCATAGTACTCCTCAAGACTCTAATTGCCCTGTTGCAGATTAAAGTATTCCTGATACAACTGATATATCCTAATTGTATTGTCTTGACCAAAATACAATTTCTTAAAATGGTCCCACACATCTTTGGTAGTGTCAAGAAACATGAAATTTACACTAATCCTAGGCTCCATACTATTCCATAACCATGTGACAATCCGTGCATCATCTTGTTCCCAGTCTTCGTACTCATGAGAATCAGTGGAGGGTTTCTCCTCTCTTATGTGTTTCACCTTCTTCTTTGCCTTCAAAAAAACTTCTACAGATTTAGCCCAAGGGACATAATTCTCCCCATTCAGTTTAATGGAGGTCATTTGAACATTCAGGTAGCCAGTAGGTATCATCACATTAGATTTGCTATCACTATTATCTCCCATTTCTGAATTCTGTTATCACTGAATTCTGCACACTTGCTGAATTCTGTTATCACTGAAGTCTGCACACTGCACACGACTTGATCACACTGATCACACTGGTTTCAGCGCTTGTTATTACTGAAAGTTGCACTCGTTAGACCACAAACCCTACCCTACGACTACCTGAAATCTCACCACTATGTGAGCACCACTGTTCCTTCGAATCACACAAAAAACAGCATAAACCCTAGCACACTACAGTCTGAAATTCCACCATACGAATCAGCCCTACATCGATTAGGGGAGGGCTTAGAAACCACAGCAACCGACCACACAAGACACAACCGGAGGCATAGAAACCTCCAAGGGAAGAGGGCATTCACTCCTTTTCAGCCCTTTCCCTGATCTCCAATCGATGGCAGAGAATTCAAGGGAAAACCCTAGATTGAGTGCGTAGAGAACAGAATTCTAGGCAGATCCGATTTGCTTAGTTGAGCTCTGATACCATGTTATAATTTGGCCTACCTTTGATTTTTGTTTCATTGTTAGCAGTCAAGAAGAAAGAGGAAGAAAGAAGGAAGAAAGAAGGAAGAAAGAGAGAGAGAAAAAAGGAGAAAAGGTCTGGTTCGAATTAGAGAAAAGTAACCCTCCCATTCAGAGGTGAGGGGATGATACACATTCAACTCATTACAAATGTTTCTCATACTAGCATAGTATTCCTCAAGACTCTGATACAGCTGATATACTCTAGTTGTGTTGTCTTGACCTGAATACAGCTTCTTAGCATGGTCCCACACTTCCTTGTCAGTATCAAGAAACATGAAATTCATACTAATCTTGGGTTCCAAACTGTTCCATAACCATGTAATACTTTGTGCATCTTCTTGTTCCTAATCATCATACTCATGAGAGTCAGTAGAGGGTTTTTCCTCCCTCATGTGTTTCACTTTCTTCTTTGCTTTAAAAAGACTTCTACAGTCCCAAGGTACATAATTTTCTCCATTCAACTTAATAGAGGTCATCTGAACATTCAAGTAGTTGGTAGGAACCATCACACTAGTTTTACTGTCACTGTTGTCTACTATTGCTGAATTCTGTTATTGCTGAATTTTGCACATTGCACACTAAACCACACTACACACTGAACCACACTGTTCTCAGCACCTATTATTGCTGAATACTGCACTCTCTACACCACAACCCTACCACACGACTACCCGAAACCTCACCACACTGTTTGAAGATCATGCCCCCCACCCTTCAAATCACACTAAAATTTGCAGAAACCCTAATACACTAAACTTGAATTTCCACCATACGATCTGGAACATACTAATCATTTGATTCACAATAAAAAACTGCATAAAAACCACTTACTTAATCACCAAAAAATCAGACTATACTCGATACCCACTGCCCACTTACAAACCACAGCAACCACCCACGAACTGCACGACTGGAGGCATAGAAACCTCCAAGGGAAGAGGGTGATCACTCCTTTTCAGCCCCTTCCCTTATCTCCAACTGTTGGCGAAGAAAAAAGGAGAAAACCCTAGACTAAGTGCGTGAAGATCAGAATTCTGGGCAGATTTGATTTGCTCAACCTAGCACTGATACCATATTAGAATCCAATCTGCCTTTGAATTCTGTTAGAATAGTAATAGTAGAAATAAGAGAAAGAGGAGAAGAAGAAGAAGAAGAAGAAGAAGAAGAAGAAGAAGAAGAAGAAGAGGAGGAGGAGAATGGAGAGGGAGAAAAGTCTGGTTCGAACAAGAGAGAAAATCAATCTCTCTCAGGTCGGCCAGATCTATTTATATATTTCTGTTAATCAGAAAAGGACACCTTTGCCCCTACTTAAGTGAGGGACACAAGTACTAACATAACTTTACACATCAGCAACTTAAACATAAGCATAAAGACTAAAATACCCCTACACAGTCAACATTAACAGATATGAACCAAGTCCATAATAGGATTCAGTTCTGAATCCCTCACCCGCCCTTCTCAAACCCATATCCCAATCAAAGCCAATTCTTGAGTTTGAAGAAACCAAGAAATAAGACAGGTTTATTTTTTTATCTTAGCAGGGCAAAGACAGAGGGGAATCTATCTTTCAAGGAGAGTCCACCCACCCAAACTTGTTCCCAAAATTTTATAAGATCGCCAGAACAAAGGCCATACTTAACAAATGACAAAAGGCAAGAAATAGGGGAGGATAGCATGGATGGCCTTCCAAGGGGAAGCCCTGATAGTCACAGTCAATAATCCAGCATCCCAACCATCAGCTGCAAGCCCATCAATGCCTACCACTATCTTAGCCTAAATCATATCCTTCTCCCCAGGTAGACTCTAAAGCCATGCCTCTACTCACCACTTCTTAGCTCACCCTATGGTCCATTTTATCCTCCCCCAGTTCCCACAAAAAATCCCTCATCAACTTTTCCAGTTTTTTATTAACACTTACCGGCATCTTAAAAACAGACATAAAGTACACAAGCAAATTAGCCAAAGTGGCTCTTATCAATGTTATCCTTACCCTAAAGATAGCTAACTTTTCTTCCATGCAACAAGTCTTTTAACAAATCTTTATACTACAGGATCCCAAAAACTCCTTTTTGTAGCTGTCTCCCAAAGGTAGCCCCAAATATCTCATTGGCCATTGTGATACCTCGCAACCCATGATGCTTGCACACTCCAACATCTCTCCTTCCATGTTAACACCCACAATACAACTTTTGTCAAAGTTCACCTTAAGATTGGAGATTACCTTAAAAGGTTGAAGTGTCAGCTTAAGGTTCCTAACCTAATTCTATTACCTCCTTCACAATATAATAATGTTTCATCTACAAATTGCAAGTGTGTTATTTGAACTCTACCACAACCAACCTTCCAACCCCTCACCAAGTTTTGAGTCAGCCCTAGAGATTAGCTTTCCAAGAACCTCAAAAATTACAATGAGAGAGAGAGAGAGGGTCTCCTTGCGTAATGCCCAACAAAGCCGGAAGAAATCCACCACGGTTCCACTCACCAACAAAGAATAATGACATGTCCTTATACACCCTCTTATCCGCTTGCACCATCTCTCCCCAAAGCCAAAATTCCTCAAGACTTCCAATAAGAAAAGACTAATCCACCATATCATAAGCTTTCTCCAAATCCAATTAAAAAATAGGCTTTCTTTCCTTATCTTCTAAAGTCCTCCACACACTCATTCGCAATCATAATTTGGTCAACAATTTACCTACCCCTTACAAAAGCACCCTGATTTGGAAAGATAATAGAGGGGAGAGCGACCTTAATCCTCAAAGACAAAACCTTAGCACAAATTTTATAAAGATTGTTCACCAAGCTAATGGGTCTAAACTCACAAGGATGAGTTGAATCACTTTTCTTGGGCATCAAATCAATAAAAGTAGAATTGAGGGCTAGATTGATTACCCCTCTTTCAAAGAACTCATCAAACACTTCCAACAACTCTCCTTTCAAAAAATCCAAGCAGTCCTAGCAAAAAGCTATTGTGAACCCATCCAGCCCAGGGGCTTTTGTCCATTGAGAAAACAACCTCCCTAATTTCCTCCATCTCAAAATTCCTCTCCAACCATCTCTTAATTTCACCTGGAATCGTCAGCCTTTCAAGACCCTCAAGCCACACTCTTTTATTGAAATGTCTTCTATAAATTGATCTAAAATGTTCTTTAACTACTCCAGCTATCTCACTCTGATGTGTTAAAGAAACCCCATCCACCAATAAACTTGAAATGTGATTCCTCCTCTTTCTTCCAATTGCCATTGCATGGAAGAATTTAGTGTTCCTATCACCCACCTTAATCCATTTATGTCTTGATTTCTGTCTCCAACTTATTTCCTCCTTATGAAGTACATCTTCTAGTTGTTTCCTCAAGGACCATCTAATTTCGTTATCTCCTTCCTCAAAAGTACCCCTCTCCTCCCTTTTACCTAATTCCTCAATTTGATTGATTAATGTTTGTTTACTCTCTTCAATCCTCCCGAATTCCAAAATATTCCACTCCTTAATCTTGGATTTTAAGTCTTGCAACTTCCTATGAAATCTCATCCCTTTCCAATCAACTCTCGAATTACATTTCCCCCACCATTCTCTAATCTTTTGTATAAAGCTTGGGTGGCTCGGCCACATGTTCTCAAAGCAAAAGGGAGCTGGTCCTCCACCATCAAACTACTCCTTACAAATAGAGATAGGTCAATTGTTCGAAGTTAGTCTACGCAAGGCTCTAGACCCTAGACCACCCTAGTGCTCCTCCCAATCCACCGAGAAAAGAACTCTATCCAGTTTAGAGCAAATGGGACTACCTTGGAGGTTGGACCAAGTAAAATTACTATGTAAGTAGGGCAATTCCTTATACTCAAAAACATTTATGAACTGATTAAACCTTCTCATAATTGTGGTGATGCCATGTCTCCTATTATTTGCTTCTTCAGTAAATCCGATTACATTAAAACCTCCACCAATACACCAAGCTCCTCCCACAACCCTCTTATAGCACAATTCGTCCCACATTTTATTCCTCCCCTATATCCACTCAAACCATACAGATTTGTTAATACACATTCAGAACCATCCTTTAATTGACAAAACTTTATAGATACTGCAAATTTACCCGCAAGTTCTTCAATTCCAACCATCTTCTCCTCTTTCCATAAAGTTCCCATGCCCCCAAAAGACCCCCAAGATGGGGCCATTGGCCAACTTACTCCACTGGCCCTCCATACACTTCTTGCCCATATAATATCAAACTTTTCCACTTTGATTTCCTAAGGTTGTGTTTGGTTTGAAGGAAAAAGTAGGGAAGGGAAGGGAAAGATAGGGAAACCTTTACAAAACTTGTATAGGTTTCCCTACCTTTCCCTACATTTTCCCTCAAACCAAACATAGCCTAAAGGACAACTATATCGGGATTCTCTTTTTTTTGCCACTTCCTTAATAATAGCTCTCTTCCTAGGACTACCTAAGCCACAAAAAATTCCAACTTAGAATCTTCATAATTTATATGGGGCTCAAGTAGAGAGAAGAATTAGCTCAAAGGAAAGGAAGAGAGATGGAAGTTGAAACGAGAACTAGAGGAAACCCTTAGGAAGGAAGAGGTAAGTTGGAGACAAAAGGCAAGATGTAAATGGTTGTAGGAGGAAGATGGTAACACAAGGTTCTTTCATAATTTCGCTAATAGGAGAGAATGAGGAAGATTAATGTAGTAAGTTTGGAATGGAATGGAGAAGTTCTGATAAGAGAGGAAGAAATTACAAGAGCTTTTGTGGAGCATTTTAAGTCCATCTATGATAATCCCAACAGAGTGAGAGAGACCCTAGTGGATTTCCATTGGCATTTTGGAGAGAGGGAGCTTCTAGAACCCTTAGAGAGGCCTTTTGAGGTTCAAGAAATAAAAGATGCCTTGTTCTCTATGGATAGGTCAAAATCCTCAAGCCCAGATGGTTTCACAATGGCTTTTTACCAAGATTGTTGGTATATTCTAGGTGATGACTTGGTGGTGGTTTTCTCAAAGTTCTTTGAAAGGGGAAAGATCAACATGGGTGCAAATGCTACTTTTATAGCCTTGATCCCCAAGAAAGTGGATGCAGTTCAACCAAAGGGCTTTAGGCCTATCAATTTGATGGGTAGCTTGTAGAAAATCATTGCTAAAGTTCCTAAGAATAAACAAAGTCCTCCCCTCCTTAATTTCTCAAAATCAAGGTACTTTTGTGCTAGGGAGACAAATTGTCGATCAAATCCTAATTGTGGGTGAATGTGTGGATTTTAGAGGGGGTGAAAGGAAAGAAGGGTCTAATTTGCAAACTTGATTTCTCAAAATCTGGTTGCTCCCTATGGCTTGTCTTTCCATGTTAAAGAAGTTTGGTGTCAATCTATCCCACCAAAGGCTGGGAGTTTTTGTTGGAAAGCTTTCCTGGAAAGAATCAACACAAGTGATTTGCTTCAAAGAAAGAGACCTAACAGATGCTTATCTCCTCATTGGTGTATTCTTTGTAAAGCTGATGGTGAGTTTGGTTATCACTTATTAAAATCTTGTCAATTTGCAAAATGCATTTGGGAATGGTTTACTTCTTTGTTTGGGTGCAGGTGGAACCCTCTACTGAATGTGCAAGCTTGTTTGCTTCTTCTTCATTAAACTGGCCAACGAAAAGAGGAAGGATAATGTGGAGATGTGCAAGGGCTGCTGCTTGTTGGACTGTTTGAGAAGAAAGAAACACAAGACTCTTTTCAGACAAGGAGAGAAGCTTAGAAAATGTGCTAGAAGCAATCCACATTAGGGTTGTACACTAGCTGAAAACTCAAGATTTGTTCCCAAACTTTTCGGTGGATGAAATGCTAAAAAATTGGAAAGAGATTGCAAGTTCAGTCCCAGCTAAGAAGACTTCAAGCCCTATATGGACTCCTAGTGGCTTCATCAAGCTGAACTTCAATGGCAGTAGTATTGGAAATCCAGGGCCCTCTGGAATTAGGAGAGTACTAAGGAATGAGCATGGGAATGTAATAGCTCTATTTTCGGGCCCAAATGGAGTAGGTGACTCTCTTAAGGCTGAGGTTCTGACAGCTTTGGAAGGGGTAAAAACTGTTAAAGACATGAATGTTGGTAAGCTGATCATAGAAGGAGATTCTGAGCTAGTACTGGGCTGGTTAAAGGAAGACAGAAATGGTCCCTGGAGTTACAGCAACGAAAAGAGAAAGCTTAAGTGGCTGAAAAAGGACATTGATATAAAATGTACTTGGGTGAAGAGAAGTGCAAATTCCTTTGCCAAAGGGCTAGCTAGACAAGGGGTAAACAGGGATTCCATTTTCTGGGCTCAGTTGTAACTGTAACTTATTTCCTTTGGATGGCTTTTGGCCTCCTTGGGGAGCTAAGAAAGTTTAGCTCCCCTCTTTTGTATCTTAATATTTTTTCTTTATGGAAAGTTCTGTTATTGATCAAAATATAGACAGAAGAGGAAGAGAGGAAGATGTTGGGAGAACAGCCAAAATGTATGAGGTGTGCACCCCTCACTTGTATTTTTTATCAATCACTAATTTACATATGACATGACAGTACCTTCCCCTGGACATCTATCTCAAAGAAAATAGAAATAAAAGTAGAATAAAACAGAAATTAATAAACAAATCTCTCAACAGTCATTGAGTAGAAAATGGAAGGATTAGGTAGCTAATGCTAGTCTATTTTGGGAGTGTTTGGCATTTGCTGTTGCATATAGCTAATGCTACTCAGTTTTCATATTTATTAGTTTGTACCTCTGAACTTGGTTGATGCTACAGCTGTAAGAAGCACCTTCAACACTTGTAGAATAGTACTGTAAATTACACATGCATTTTCCGGGAAAAAACAAGACATTAGCATCAGTAAGCCACACAAACATAGGAATAATGAACAGAATAGATGATTATATACCTGTCAAATGATGAATTGTCAACGCAACCACAAACCATGTTGAGAATATTAGTAAATAAGGGATCATTTTTACCACCTTCAAGACCAGGATCACCTTCTAGATGATCATATGCAATGAGTTTCTGCAGTTATGACATTTGCATCAGAATAATATAATTGGGGCCTGTGCACTGTATACCACCAGAATTTTAAGAAAATTTTCACTACGATTGGCATAAAGCCAAAAATACATACCAATTTGACATACAAAATCACTTTACTAGGGAGATATGAACATCTTTCAACCAGATAAACAGATCAGCCAATGGTCTAATCTACCAAAGAGAATGGAACAGTTTATGACATTATAATTCCGTTTTTTTTTTGTTTCACTTTCTGATCACATATATAATATATGATATAATATACATAATATAAACTCACAAATGACCACTGTATTTTAAATCACTTTGCTTTGCTTTAAAGGGAGTCTTTCTATTGCTGATAAGGAATACATAGTTTCTGACGTAGGAAAATGTAATTTGTGGAGTAAGACTCGATACTAGACAACATACTACGTACATGAAGACAGTCCAATGCAGGCTCCAAAAGTTTCAAATTCTTGGTCTCAAATGCAAGACGTAGTGGCTGCAAAACAAGCTCTGCCTCAGCTACTTCTAAAGTATTCCCAGCGCTTGCTAAAGCTGCTGTAATAGTTCGACCAACCATGCCCACAGGTTTATCAATACGTTCTGCCCCTTCCACAGTATGTGAAACAGAGTGAGAACCATCTGGATCCACTCCATCTTTCACTGCTTCAACACCATCTGAATCATTTGAACTAGCAAATAAAGCAATTCCAAGAAATCAATCTAAATTCAAAAACATGAAATGAAAAGACATATCAAGTAGAAGATTATATAATTTGTGTATAGGTGTAAACCTCCCATCTCCACCCGAAAATACTGTTTGATTCTTTCCACTTGAGATGGAGTGAAGATGGATCTCCTTTGTGCTATCTGTTGAAAAATAGGCACCAGAATGATGAGATCTTAACCAATCAATAAATGTAAAAGAAGAGAGCAGCTACAAAAGGAGGACCTCACCCCAGTGAAATTCAGATTAAGGAACATTATCAAAAACTAAAGAGTAAGAGAAGCAACAAAACAGATTCAGAATAGGAAGAAGTTTCCTTTCCCAAATTGAATTGTATCATCATAATACATAACCAAATCCCTACATTACCAAACCAAATCCGAAGCCAATAAAAATTATTTTTTATTGAAAAACAATTACACTAAACCAGAACCAGATATAGCAAGATATGTCATCGCTAATAGATAGAAGCCAGAAAACAAACCTCATAGAAGCAAAATAACAATATAATTACCCTATATGTTAACATCCAGTCCATTAGTGGATGGACCAAGAGTCTAACAGCAAAACATAAAAGTTCAGGTCAAACTCCACCCCCCACCCCCAATTATAATTATCTTATCATCCAAAAAAAGAAAATCGATTATCAAAGAAAATATCTCTTGATGCCAATCATAAAAATAAAAAATAAAAAAAATGTATCTTTCTGTTAAGCAAAGGCTTCAAGAGGAAATTATCAGCACAGAAAATTCATGTAAGGGGGTGGAAGGAATATAGAAATGGACAAATTCACATTACAATCATTCTATAAAGCTCTCAAATATCAGATTGAGCATTCCAGCATAGAAGGCATTTGGGTTAAACCCTGCTCCTCCAAAGGAAGCTTTTGCTTGGCTGGTAGCTTTGAACAGCATTCTCACTCAAGACCAAATTGATAAGAA
Organism: Nelumbo lutea; assembly: GCF_056320005.1. Taxonomy (NCBI): domain Eukaryota; kingdom Viridiplantae; phylum Streptophyta; class Magnoliopsida; order Proteales; family Nelumbonaceae; genus Nelumbo; species Nelumbo lutea. The sequence continues at coordinate 162,605 of NC_142689.1, read as the reverse complement.
GAAGCTTTCAAATGGTTAACTGATAACAGATGCTATTTATGTGGCAGAAATGAGAAAGACATAAGGCATCTTTTTTTTGTTTTTTTTGCAGAAAAGACATAAAGCATCCATCCTTTTTTTGGAAAAGGTAATGTAATTTTATTCAACACAGAGAAACAAAAACAAACTGCAATTCAGATTCAGACCCAAGAAGGCAGTCTGAAATGCAGCCAGGATTACAATCTCCACCAGGAGCAAGACTGAAACAAAACGGGCGAGCTAAGATCTCTGAACTCCCCAGAAATGGAAATCCAAGAAATCAGCTTGACCACAGCTCTCTGAATTACATCATCAAGACCCTTAGACCTATTACAGAAAACTCTACCATTCCTTTCAGCCCAAATGGACCACAAAACAGCAGCTGGGATTGTCTTCCACATCAGCTTTCCTCTCTTACTTAGACCCTTCAACTTCCAACTACAAAGGTGTTCCTTAACTGATCTCGGCATGACCCACTTAGCACCCAAATCTTTAAGAAAATGCATCCAAATCTGACAGGAGAACGGACAATGAAGACAAAAATGGTCTGTAGTTTCTGTAGCAGTCCCACAAAGAACACAAGTTGAATCCAGAATTGGAATGCCACTCCTCAACAGGTTAGACCTGGAAAGGCATTTGTCAATGGGCATCATCCAAATCAGAAAATTAGATTTTGAGGGGCTCATAGAATTCCAAATCTGTATAGCTGGGAAATCAAAATGCCCCACACTACATAATTTTGCAGCCATGGACTTCACTGAAAAAACACCATCTGGCTTCCATTTCAGCACCACTTATCATCCCCAAGCACACCAATCTTCTGCTTATGAAGGAGAGTCATCACCTCCAAAAATCATCCAGCTCCCAATCAAACAAATTCCTCCTTAAGAGAGGGGACCAAGACTTTGAATCCTCAAAAAAGAGAAGTAATCAGCCACAGTAGCCTCTTGGTTGACATCACATCTAAAAGGGTAAGGGAAGGAGACCACAAGGGGGCCTTCCAAACACCACTTATCCTTCTAGAACTTTGTTTTATCACCTTCACCCACATTCACAGAAATTCCTTCCCAGAAGATAGGAAAACTCTTCATAATTCCTTTCCACAGAGAATTACCCCAATTTGGAGGGGGATCTCTAGTTCTCCAGCTTCCCCAATCTACCCCATATTTTTCAGCAATAAGGGATCTCCACCAAGCATTCCTCTCAGCCGAGGATCTCCAAATCCACTTGCACAAAAGAGCAGTATTGAAATTCTTCAATTTCCTTATTCCTAAGCCACCTTCAGCTTTAGGGAGACAAACTTGGTCCCAACTAACTAGATGAACCCTGTTATCCTCCTCCCAGCCCTTCCAAAGGAAATTCCTCTGAAGCTGCTCCAATCTTTTAGCAACTCCAATTGGGATAGGGATCAGGGACAGGAAATAAGTTGGCAGATTTGAGAGTGTACTTTTAGTCAAGGTTACCCTTCCTCCAAAAGAGAGGTATTTAGCCTTCCAAGATGATAATTTCCTCTCCAATCTTTCAATGACTGGACCCCAAATCGAAGAAGAAAGCCAATTAGCCCCCAAAGGTAGACCCAAATACTCCACAGGAAGAAAATCAGTCTTACATGCCAATACCACATCACACTTCTCTAAGTTACAAACCTGCCCCACTGGAATGATAAAGCAGTTGTTCAAATTCGCCTTTAGCCCAGAAACCACCTCAAACCAGATTAAGATTACAAGAATGAGATCCAACTGGGACGGAGAAGCATCCACAAAGCACAAAGTATCATCAGCAAACTGGAGAACTTTCAAAGGGGACAGAGGGTCACCCTGCCTCAGCCCCCTAAAACTTTCAAAAAAACCTGCTGATTAGCCATTAATCAAGATTGAGAACGTAGGAGAGGTTGTGCAGACTTTGATCCAATTTCTCCATTTCTACCCAAAATTCATAAGTTGCAAAACCGAATCAATGCACCTCCAATTAACATGGTCATAAGCCTTATCAATATCTAGCTTACAAATTAAACCTGGAATTCCCTCTCTTCTTTTTGAGTGAATTATTTCATTAGCAATGAGGATCGAATCAAGCATCTTCCTACCAGCACTTTGATTATTAGAAATGACACTTCCTAATACCCCTTTCATTCTCTCAGCAAGGACTTTAGCCAGGATCTTATAAAAACTGTGAAGGAGACTAATTGGCCTGAAGTCTTTGATATTCACAGCCCCTTCAATTTTTGGGATGAGAGTGATGAAGGTAGCATTTAAACTTCTTTTTAAAGAGGCATTATCATGAAAAGCCTGAAAAACCTTCATAATGTCTTGCTTTACAATGCCCCAGCATTTGATGTAGAACAGATTGGCAAGGCCATCCGGACTAGGCAATTTATCTGCTGCCAGCAAGGAAATAGCAGCTTTGATTTCCTCCTCCGTGAAAGGCCTCTCAATGTACAACTTTTGGTCTCCACTTAACTGCTTAAAAGGGAGATTTCTGGGGAAAGGTCTAAAAGCCCAAGATTCTGTGTAGAGCTTTTTATAAAAACCTGTTGCCATCCTCTTTATATCAGCACCAGACTCCCCAATCTTTCCTTCCCACTCCAGCTTAGAAATAGAAGAGACCCTCAGTCTGGCATTTGCCATCTTATGAAAAAAAGTGGGTATTTTTGTACCCCTCTTTCAGCCACCTCACTTTAGCCCTCTGCCTCCACTTAATTTCATCATCCACTGCCAATTTGTCATACCTTAGCTTTGCTTAGGATCTCTTAAGCCTGCTTTCCTCAGAAATAGGGCCAACCTCTTCAGCTGAATAAACCTCCTCAATGATACTAGATAGGGCTCGCTTTTCAATTTCTGACTTCAAGGAATTTTCCTTTTTCCAGAGTTTTAATTTCTCTTTAACTGCACCAAGTTTTCTTGCCAAGATATAAGAACAAGTACCTTCCAAGAATAACAACAAATGTACAAAGAGAAATGTGCCAAAACCCCACAGCTATAATGGGTGAACTAGAACCCCACCCCTTTGCCAAGCTTTTACTTAAGAGTTAAGACACATCCTTATCATGTACCCCACTTGTAGACCCCCAAAATAGATGCTCCCTGCTACCCCTTATCTTGCCAAAGCACCTGCCATTAAATTAGCTGTTCTACTAATCCAGTTGAATGTGTTCTTAGTTCCCTTGCTAAGCCGGTTGCTTCTTTCATGGTGTGTCCATAGCACCAGGGACTTTTTCTTTTGTACTCCAGCCATCCAATAACCATGCACAAGTCACCTTCAACCCTGCACCAGTACCAATAATTCTGCATTGATTGAGTTACTGTGCCCTATAGGACCAGAGAACATTGCCAAAATCGCACCTTCCTCATTTCTGGAAAAACCCCTATCCCAGCCAAACCAGGGTTGAGTAGGCTGCAGTACTGCACCCAGCAAAATTTAGTTTAATAACATTTGACTTCAGGGGAGACCAAGTGCAAACTGTGAGAGATTTTTCCATGGATGAGTTAGCAATCTGCTGCCAGCCTCTAATTATATCATCCATGAAAAAGGTCCAAAGAGAGCTGTGTCTTAACCCAAAAGGCTACCTTAGCTACTATATTGTCAAATATCAATCAATGCTATGGTTTTGCTCTTCAAAAATTCTGGCATTTCTTTCTTCCCAAAATAGCCCAAATAACGGCAGCTCTAGTACATCTCTAAAGCATCTTTCCCCTTCTAGTCGTTGGGGAGATGCTATTAGCAAAGAAACTAGCCAAGTGAGTAGGAGAGGACCACCTGCATCCAAGAAGCTCAAAATATTCCCCAATTCCAGAAGCGAAAAAGCATGAGATTAGCAAGTGAAGAGAAGATTCTGCTTGATCAAAAAAGGCAACAAAATGGGGTGACAAGCACCAATTAGGACTCCTTTTCTGCAGAACCACACAGGTCTTGATCTTGTAATGAAAGACCTCCCAGCAAAAAGCTCCACCTTTCAGTGCAGTGGAGCCTAGCCAGTAAAGCATCATTTCATTAAATGTAACTTCACTAATTTATATGGGATTATTTTTTCTTTTTGTTCAGAGAAGGCTTGTGGAGTCCGAGAAATCCCACGGAGATCTTTTCAATGTGGCCTACTTTATGTAGGAGCAAGAAGGCAAAGATTTTTTGGAGTTGCAATCCATTCACAGTTTGCTCCAACTATTTGGAAAGAATGAAATAGAATAATCCTTGAAGATGGGAAAAAGAATCATGAGAGACGAGGATAGGGTGTTGTTATGGAAACATTTTTTGGGAGGGGGATTCACCCGGTTGAAGGATTGTTTCCCTTCCTAGTTCCCACTCTCTACCTTCAAAGGTGAACCAATTTCAAAGTTCATTGTGCCTTCCTCCTCACACTCTATAGTTGGGTCTAATTGGGATTTGGGGTTTGGGGGGTTTGGGGGGGTAAGGGATCATGAGCTTCCTAATGTGACATCCTTGCTTCAAATTTTGGATGGTGCTTTTGGACCCTTCATCAGTGGATGGGTGCATTTGGATCCATAGTTCCTCTGGGGCCTTCTCTTGCTCTTCATTTTTAAGGTCCTGTCTTCCTCTTCTCCCCACCTTTTCTGGTCAAAGATGTGTGAAGTAGCTCTGTCCCTTCAAAAGTCGGGGCTTTGTGTTGGAAGTCTTCCATGGAAACATTAATACTATGGACCTGTTGCAGAAAAGAAGGCATAATTGCTGTTTATCCCCTAACTGGTATGTTCTTTTCAAGGATTGCAGTTAGAGCTGTTATCACTTGATAATCCCCCATTCGTTTGTGACTTGTATTTGAGAACGGTTGTTCTCTTTATTGGTGCAAGTGGGTACCCCCGATGATTGTGGCTGATTTTTCTTCTCCACCTTTACATCATTGGCCAACAAATAGAGCAAGAATAATATGGAAATGTACACAGGCTGCAGTAGTATGGAATGTGTGGGAAGAAAAGAAAGCAAGAACTTTTAGGGAACAAGAGAAAAGCATGGAGGCTATTATAGAATGTATCAAAGTGAGGGTGGCTCAGTGGATAAAAACATTAAGACATTTTCCCATCCTGTTCAACTGATGACATAATCAGAAAGGCATAAGTTTTGAAACCCCTACAAGTTATGGAGTGGACACCCCGACAAGAAGGCTTCTTAAAGTTAAACTTTGACGGCGGTAGTAGGGGAAACCTAAGGCAATCATGTGTAGGGGGTGTTTAGGGATGAGGGATGTAATGTAGTTACGATGTTTTCAGGGCTAATTGGGAATGGTGGCTCACTGAGGGCAAGTGATGGCAGTGAGAGAAGGGATTAAAAGAGCAAGAGAATTAAATATAGAGAAATAATTATAAAAGGAGATACAAAGGTGGTAATAAAATGGCTGTTAAACCATGAGGAGGTTCCATGGATTTATAGAAACGAAGTTAAGAGGATAAGATAGATGTCAAGGAACATGATTGTGAGTATGGGTTCCAAGATCAGCCAACTCTATGGCTGACACTCTAGCTGAGAAAGGGGTTCTGAAAGAACAAATGTTTTGGGATTTGTTGTAATATATATGGATGGGTGAGGGACTGATCTTGTCTATACACATTATTTTCTTTTTAATGAAATCAATGTTATTCATCAACAAGAAATCATAAGAGACCATGCTTGGAAGTAGGAATTACAATTATCAATTGAATCTTGATCCTTAATGATTTTGCTAATGTTTGACAAGTCTTTAGGATCAGCTTTTAGGTCAATTTTAGAACTGTTGGGAGGGCCTACTTGATTTGTAATCTTTGTATTTTATGTTTAATGTTTTTTTTTGGGTCTCTTGCTGATAGGGTGTTATCCCATCACCCTTTTTCAATGTATTATGATCTTTTGTCCTTATTAATCAAAAAAGAATGATCTTTTGCCCTTAAATAAAATTTTATTTTGAATTTACAATCAATGTTTAGATTGGTGGAGTGGTTATGAGGTTTTGGGAAGATGATTGCTGTGGAGTAGGGAGGTTGTGCAATCTTTGCCCAAGGTCATACAGATTGAGTACAATAAAATTTATCTATCAACCAATGTTACAAAGTAAGAGGTGATCTGGTAGCCTGGTGTCCAACAATAAAAGGCCTCTTCTGGATAGGAGGCAGAAGAATATATCCTACCATTACGTAAACTTGAGGCATTGGTTACCATAATGGGAAGGGATTTAAGATGGTGGAAATAATGCAGCAAAGGTTGTTTTCAGTGAAGCTGAACTTTGATGGAAGTATTTAAGGAATGTACCTATCTCTCATTTTTCTCTAATGAAATGTTTCTGTTACTGATCCAAAAAAATGGAAGCAATGAAGGAAATCCATCCTTCAAACATTGGACGAATCTTCAGAAATGAAGAAGAATTATTGCTCTTTTTTTTTATCAATGAGATAATACTTTATTAGAGAATTATTTCTCTTTATTCAGGCCCGATTGGCAAGAGTGATTCTCTGAGGGCTGAAATAATGGCTGTGATGGAAGGAGTACAAAAAGCTAAGGAACTACACATTGCAAACTGATTGTTGAAGGGGATTCAAAGTCAGTAATAAGTTGGCTGCAAAAAGAGGGAGATGCCGGTTGTTTGTAGTATTTTTTAAAAGTGCAAGGTGCAAGGAGTGCAAGGTGCAAGGCAAGGCAGGCACCTTTATGAAACAAGACGCAATTTTTTTAAAAATCAAAAAAAATGCAAAAAATACAAGTAAAAAATAAAAATAAATTAAGAATATTATAATATTATTAATTTAAAAGGTTCAAACTTTCACTTTAAATTAAAAGCCTATTAACTCAGGTTAAAATACATAAGCATAACATTAAAATAGATCCAAAGTGAAAATGCAAAAATAAAATAAAAATAGTATGCAAAACATATTCAAGCATGTCAATCTTTTAATTTTTTTATATCTTTCCCAATTGCATTCTCCGAATAACTGTTGTGATGTTAAACATATTTCATTCCGAATTTTATGAGCCACCTTTGTACCAAGCCCCTTGAGGCAAGCCCAAACAAGTCCATGTTAGGGTCTTAAATTCTTAATCTTTACAAAAAATGATTTTTAATTTCAATTATCTTCTAAAAATATCTTCTATTAGGATGAATCAATAAACAGTAGTATATAGGGGGTTCTCGGAGCTTTGGCGAGCCAGAAAAGCGAGCAAAAAAGCACATTTTTAAAAAGGCATATGTTTGGGCTGAAATGCAAGGTGCACCAGGCACACCATCAAGGTTATGCATTGATTAAAAGTACATCATCTCTTCAAGGGCTTCTCAGCTGACTTAATTAGAAATTGGAGTGCTATAGCTGTATCCTCTCCTTCCTCCCCTGTGGTACAAGAAAGTTGGGTACCACCGCCTCAGTTCAGGGTGAAGCTAAACTTTGACGGAAGCTCCTTGGGTAATCCAGGTCAGTCGGGAGTCGGGGGTGTGTTCAGAAATGAGAAAGGAAAAGTATTAGCCTTTACTTGGGCCCAATTGAGTGGGAGATTCATTAAGGGCAGAAGTAATGGCCTTCAAGGTTTAAGACTGGCAAAACAATGGGGAATGCAGCAATTAGAAGTGGAAGGAGACTCCAAGCTGGTAATGGGGTGGATGCAATCTGGAAACTTGGGAGTTTAGTCTCTTAGATAGCCTTTAAGAGAGACTATTAGCTTAGCAAGGGAGATCAAGATGTATTTTAAATGGGTAAGAAGGTCAGCAAATGGAATGGCTGACACTTTAGCTAAGCAAGAAGCTACTAGGGAGGCTTTGTTTTGGGCTTGTTTGTAAGTTTTTGTTTTTTTTTCCATCCATTTTGTGGGTGGTAAGTCTGTGATCATTTCAATTCTCTAATGAAAGTTACCGTTTCCTAACAAAAAAAAGGTGCACCAGGCACACACCTTTTGAAAGTGTTGCACCTGGGACCTAGGCAACACACATACCTTAAAGCGTGCCTCACCTGAGATGTGACTATTAAAGCACTCATTGGCTAAACAAGGATGCGAAAGAATCAATTATTTTGGGCTTTGTTGTAAACACGTGTTATATTCTTGCTCTTTGTATCTCTATGTTTTAATTTAATGAATTTCAATTGTTTATCAAAAAAAATGGTTGTTTTCATTAAAACCTAGTACGATGCAATCACCAAAAATCAAGTGAGGATCTCTAACATTAAAAGAGGCTCGAAATTGGTTGTTTTCTCACCATTGCCAGCCTTTTTCAAAAAAAAAAAAAACATATGAAAAAAAAGAGGCTTGAAAATGGCTACATATGTGTTATGCACAATTAAAATGAGAAAGGCGTGATGCACTTATTCAACACATGCAAAGTGACAGATTTTCTTTGGAGGTTTTCTTCTCCCTTGTTTGGAGTACAGGTTGTGATCCTCATAATCTAGATGAAATTTTCTCTTTGTGACTAAGGGCACATGGAAGCAAGGAAGGCTAGAATATTTTTGAGCTACATTCCATTTGCAATACGTTGGCATATATGGAAGGAGAGATGCAGAAGATTGTTTGAAGAAAGAAGAACTATCAAAAGAATACGACTCAACATTGCATACATGATTGTAGATTCGTTGCTGGTTATGAAGTGAATAGATCAGATTTTGATGCAAGATTTTGGAATACTATTGTATGGTCAAACTATGGTCTTTTGAAATTTTTTATAATAAATAAAACAAATTTTATTAATTAAAAAAATAAAAGATCTAAGGGGGTGATAAGTAGACTCCCAAAACAACCAAGGGAAACAAAAACTATATTGTTTTTTATTACAATCTACAAATTTGGCTTCTGTAGCTGAAGCTCTACAAAGGTCCAAAAGGATGAACTAAAAATATCCTTCCACATATCTTTTAAATTCTGGAAATCAAAATCCAATGCAAAATCATGTTTCCAATTGGGGCAAACAATTTTCACAACTCTTCTAAACATCTTCAAAGATTCATCTAATTCTTCCCTTCCAAATACCCCGAACCACAGCAAAAGGAATTTAACTCCAAAAGATTTTTGCCTTGTTACTTCCTTTAATTCTAGGCCATTACCTAAAATTCTAATTGGAACTCTTGATTCTCACCCATTTCTAAACAAATAACAGAGATAACCCATTATGAACTTGGAAAAGACACATGTGATGAACAGATAAGATCCATCTTCTTTGTTTCCGTAACAGAGATAACACCCAATAGGAAATTGAAAACCCATTCTCAGCAAACTATCCAACACCATCGACCATGCAAAAGCGTTTACTAGGAGAGATCAATTTTTTTTTTCATCAAAGGAGACTTTTATTTGAAATTAGATTTAAAAAATTTTACAACTTTGTGCATGGGACTAGAAGTCCCACACTATTACATATTTCTGTCCCTGTAAAAATGTGGCCCAAAACAATTGTTGCCTCAAAGCCCCTTGTTTAACAAGATAGTCAGCTAGCCCATTTGCACTCCTTCTAACGCATTTGAATTCTGCCTCTACCTCCCTTGCAACCTTTTCCACTCCCCTTATCACTTGTTTGAAAGTCCACGGAGTAGTTCTATTGTTGTTAGCCCAAGAGATGATCACCTTGGAATCCCCTTCAACCTCAATATGCTTCATTCCTAGTTGTTTGGATATCTTCAATCCTTTTAGCAATGCCATTACCTCAGCTTTTAGAGAGTTGCCCATACCAATAGGTCTAGAGAATAAAGCTAATATTCTCCTTTCAGAATTTCTAATTACTCACCTGATACCTGACAATCTCGGATTTCCAAATGAACTTCCATCAAAATTCAGTTATAACTTTACCATCTGGAGGTTTCCATTCCGTCCTTACTCTCTCTTTCACTCTTGAAGATTGTGCTACTTCTGTCCAGGATCTTATAATGTCTGTGACTGAGAACTCTTGGAAAATATGCAAAGAGCTTACCCAATAGGCTACTTTAAATTGCCTCAAATGCCTCTCAAATCAGAACTGTCTGGCTGATTCCATTTAGCTTATTATAGAAAGATTTCACTTAGAATTGTCCCAAATGCCTCTTAAAGTTAGTGCTTTCTGTTGGGAAGCATTCTAGGGAAAAATAAATACTGCAAATCATTTGCAAAAGAGGAGGCCTCTTCATTGCCTATCTCCAAACTAGTGTTTTCTTTGCAAAGCTATAGGGAAAGTTGATACCACTTACTAATCACATGTCTATTTGTTGTACGGATTTTGGAAAGTATTTTCTCTTTATTTAGGTGTAGGTGGATCTTGCCTCTGGAGCTACATAGGCTTTTTGACCCTTCCACTTTCAAATGGCCCAAGAGAAGAGGCAGAGTTCTTTGGAGATGTATAAGTGTAGCTCTGGTTCAGACCATTTGGGAAGAAAGAAATGCTAGAATCTTCCTAGAAAAAGAGAGAAGTGAGGAAGTGGTGATGGAATGCATAGAAACAAGGGTGATTCATTGGGTCAAAACATTGGATATTTTTGCACAGTTCTCTTTTGATGATTTGGAGGAATTGGGGGCTTAGTGGCAAGAAGCTCTTCAAAGAAAGAGGTTGCTTTCCTTTGGTCACCACCTTATGAAGATTTTATTAAGCTTAACTTTGATGGGAGCAGCCAAGGAAACTCAGGCCCTTCCGGTAAAGGGGGTGTTTTCAGAAACAAGGAAATGTTCTTGAACTTTTCTCAGGACCAGGTGGAGTGAAGGAATCAGTTAGAATTTGGCAGAAGTTTTTCCATTTCGGTTGGTCGGGCTTCGCTTCTGTGCCTTCAAGGACTTGTTTCAAGTTATGGTTTTATCTCTGTAGGTTATGTTGGGAATTTGGGGGTATTAAGTTATTCTTGGGTCAGGTTGGGTGTTAAGTTGTATTTGGGCCAATTTCATCTTGTTTTTGGGTGCTTTATTTCTCCTTAGTTGGTCTGGAGGTGTTACCTTAACACCTGTCTAGGTTGTATCCTTTTTTTTCTTTCAATGAATTTTCTTTTACTATCAAAAAAAGAACAAAAGAAGATTTCATTCATTAATTGAAATAAGTACAATAAGAAGTTGTGTGTACAATTAGTGAAGTATAGTTATATCCCATCCCTGCCCATATACAAACTTTTACATTACAACCCAAAACATTGTTGTTTATTCACCCCATGTTTTGCTAAGCCATCAGCCAATCAATTGTCTCATCATTGGTTCAGTGTATCCAATGAACTTCAACCTACATATCCCTTGAAGACCATTTGGCCCATCTGAGTCATTCCTGAAACCCCGAAAGCAGCCTCTGTCTTCTTCAGTAATCAGCTGATAACAATCTTGGAGTCCCCCTCGATAATCAACTTCTCTGATCCCAACTACATATAGCTGAGCTTTTGCTGTACTTCAGGGGTACAGTTAGCAAGACAGTTGAATTTTGATAAATTGATCATTGAGGGAGATTCTAAGGTGACGATTGGATGGCTAAAGGATATGAAGACAGTAATATGGGCTTATAGAGTGGAGATAAAGAGCTTTGACTTTAAGAATACAATGGGAAAAAGAGGATGAATAATGGAATGGCAAATTCTCTAGCTAAACAAGGGGTTCTCAAGGATCAATTGAATTGGGCTCAGTTGTAATTTGGGCTGTTTCCAGTTAGAGGTTACACCTAGCACTTCTCCTTGGGTATTTGTAATCACCATGAATCTTTTTCTTAATAAAGTTGGTCCCTTTTACATATCAAAAAAAGAAAAAAATAATAATAATTGATTATGGATAAATAAGAACAGTATTTACATGTTAATTGTTAAAAAAACTGTATGTTAGCTGGCCACAGCTACCTAGCCTAAATATCTGAAAAAAAAACACCTAAGCTATAAATCCCAAACCTCATCCCAACTATATGGGACCAGCTACATGGATCCTGTTTCACCAGTTTTTTTTTTTCTTTTTTTCTTTTTTTTCTTTTTTGATCAGCAACACAAGAAAAATTTTTATTGATTAAAGAAACAAAGGAACAGATTACAACAAGAGTTGTGAAAGGACAGTCCGAAACAGGACTAGCCCCCCAAAAAATTACAAACGTGCCCAGTACATATTGTTTCTTTCAACCCCATGCTTAGCTAAGCTGTCAGCCAAGCTATTCGCAAATCTCCTAATGCATCTAATTTGGATATACAAATCCTTTGAGATCCACTTGAATCGCCTGAATTCATTTTTGAGTTGCCAAATTAGGGATGCAAACAGATAGGATCAGATTGGATTCGAATCAGGGTATATTCGAATCCGATCCGACACTATTCATGCCGAATCTGAAGATCCTATCAGATCTGATAGGACTCGATTTGAATTCAAATCCTATCAGTGTTAGACAGTTTTGTATGCCCTTAGCTTCAATCTGATTTGATGTACTTTTGTTATTTAGTGGAAATAAATAAAGTGCATGTTTGATTCATGTTGTTTGATTTAATTTTGTGTAAAACCCTAAAACTGGACATTTATAGAGACTCGTGTTAGTTTTAAATGTTCACAGCCGCTGGATAAGTCTGGGGAGATTTATCCTGCCAAGGCTGATACTGGTGTGCCACCAAGTGTTGGGATGGCCTGTCTCAGCCACCAGGGTAAAACCCGAGGCACATGCAGTATAGGATTACTTGAATCCTTGAACCGGACCAGATTTCCAGTATTGCCCTGGACCTTGGAGATAGATGGGCAAAACTGGAAAGTTACACCTGACCCCTAGACTCGATTATGACATTTCACTAGGTGTTGGATCAGGCTGCCTTTGATATGCCAATCAGTGAGATCCCTAGCGGGGATCAAAACCTGGGCATGTTGGGGCAGTTTGAGAATTCATCTGAGTGGGTGATCATAGTGACAGAATCAGCCACTTTGTCGGACAAAGGGTAATGATCGGGAATGCACTCTCACTGATGGAAACCAAACTGCCGGCAGTTGATTTCAATCGTTGGAATTTTGTTTTGCAAAATTAATATATTTATATATATATGTACGGTTTCGAATTGTTTGCAAATGGTTTTAATTCCCGGGATCCATGTGAGAGGAGAGTGCGGCACTGTTCCTTGCAGCCGAGGGAGAGGTCCTCTCTTGTCGGGCAGTGCTTGATCATTAAGGGCTGAGAGGTTAAGTGTAAGACCATTGAGGATAATACCTGATGGGCTAATCTTGCACCTGCCCACAGTCCCTGGGTTTTTATAACACGGCTTGGCCCAGGGACCACTTAATGTAAGTGTTGGGCCCATAGGGTCCATATGATGGACTCAAGGGGTTCATTGAGTTTTTCAGTGAATTCGGCTGGGCCTTGTTTTAGAGGCTGGGCCGAACCCATGTGGCTGGTGTGTAGATCAATGCTTGGGTCCCACGCCATACAAAGAAGCCCAACTGGGCAGCAGATTGGAAAGTAATTAGACACTGAACACTTAATGGGCCAGAAGCCCATTTCGATGTGGGCTGATATGATCACCCATCCTTGGGGCGAATCTGAGATTAATGTTAGTAAAAGGATTGGGCCTTTAGCCTTATCCACTCTTGGAGACCAAATTCAAATTAGATTTGAATCTGGTAACCTCCTGATAAGATCAGGAGTAAACTAACTTTATCTGCAGATAGGATTAAGATTATCCCCTATCCAAATACTGATTTGGATTGGGATAACTCCTAATAAGGAGGTTTCTTAATCAAGAAGAAAGGAGGAAAAAAACAAACCAAGATAGAGAGAATTACAGCAGTTTTCGAACCAAGAAAAATCGCAAGAAAGGTTCCTGCGAATTGAGATCAGATCTCATACTCTCCAGAAAAAGAGAAAAAGCAGTTCAGCCTTTTTCGTTTTGGAGATCTCCTCCTGCCGCCGCCATCTGCCATTGCAAGATTAGATCTTTGCAGAAAAGAAAGTTAAGAAATCTGTTCTTGACATCAGTCTTGCAAGAAAGACTGAAAAAGATTCAGTGTTTAGTACTTCCAGAGGATTCTTGTGAAGGATCCAGTGTGTAGGACGCACCCTGCTGGTTCTGTTCCATTCACAGCTGTGTCATCTTCAGCAGGAACGGATCTTGGAGCATTCTTTGGGCGTGAACACCAACTTTGGGAGATACTGCTTCTCCGGATCAGGTATATTCCTCCCATTTATCTTTTGGTACAGATCTGGTTTGATTATGGTTCAAGTAGGATCCTTGAATATTGTATTCTAAATTTAGGGAATATGATTCCCAGTTGGGAGAAGGTAGGAAATTTTTGAAATTCGCCCACCCATTCCGCAACCTTTATGGCGTCCATTAGATGGATCCTACCATTCTTTCAATCAGTAAGTCGGATATTCGGATCTGATCTGATCCGCCTTATTTTCTTTAAAAATTAATAAATTATTAAAAGAAAAATAAAATATACTAATTTAAATAAAGTAAAAACAAAAATACGAGTATTTTTTAATTATTTCCATCATATATATACATGTTATAAAAAATCAAATAATATAACAAATTTATAAAAATATAATATAATATAAATAAATAAATAACATATAAATACGTACTATGTATATTTATAAATATATAATATATCGGATCGGATCTTCTCGGATCGAATAGGGGTGATCCGAATCCAATCCAATTTCTAATTGGATCCTATTATCCGATCTGAAGATCCAAACAGGGGTGGTCCGAATTCGACTAAATAGATCATGATCCAATTCATTTGCACCCTTATGCCTAGGGGTGGCCACAACCCGAGCTCTTCACGAGCTATTCGATCTCGACTCATGAAAAGCTCAGCTCAGCTCGGTTTCAACCGAGCTTTGAGCCGAGCTCAAATATACATAATAAAATATAAAATTATAGAAAATAATATATAATAAAAATATTATAAATAAAATATTTTTATTTTTGTATACAATAACAACTAATTATTATAATTCTTAATTTTTCAAATATCAAATAAAAAATATTTTTATATATAAATTTTTATTTTATAAAACATTTTTCTCAAGTCAAGCTTGAGCCGAGACGAGCTCAAGCTTACGACTTTTGACTCGAGTCGAGCTCAAGCTCAAGGTTCTAGCTCGAACCAAGCTCAAGCTCGAGCTCTGGCCTCGTACTGCCTTGGCGAGCCGAGCTCGAATAGCTAGCTATTCGGCTCGGCTCACCTGTAATATTTTTGTAATAGTTTATGTTCTGTTTTTTGTTTATAGAGAGGTAGCATCTCGTGCCTCTCCAAGGGATGCTTGTAATGCCTATACCTTCAAAATTAATAAAATCTATTCTCATTTATCAAAAAAAAATCAGCTTGATAATGCTCATTTCTTTTGTTTTTCATACTCCAAAAACTGATGCTAGAAATTATGCTTTTATTGAGTCCCCTTGTTCAGTTGGGCCAGAAAATAAGGCCCAAATACCCCCCCAATCCCTAAATACCCTGCCAATGCCTGAGGCCCCAAGGTTACCCATACTGCTACCATCAAAGTTCGTCAATCATCATCATCACCATTGCCTTATCCCAACTATATGGGGTCAGCTACATGAATCCTATTTCGTCAATCCAATCTATTTAAAGTCATAGCCACTGTTAAGTAATAAGTGCCTAAATCATTTCTTACTACTTCAACCCATGTTCTTTTAATTGGAACCATTGGTGGTCTTCTATGCATGTGACCAAACCATCTTAGTCTACTCTCTCTCTCTCTCTCTCTCTCTCTCTCTCTCTCTCTCTCTCTCATTTTATCACCTATTTGAACTACTCTTGGGTTCCTTCATTTATGATCCTATGCTTTCAAGTTTCTCCATCCATCCATCTTAGCATTCACAATTCTGGTTTCTGCCACATTCATTTTTTGGACAAGTTGTTTCTTGACTACCCAACACTCTGCTCCATACAACATAGCTGGCCTTACAAGTTACGGCAGTTTTTTTATCAATAATAGAAACTCATATTATTAAAAAACATATAACTTACATACAGCACTTCAGGGAGAGATAAAATAACTTAACTCTCCCCAAGAGAACAAGAAAGAAGGAATTATAAAATAGCCCAAAACATTTGTTCCCTTCCCACCCCCTGCTTCGCCAAAGTATCCGCAAAAGCATTTGTGGTTCTCTTCACCCAGTGAACTTGAACTTCCAACCCCTAGTTAGCCATTTAACCTCCCTCCTCTCATTGGCATATTTCCAAAGTCTATTGTCCTTCTGAAACCAGCTTAAAAATGGCTTGGAGTCTCCTTCAACAACTAGTTTTTGAATATTCAGCTCCTTTACCTTCCTTAATCCTTCCAATAATGCAAAAATCTCGCAAGTTGCCAACCAGCTGGTTGGTAAGGCCTCCTTCTGGTCGTAGCAAATACTTGGGATCATGAATCCCGCCTACACCTGGATTGGGGGGGTTATGGGTTGGGGGATGGGCTACCCCCCGTTGTGTAGCCTTTCAAAAGATATCAAAAAAAATAACTAAGAAGCGAGGGAAGACTATGTGGAGGTGTATTAGGGCAGTGGTTTGCTGGTCTTTGTGGGAAGAAAGAAACTCACGCATATTTTCTGACAAGGAAAAAACTTTGGAAGATTTGTTAGATCGAATCCTTATAAGAGCGGTCCACTGGCTAAAATCTTTGGAGTTGTTTTCAAATTGTCCTATGAATGACTTGCTAAGAAACTGGAAAGAGATTGCTTTCACTGCAAGATGCAAGAGGACTCTTTGTTCGTTCTGGTCCCCTCCCCCCTCGGGCTTTTTAAAGCTGAATTTTGATGGCAACAGTGTAAGGAATCCAGGGCCCTCTGGGATTGGAGGAGTCTTCAGGAATGAGGAAGGGATTGTTACTGCTTTATTCTTTGGCCCTATTGGAGAAGGTGACTCTCTTAGGGCTGAGATCCTTGCAGCGCTTGAAGGAATTCGAAGAGCAAAAGATCTAAATATTAGCCGTTTGATTCTGGAAGGTGACTCGAAGGTGGTGATTAATTGGTTGAAGACAGAGGACAGTGGTTTGTGGAACTTTAACAATGAGAAAAAACAGTTCTTATGGCTGGGTAGGGACATAGAGATTCAATACAGCTGGGGGAAGAGGAGTGCCAACTCATTTGCGGATGGGTTGGCCAAGCAAAGAGTGAATAGGGAGGCTGTTTTCTGGGCTAGTTTTTAATTTTCCCTGAGTTTTCTGATTTTTGGGGAGCTAAGTTATTTTATCTCCCTTTGTATTCCTTTCCCTCTATTCTCTTAATTTAATGAAATTGATGTTATTGATCCAAAAAAAAAAAAGATATCAAAAAAAATAAAGCAAAAATCTCAGCTCTAAGAGAGTCACTAGGGATTTAAAGAAAGAATCACAAGAGAAAGCACCAAAGGGGGATAAGGTCCAAGAAAGAATCCCATTAGTTAAAACAATGTCATCCGCAAATAACATGCACCATGGAACTTCTTCTTGAACATATTTAGTCAATTCATCTATTATCAATGCAAATAGTTAAGTGCTAAGTGTTGAACCTTGGTGAAGACCCATCATAGCTATAAAATCTAAAGTCTCTCCCACTAGTTTTCTAACATTGGTTGTTGCCCTCTTTATGCATTTCCTTAATTAGGTCTACATGCCTATTTTGAACCCCATTCTTTTTCAAGACCCACCATATTATCTCTCTAGAAACTCTATCATAAGCCTTTTTCTAGATCAATGAACACCATATGGAAATCATTCTTCTTCTCTCTGAACCTTTCTATCAATTGTCTCAAAAGAAATATAGTTTCCACGATGATCACCTTGGCATAAATTCAAATTGGTTCTTTGATACACTTTTTTTTTGAAGAATAAATGAATATTCATTAATCAAAAAAAGTGAATTACAATCCATAGGAGACAAGGTGGCACCTCACCACACACATCAAAACAAACTCTAATTAAGAACAAAAACTAATCCAAATTACAATAGATGAATTTCAAGAACATTCCAAAAATTCTCCCCCGTCTCTAATCTGCTGATTTGATCAGAATTTGGTAGCACCCAAATCCAATCTGCTACTAGCTTCCCAATCAAAGCTACTAGTGTTCCAATGTTTTTTTTTTTTTATTTGTCTTCAAAAAGTCTTCTATTTCTTTCATTCCATAGGACCCAACATACTGCGAAGGGAATGCCGCTCCAAACTATCCTTGCTTTCCTGATACACTTGTTTCAAGTCGTAATCTTTGTTCAATTATTCTTCCCAAAGTTTCATAGTGTGGCTCATGAGTTTAATCCTCCAAAAGTTATTACAACTTTGTATATCACCTTTGTTCTTAAATGTAGGCATCATATTGTTTTTTCTCCAATCATCAGGCATCTTCTTTTCTTTTACAATCTTATTAAATAGTTTAGTTAGCCATAATAAGAAGCCTACCTCTCCCATACCTTTCCACACTTCTATTGGAAACCTATCAAGTCCTAACGCATTTTCCTTCTTCATCTTATGTAGTGCCTCTTTCACTTCAGTATATCTAACTCTAAGAAGATACATATTATTTTTAACACTACCAATCTCCTTGTTGTTCATTTAGTAATTTTTCAAAATAGTTTTTCCATCTTTGTTTGATTTCCTCATCTTTTACCAAGACTTCTCATCTTCAATGCACCTAACATGATTTAAATCTCTGGCTTTCCTTTCTCTCAGCTTTGCTAGTCCATACATTCCTTTTTCTCCCTCTTTAGTGCCTTATTTATGGTAAAGCTCAATATAAGCCCTACATTTAAATTCATTCACTTTCTCTTTAACTTTCTTTTTTATGGTTTTATATTTTTCCTAGTTTCTGCATTTTTAGATTTTTGACATTCTTTGTAGCATGCTCGTTTTAATTTGATTATATTATGAACATCTTCATTTCACAACCAAGTTTCTTTAGTACTTTTTCATTTTCCTTTATTTCTATTAAGACATCCTCTGCTACTTTCTTCTTTTTTTTGAAGATAACATTTTCATTAAAAGAAAAAAAGAAATGAGTACAGCATGGGTGATAAGATATCACCGGAAACAAGAAAGCAATCCCAAGAGAACCAAAAGGCCTATTGGCACCCTATCACACACCCAAAACAGACCAATCAAAACCAAGAGAAAGATCAACGAAGACCCAAAAAGGACCCAGAAGACAACAAACACCAAACCGGCACTAGACTAGAATTGCAAGCCCACCCTGAAGCACACTTCAATCTTGATCTGTAAACTCATCCTCTTGGTTCGCAAAATCCTTGTCCCAAACCTTGTTCCCCTAAATATAGGCTTTTTTCTTCTTTCTCATCCTTTTTACTTTCAAAAATCTCAAAGGCCTCCCTGGAAAATTCCTCGCCACCCCAAAATAGCAGGCCCAAGCTTTTCCCAACCATAACCTCTGTCAACTAATTTCTGGATATCCACACTGCTTGGGTTTTCTTCAACCCTGTCAGTCTCATGCATCAGCTGGATTCTACTAGAGCCAGTAATGACATCACTCACCTTTTTTCCTGTTGTTCCTTCAAAGTAGGAGGAGATTGTGGCTGAAGTTGGACCGCCACCCCTATCTGATCCGAATCAGAAGTTCCAATACCACTTATTCCTTTCCTTCTGTATACCCATTTGTATTCTTTTTAGGTCCTGGCTCTGCTACTTTCTTTATGTTGTTTGCCATTCAAACCAAATTCTTGGATGCCTATTTTCTTCCTTATTTCTCTTCCATTTCCTAATGTGTACATCTACCACCACTAATCTATACTATGTTGCTAAGCTTCTTACAGACTAACTTTGCAATCTTTACACATCATTCTTCCTATTCTCCTAGTAAGGAAAAAATCTATTTGATTTATGCTTTTTAAGAATAAAGAATAAATTTTCATTTAAGGAAAAAAAAGGCATTACAAGCTGAATGGGTGTCAACATGACACACCAATAGAGCTAATAAAGATGAAAAAGATTCACATTACAAGCTTGAATTTCAAGAATACCCAAAAAGCTTTTTGTAAAAGGAATATGGTCTTTTTCCTTCAAGCTTTTCAGCAATAGAAGATTTTTTTATGGAAAGATGAAGAGCAAAGAAAAATTAGTGGCAACAATCAGCTCAAAGCTCATTGATTGTGTTTTAATTCTTCCAGAATGTATAAACAGCCAAAAGAAAAAGAAGATTTTGGTTCGAATTTCTGGTCTACTTTGTTGGTTTAATTTTGAATGGGCTTCGAATCTGGTCTGTTTTAGTATGGTTATAATGTAGTTTCTCTTTTGTATTGCTGGGTGGTGACATCTTGTCACCCAAGACGCTTTTGTCTTTTTTCTCATTAATAAAGTTTCTTTTTTATTAATCTTAAAAAATATATAGTTTTGATTCCTCGTGATGTATCTCCTAATGTTCATGTTGTTGGTTTGAACAAATTGTCATTGATGTTCTTCGCTTCTGTTCTAGTCAGTGAACACATATATACATGGATCTATGTCCGATCTAATATTTCTCACAGTTAGAAGCAATCAACGTTGTGAATTATGTTTAGAGAGAAGATCCTCTCTTGAGAAGGGTAAACATCAATAAGACAAAATAATAAATAAGAGTAAATTTTAAAAACAAGGAAATTGAGATAAAGAAAAACAACCTAAATAGGCCTGGATAGCCTTCTGAAGCTCGCCATACTTCTTCCCCGCGCACTCTTTCAGCATGGACTCGAAGGACCGAGTGATGAACCCACCCGCCGCACCCGCCATTGGTAACTCTGCCTCGATATGCCCTGAGCTATAAATCCTGCTTCGCATAAGTATAACTTCTTTCGCCTTTAAAAGGATAAGAATGTGGGTGATCTAAACGTTACAAATTCGAAGATACGGATTTGGGCATGAAAACCAATCAAGTGTGAATTTGTGATAACGAGTGAACTGGTGTTGCTCATAAAAAATGTAAATATAAAAATATAAATAAATAAACGCATCTGAACTCGGTGAGATGTGCTATCTGCCAACTGTTACAAATTTACAATTTCAAGATATTTGGTGTTGTCTTATGGCTTTTCTTCCACTCTTTTTAGAACGCATGATTTTCTATGGTTGAAGAACAGCAAAGCGTAGCATGTTGATTCTCTAGTAACCGAAGCAAATTTGGAGATTTCGCAGATGGAAATGTTAGGGATTTTAGATAGAGAGAATTACCTGCAGTTAAGGATTACAGACGGTGTAGAGATGGAATGGGTTTACACAGATCTGAGAGTGGAAAGAAAAAACCACTTCATGCTTTATAAACCCCAGCGGGTTTCCAGAGTCCCGATCCATGGAAGTCCATGGTGATTGGTGATGATGCCTTCTGAGTTGACTAGGTTGAATGGTTGACTCGGACGGGTTATATATTAGATTGGGCAACAACGGGGCATGAGCCTAGGGTCCGTGCCGGGCTTTGGGCCTATGACTTTTATTTCTTGAAAATTTATTTAACTACCCCTAGGGCTTTTAACAAATACTTAAATTCTGGTTTTTTTGGTAAAAAAAAAAGATTATTACAAATAATTCTGGTTTAATAATAACTAGCAGGGACCGTGTGATGCACGAGATTTATTAAGCGAAAGATAAATAATAGTGATGTTGCGCGATTCGGGCGTTCTTAGCTAGCGGAAACCTAACTCCTAGCTGGTGACGGACGGTACATGAGACGATAAGGAAGGTGAAAAATTCCCGGGGAGCTCGCTCGGCGGGAACACTCCGATGCTTAAGTTAGAACTCTAAGAAGGCTGAAGAATACAAATAAAGAGTTGAGAGTGCAAATGGCACAAGTTCAATACCTTTCTCCTCGAGGGTTAGGATCTTTTTATATTAAAGATCTCTCAAATCAGGTGTAACCGCCTTTGCCACAGTCGTTGTTGTCAAAGCCGAGGTGGCGGATGTGGGCAACCGTTGTAGGGTATGGACCTGTTAGGCGTGCCACATCTGGCAGAAGTGGCAAGCACGATGCCGCCTAACAAGAGACGTGGGCACAGCCTCCAGCTTCGGCATGTACTATTGTCAGTCAGATCTTTTATGCAGGTTGCCGAGCTACATTTGCACCAAGCTACCCTACACCAGGGTGCTGGGGTAGCCGAGGTGCGAGTGCTCGAGGCGAGCCTTAAGCAAATATGGGCGGGAGCATCAATGGGGCTATCCCCGAAGTGTACTTCCCATAGATCGGGGTGTTCCCTTTCTCAGGAAGGGAGAGTTCGGGGCCCACTGGGAGGAGCTTGGGAGTCCTCCTCCCTTGGGGAGAATTCGGAGTATGCTAGATGTTTCTTCCCGGCAAGCTGCTACGTATGCCGAGTTGTATCACTGGGCTCCGGCAAGTTCAATACGCCAAGTTATGACTAGGTTGCCATGCTGAGTTGTCACTTATGCCAGGTTGTACCCACGTGTCCCCATGCTATGAGGTCGGGCCAAATCACCCTCCATCAATTGCCCCCCACTCTCCGTGCTGGGGGTTCTGACCCAATGCGGGGAGTCTACGGTGTGTCGGGTGGATTTGGCTCAGAGCTCTAGCATCCTAGTCAGGCGGCTTATTAGTCAGACCATTTCACTGCTCGGCTCGATCAAGTGCAGCCCGGGTCGCGTACAATCTACACGCGAACGTCATGCGATCTATGAACTCTACGAACGTCAAAAAACGAGATAAACCAATTTTGCCTCGGGGGTCGCGTAGCTAGTTTTCTCGAGAGCCATCAGATCATCTTGATCTTGACCGTTTACGCTTAAGTATAGTGGCTATAAATAGCAGGGATCCTGGTCATTTTCCCTCGCCATAAGTCCTCAGCACTCGTCTTGAGCTTGCGTCTAAGGTTTCCAGCTCGGGTCAATTCTCCCTAGTTCGGTTGCTTTTCCTTGGTGAGTCTCCTTTGATTTTTTTTCCTTTCCTTCCAGTTCGTTTTGGTTTTCTCCACTATGTCTAGCTTCGATATCCAACTGGATGAGCCCGAGGTAGGTACCTCGGCTTAGGATGACCCCACTGAAGTCTAGTCTCACGAGGCGCGGAAGGCCTCGGGTAATCTGGTGTCCACCTCTCACCGAGGTCAGATGCCGAATAGGTTCAGTCCCTCCACTATGACCCTGGAGAGGCTCTGATACCTCATCAGACAATACAATCTACCTAGGGAGTATACCTACAGTCTTCCTGCGGGTAACTTCCCATGGGAGCACGGTCCTGACGAGATCGTGATCTTCCGGGAGCAACTTATAGTCGGGCTCCGTCTTCCTTTCCACCCTCTTATCGTAGAGGTCCTGAACCACTTCAACGTCACAATAGACCAACTTCACCCAAACTCTGTTCGTAACATGGTCGGGACCATATCCCTTTGCTTTGAGTATGTCCTTCCTTTGAATTTAGATATTTTTTGCTTGATCCTCTCAATAAAGAAGAGCGCTTCAAGCGTTCTCCCCGAGCATAGGCAGGCCTACTACCTGTCCCCTCACCCGAGTTTTAAGTTACTTCACAAGCTTCCTAGCAAAGTCTTGGCCTAAAAGTCGGACTTTGTAGTCTAGAACACCATGGGGTGGTCCTTCCCCACTCATTGGAGAGCGGCTATTCAAGACACCGGCGTTATCCTGGACAAGAAGACAAGGGTTATATCACCAAGAGCAAGCTCATAAAGACCGGCTTAAGCTCGGGTAGGTTGTCTTACTTAGTACCTTGCTTAAATAGTTAGTACTTTCGAGTTTACTAATGCCGAGCTATGTTGTAGGGCCCATGGAGGAAGAGAAGCTTAAGGGGGAGAGACTTTTCCGCCAAATGAAAGGGAAGAAGAAGCGAGCTGCCAAGAGAGCTCGCATCGATTCTCCACAGGCCCCCACTTCCGAACCCGAGCTTCCACAGGCTCCTGCCTCTGAGCCTGAGCTCCCTGACATACCTCCAATCATCGACTTGGAGGAGATCCTACCACCTCGGGAGCCCAAGACATCGCCAGAGCCTACTCCACGAGCAATTGCGGAGCCCGAGGTCGCCACCGAGGCCACCGATGCAGCGACTGAAGCTTCTGCTGAGCCCAAAAAAACATAATTTAAATTTTTAGTACATGATTTTGTGATATATTTTGTAAAATATAGAATTATTTTTTATGTTTTTAATAAATATTTTAAAGTTATTATATACTTTTGTTATAATTATTAAATAATTCTTAATTTTTTAATCAAAACATTCTTTGGATAGATATATATAAAAAGTAGAGGAGAGGATAAATAGGAATTAGAGATAAATTTAGAGAAAGTGGGGGAAGTAGTTTAGGAGAAATTTTAAGATGAAAGATTATTTAGGTTCTCCGAAAGTGCATCTCATTTGTTGTTTCAAAAATGTCATGAAATAAAAAAATAAAAAATTCTAAAAAAAAGATAAAATTTTCTTCAATGCCTTGTTTTAGAATATATATATCTATATATATATGGTTTTTCAGTTCTTGCAATATACCTCTTACTTCTCCCTCATAGCCTATTAGCAAGTAAATTCATGCAATGCATGGATCCAAATATAAATTTGGTTATTGGGCAGGTAAACTTGGGTTTTAAATCGGTTTGGGTCCAAATAAGGTCTATATTACTATACTACGTGGCATATGTTTAGGTTCCAAATAGAAATAAAAATGTCTAGAGTGCAAAACCTCATATTTTGTATTATTTCGTAGGTATTTGTATTGTATATGTTTATATTTATACTGCTTCCAAATTGAGTCTTAACATCTAAAATTTTGTTTTTCAAACTCCATCGATGTTTGGATTTAGGTGTGACTAGAGGATCTCAAATACAAATTCAGATCTGAAAATGATAAGACCTCGTTTCATGTCTTACCAAAATGACAATGCCTTCATTACAACCATCTATTTAATAATAATAATAATAATAACTATTATTATTAAATATTATTTTGTAATATAAATAATAATAATTAGTATTAATATCTATATAGTAATAAGAGTATTCAATAATATATTTATTAGTAACAATTAAAGTAATTTTATCTATTATTAGTTGATAATAAGAAATATATATTATTGTTAATTAAATAATAAATATTTATTTATTTTAACAAATCATAATATTTGTTTATTATTGGAATGCTATTTTATTTAGACTTTTTTAAAATTTACTTTTATTATTTAAAATATTATTAATTGAGTATTTCTGAAGGTAAAATAGTAAGCTTCACACTTTTAGGTGTTGGAGTATTTATCCAACTCAAACAATCTTATCTTTTTTAAAGCCCTTAAAAGGCAAATAAAAAAATCATTACTACTTCGTTTTAGAATTCAAACCCGAATGATAGCTTTTTTACTTTTAAAACATCAGACTTCATGTTTATAAAATGGCACCTTAGTCCTGGATTGGCTCTTAAGCTAGCCCAACCCAACCCATTTATAGTTATACTTATTAAGATGATAAAGGAAAAAATAGATTTAAGAATAAAGGGGGGATATTTAAGAATGATTTTATTATAGAGAATAATGATGCATTTTATTATAGAATTTTAATAATTTCATTTAAAAAATAAATAACCACATGTATGAGAAATGAGAGGAGGAGGTTCATGTGAGCTCTATGGTGAGAGACCCCTCATTTCCTATACAATACTCTTTCTAATACAAACTAGCGATAATCCTTGTGATGCATGAAAGAGAGAGAGAAAATTGATAGAATTACCATATGAAATTGCATCAAACCAATTATATTTAAATTAGTAAGTATATAACAACTTGACAAATTAAATAGACATGTTATCATGTAAATTAAAACACCACACGGGTGCATGGATCACCATCAACCTCCTCCATAGAAAATTGGATTAGACCATAATGAGGAAATTAGTACATTAGTCACATCTCGGAGGATCAACACCTGCATTAACCTCCATTGACAAAGAGAGATCATCCAATGATCTTAAGGGCACCATGGTAATGATGTGCATTCAGCCATGGTGTTCGAAAGAGCCACTATCGAATTAATATAGGCCAAGTACTTATGGCTCATGTACGTAGTACATCACATCACATGCATGAAATCCATAATTGATCAAATCAATTAAATAACTGTAAAATTCATAATTAAATTTAAAACATTTTCAGCCCATAATATTATTTAGGTATATGGGCCAAACTGCAAAGAGCATTTAAGCTTAACTGGGCTAAAGCAGTTTTAACAATCCAAAACTAGGTGTTTCAGATGTGGGCCAAATTGCATATTGCAATTAACCATCAACTCCTCGGCCCATGTATCAATTTTTAGGGTTGAGAACATATCACATCGAACCACATATTCGGTCCAACCAGTTTGGTCCAATCTGGTTCGAATGGTCTATGGTTTGATGTTTAATTCAAGATCCAATACAAGAAACAAGATCTAAAAATAAAGAAACTGATACATGACAATCAAGAATCAGTAAGAGGGTTGTTCGTAAGGCTGCTACCTGCAAAACAAATATCAGTTACAGTTTGCAGTTTCCAAAACTGCAATTCGCAAATCGCTTAACCCGAATATGTGAAATTCTCTCCTTCGCGCTTTTAGCTTCATCTTCAAATGAAATAAAATAGAAAATATAAATTTTCTATTAATATTACATTAGATTTGAATTCCTATATATTTTGTCTAAAATTAAAAAATAATAAAATTAATTACAGACCAATAATGAATAGGAAAAAAATGCAAATGCGCAAATTTATTGTGCTGCAAAAGGATTTCGATCTCCTTCATACGAACAACCCAAATTCAAGAAATATAAATAGAATAAATCTAAATATATAACAAAATAATAAAGAATTATTTTCAGATCATTCGCCCAAAACTGGGAACTGTAGAATAGTTTCTACCGATTTATGCAGATCAAATCTGGTTCAATTTCGGTTCAATAATCAAACTATGTCTATGATACCACTGAAGGGATGAGAGATCCATCATATGGATGGCCGAACCCTATAGGAAGGTTGAGCGAAATTTAAAAAATTTATCTCTTCCATATTGGAAACGCATTCCCTATTTTAGAAAATTGCATTTTCAATGATCGTTCTTGAATCCAAAACATGACCATATCTGAAACCAAAAAGGGATGAGAGAGATATACCTTATACGAAATAGCAGTAACTTCCAATGAAGATGTTCATGCCCAAGGATAATACCAAAACCTGATTCCACTGAACATGACACATTGTGTGATGAACTAGGATTAGCATGATGGTCCTTCAGCAAGAACCAAGATCCTTCAACA
Source organism: Nelumbo lutea (assembly GCF_056320005.1). NCBI lineage: Eukaryota > Viridiplantae > Streptophyta > Magnoliopsida > Proteales > Nelumbonaceae > Nelumbo > Nelumbo lutea. The sequence goes on along the minus strand of NC_142689.1, from coordinate 135,540 downwards.
AGAATCAAATAGGGGTTGGTGAACACGACTTCAGATTGTTTTTCAGTCAAGAAACAATATCAATAACCTTTATCGATAAATTCCTCAAGAGGATATCGAACTAGATAGAGATGGAAAGAATGTGAGAGAATTCTGCACATTATCTTATCCTTCAGCTAATCCTAATCAGATTATAAATCCTATATTGCCTCCTTTTAAGTAACTAACTTAAGCCTAGTTCAAATTGGGCTTTAGGCCTATTAAGTTTACGTGTTCACTTAACCTCTTAACCTGCTGCCCAGTTGGCTCTCTTTGTATGGCGTGGGACCAAACATTGATCTACACATCACTCACATGGGTTCAACCCAGCCTTTGTTACAAGGCCTGGCCAAATTCACTATAGGAGATATTGAACCCCTGAGTCCATCATCATGGGCTCTTCATGGGCCCAACATTTATACTAAATGGTCATTTGATCCAGCTACCATATGAAAACCCAAGGACTGTGGGCAGATGCAAGATTAGCCATTAAGTATTATCCTCAATGGTCTTACACTTAACCTCTCAACCCATAATGATCAAACACTGTTCAACTAGAGAGAACCTCTCTATCGGCTGCAAGGAAGAGTGATGCACTCTCTACTCACATGGATCTCGGGAATTAAAACCTTTTGCAAATATTTTGAAACTGTAGTATATATTTATATCTCTATATAAATATATTTTGCAAAAAACAAATTTCAACGTTTGAAATCAATTGTTGACAGTTTAAGTTTACATCAGAGAGAGTGCAGTACACGATCATTCACTTTGTCCGACAAAGGGGCTGATCCTATCACTATGATCACCCACTTAGATGAATTCTCGGACTGTCCCAACATACCCAAGTTTTGACCCCTTCTAAGGATCTCATTGATTGGCATATCAAAGACAGCCTGATCCGATACCTAGTGCAGTACCATAATCAAGTTAGGGGTCAGGTGTAACTTTATAGTTTTGCCTATCTATCTCAAAGGTTCAGGGCAAAACTAGAATTTTGGTCCGGTTCAGGGTTTCAAAAAATTCACATTGCATGTACCTCAGGTCTCACCCTAGTAGCTGAGAAAAGCCACACCAACCAACTTGGCGGCACATCAGTGTCAGTCTTGGCAGGATAAATCTCCCCAGATATATCCAATGGCTGTGAAGATTCTAAACTAACACGAGTCTCATAAGTGTCTAGTTTAAGAGTATTACCTAGAAACACACCACAATGATATGAATTAGTTATGTACTTTATTCATTTACAATAAATGTCAAAAGATACATCAATCTGATTGGAGTTAAGAGCATAATTATCCAATGGGTGTGCGCAAATTTTATATATATATATATACCTACACATTTTGTCTATAATGTATAATATTATTTTACATTATATTATATATTTTGTATATAAATATTATAACATGACATGTATAATTTATATTATATATAATATTTTATCTTATATAAAGTATAAAATAAATTTATATGCATGTTATATTATTTAATATATAGATATATAATATTTTATATACGAGTGACATTTGCATGGAATTAGGCCCGAGCTAATATAGACATGAGCTAGAGCTTATATTTCAAGCCTGAAACCCCAGGCCAAGCTATGCCTGGGCCTAACCTATAGCCCTTATTATAAGTGCAAAGCCTTACCCGGGCCCGGCCCATGATTACCCCTGATGAAGACTCCATATAAACTTATTTACGCAATAGCAATGCCCCACTTGCTCCAAAAGATCTCGCTACACAACAGCAATTCCAGCAACTACTATAGTGTGTGCCACTCCTTGCTCATCTATTGGACAACCAGCAACAATCAATGGGGGGCCAGCCTGAAAACGGCCAACCTACAGACGCTCAAGCACAGATCTACCAATACAACCCTGAGCCAACATTTAGGAGGCAATACCACTCCCATGCTCACATGGGCACCATGTTGAATGCATCGCCTCCAATTCACACGGATGTGCTAGTGAACATCGGGAGCAGTGTAGTAGTCCCACACAATAGAATGGAGTTGATTGTCTTCCTGCTACATCTGCCCAAGTCTCAGAACTCCCTGAGCATTTGGATAACTGTCGAGCCAATGAATGCACATCCTAGCTGATTCGGGACACTCCCAAAACCACCTGGAAATTTTTCACATGAGGTAACATTCAGATCGAGGCCCATCTTAATTTTGTTGACATTAGAATTTTTTCACTACCAAAGTAAATGAAAATACAAATATTTTTTCACTACCAAAATTAATTTTGTTAACATGGAATTTTCAGGTAATAATTATCGATTTTATATAGTAATAATATATAACTAATTTTATATAATAATAATAAATTTATTTTTAAATGTTGCAAATTATTAATTATCTGACACATGTGATTTGTAACATTTCAGATTTTCAAAATTACCCATTTGATGGAGGCATTGTTCATTATCTTCTTCATTGAAACTAAACGAGAGTAATGATGATAAGTTTGAAATTCTCTCATAAAACTGACCTCTCTCGCTCTCTATTTGTTACATTTTTCACTTTTTTGTTGTTTGGTCTCTCATTATCGATTCTTCTCAATGGCACCGAGTCTCAAAGATCTTCAGCTTATGGTAGCAATCCTGTTGGAAGATTTGTTTATAGAAGAAAGGTGTAAGACGATAAGATTACATTCATTTGATTTTTATTTCATGACGAGAATAAGTGGAAAGAGACGGTAGAAATAAAGAAGCTAGGAGAGGAAGCTTAAGGGCAACGAATGGATTGTCAAGACTCAAGAAGGAAGGAGTAGCAAATACGAGGGATTCGTCTCGTTCGCAATTCTTAGATTTGTCTTTGGCACTTGATGAGTGTGGATTTGGCCCTCCAATGATATTGTGACATATGGCACATCGGAACAACTAGATGATACCTGGAACTACTTTGGTAACAATTTGCCTTAGCCAAGTTGATGATATCCCACCTGGCCGCCTGGCCCAGGCACGAACTGGCGGCCTGGCACAAGCGCCGACCTCGCGGCTGGACTCAAGCACAACCTGGTGACCTGGCACAGGCACCGACCGGGCAGCTTGGCATAGGCGCCAACCTGGCGACCTGCGAGACGTGCTCGCCAACAAATTCGACATGCATATCCAACCACTCCCACGATCCTTGGAAGTTGGCCCATGTGCCGAATGATCCGGAGGGTGGTCTGAAGGGATAGGATATCCATCACATGGATGCCCAAAGATTGCGGAATAAGAGGGGCGAATTTCAAAAATTTTTCTCTCCCTTCAACTGAGAATCACATTCCCTATTTAGAAAATCATATTTTCAAGGATCATTCTTGAACCATAAACTGAACCAGATTTGAACCAAAAGGAGTAGGGAGGGATTATACCTGATACGGAGAAACAATATCTCCCAATGGAGGTGTTCACGCCCAAGGAATGATCCAAAATCTACTCCCACTGAAAATGGCGCAGTGCAAGGTGGAGCAGAATCAACAGTGTTCTTCCAAAAGAACTTGACCCTTCACAAGAATCAACTGGATGGCTTGTGAATACAACTCCAACCAATCTTTTCTCCAAAGGATTGGTATCAAGATCAAATCTTGATTTCTCCCAAGAACTGGAGATCGAACTGCTGGAGGCGGCAGCTGCAGGATTGGTACATCAAAGACAGCCCAATCCGACACCTAGTGCAGTATCATAATCGAGTCTAGGGGTCGGGTGTAGCTTTCCAATTTTGCCCATCAATCTCCAAGGTCCAAAGCAATACTGGAAACCTGGTCCAGTTCAAATATTCAATTAATCCTACACTATATGTGCCTAGGGTCTCACCCTGGCAGTTGAGACACCACAGTGTCAGCCTTGTCAGGATAGGTCTCCCCAGACCGACCCACTGACTATGAACATTCTAAACTAACATGAGTCTCATTAAGTGTTCAGTTTAAGGGTATTACACAGAAACATACAAAGGGAGCATGTATCAGATATGCCCTTTTATTCATTTACAATAAACTCATGAAGTACATCATTTTGATTGAAGCTAAGGGCATACAAAACTGTCTAACATGGTCAACGTGCATGGCGGTTACCTTAGGGAATCTCAAACCACTTAGACGATTTATCGGAAATCTTGGATGCGGTGCGTGAAGCCCACGCCAAACAATGCCTATATAAAGGCACCAACCCCAATGACATGAGGGGGCAAGTAAGCATATTATAGCTCTCATACTTTGTGATTTTTAGCTCACGGTCTATTATGAGAGTACTGACTTAAGCAACTAATAGGCGGGCTAGCCACCCTGGGTCCTCTGACATTGATTCCTTGCAGGACTCTAAAGAACTACGAAACTCAACAATCAATCCAGCTTGCCACCAAACAACTCGGCAACTAATAGGCGGCTCGACCCTCTAATCAGCTCCGCACTTAATAGGCAGACCGACACTCTGGTCAGCTTGTCACCTATCCTGCCTAGCTCGGCCCAGTCATCTCGTCACCTAACCTGCGTAGCTCGGTCCAGTCATCTCGTCACCTAACCTGCGTAGCTCGGCCCAGTCAGTTCGGCACCTAACCTGCCCAGCTCAACCCAGTTAACTCAACACCTAATTTGCCCCCAGCTTGGCCTGGTTAGCTCGGCATCCAGGTTCTCATCTAGCAAAAGTTCACTTCGGCCTCTAAGTCATCGACCACTTGGAAGCAAACCAAATGATGAGGTAATTGGCACAAAAAATTGATACTTAGCCCAAAAAATTGATTCATGAGCACTAATTCTCATAAATTTTATTCATTTTTGTATGAGATATTGACGTTGTTTTATTTACTTTGTTGATTATACAAATGATGATGGGGCGATGGAATTGCAGGAAACAATATGAGATCAAGTGGATAAGAAAGATAGAGATTCGGATCGGTCGAGTTAGAACAAGATAAGAAGGGGAGATAGATTAATGTATGAGAGTAATTAGGAAGAATGTAGAGAAGAAAGTACCGAAGAAAGTGTTGACGATGATGAGGATGAAGATGTCAGTGCCATTTGGATGCTTCCCCCGAATCCTCTATTGTCATACTTGTCGACTCATCATCATCATTGAAAGAGCTTTCCACCTGCTAAGGTGACCCCAATGTATCGGCTCAGCTCAGCAAGGTAGTACAAGGCTCGAGTTCGATTCGAGTTAGAACCTTGAGTTCAAACTTGATTTGAGTCAAAAACTTATAAGTTCAAGTTTGATTTGAGAAAAAAAATGTTTTATAAAAATAAAATATTATATATAAAAATTATTTTTTATTTGATATTTAAAAATTTAAGAATTATAATATATATATATATATATATATATATATATTATATATTTAAAAATTTATCACTAGTTTCACAAGAAGATTCCCTATAAAAAATGACAAAAAAGGTAAAATATTCCCTATAAATAAAAAAAATAACAAAAAATTAGAAACTTAGTTTTTTGATCAGATGATAAAATAATAGAAAATTTCACTAAAATTATCATTTTTTAATTTATTAAAGGTAATGTTTATTGAGAAAACATTAAAAATAAAAAAAGTATAAAAATGTATAAAAAGGAAAAAATAAAATACGCAACATAGTTTACACAATTAATTTATTAATTAAAGGAAAAATTACGCTGAGTGCCAATTTAGCACTCGTACTTTAAATTGAGAAAATCTACACAAATTGAAGACAATTTGATATCCGGCGTTAAATTTCCGTTAATTAAAAGATAAAAAGTCCTAAATACCCCCAGTTATTTTGATTACCGATTAAAATTACGAAAATAACTCTATCATCTATTTCGACCAATGCAAGTGGTAACCATGCTGATACGTGCATTTACAGAGAATCCGAAAACCTGCTCCCTCATGCCGGTGGTGTCAGGCGAATGCGCCACCGGAGAAGAGGACTTCCGGAGCCGAAGAGATAACCAGGGCCAACTGGGTAAAACGTTGACGCCATCTTTTATTTCTTCTTCCTCTTCCTCCAGCTCCCTATGTTTCGCTTTTAACAACAACCGCCGCTGCAACTTCGGGCAGCGGCGGTTTCTCCGTCCGCCCGCGCTTCCTTTCTCTCTTCTTTACACTTCTCCTTCTTTCTTCTTCTTCTTCTTGGAAAACCACCCTGATTTGCCGTTTTTTCCCTGCGAACGAATAGACGCGACGGCGGCGTTTCATCACCGCTGCAACCTACAACTTGTCACGGCAGTGCGGGGACCTGAAATCGGTTGGGACCGGAGCCAGAAATGATGCCTAAGCAGATCCGGATCGAGGACCTAAAATCGGTTTTGCCTCCTGCTGCCGTGAGGTCCGATGTATACGTCGGATCTGTGTGTTCACTCTCCCCTTCTCCCAGTGCTCTTCCGTTACCAAATTTTTCGAAGAAAAAAGACGGCCCTGCGATCGTCGACGATTCGGCAACAAAAGATCTGAGGCGTCTGCTTCGACTTGACCAATTAAATTATTCTCACAGGATTAAACAGGTATTTAGATCTGGATCTGACTCTAAGTTCGAGATATGGATCAAGATCAAGATACTCCTCTTTCTCCGTTTCGTCTCGATCTCGTCTCTCATGTTCTTCAGATCTGTGACTGCTCGTGCTTTCTCGTTAGTTCTAAACCAACAAATAAGTGATATTGACGAAACGTGCAAAACATAAATGGGGCTTGACTGGATACCATGTGAAATGAAATTATTATGCTCCATTAAACTTTGGGTTATTCATCTCATCTAAAAGCTTGAGAACTGGCCAAGAAATGATGAGGTATCAAGATCGAACGCGCTGGGAGAAGGAATTTTCGGCTATGGACGCCATGATGTATGGAATTTTGAAGAAGACGGAAATTTTCTCCCAATCGTCATGAAGAAGACAGAAATTTTGAACTTGTCTCTCACGATTTTTCGACTTCGGGCAATAAAGACGGGCAACAGGAGTCGTCCTCCTGCAATGGTACTGGATTCTTTGACTTCAATTTTTCCGGCATTGCGTACGATCGTCAAAATCAACTTTTCCGTGGCACATTCGCTTGACACCACCGGCGTGAGGGAGCTAGTTTTCGGATTATCTGTAAATGCAAGTATGAATAGTGGTTTTCACTTGCCTTAGTCGAAATAGGTGATGGTTTATTTTTATAATTTTAATCGGGAATCGGAATAGCTGAGGGTATTTAAGGACTTTTCATCTTTTAACCGATGGAAATTTAACACCGGGTACTAAATTGTCGCAAATTAAAAGTTTGAGTATTAGATTGTCGTGATTTAAGGTATAATTACTAAATTGACACTCAACCTAAACTAAAAGGTAACTATCGGGAATTTTCTACGTTAAATAATTTTTTTTTATTAACATACTTTAAAATTAGAGAAGTTTATTTTATAAAAAAAAAGTTAAACATTTGATACAAAATTAAGAAAATTAAAAACAATAAAAAATTTGTTAACAAACTTAGTGAAACTTATTTTATTAGTTAAAATTGATATAAACTAATAAAACCATATTTTAATTAAAATCAATTTATTATTTATACTTAATAAAAAAAGTAACTCTACTTCTCCCTAATCCCTTTTTGATTAATATAGTTAGAATTCCATGATAAATTTCCAAACTAATAAATGTCAAAAAACAATGTAAATTACCCATAATTAGTTATGAAAACCGTTAACCTTTTTACTCTAAAATGATAAATTAATAATTGCTAATAATTACTTATTACCAATTTTACTGAATAGTAAATTATCTATTATAGTCGATTGGCTCCTTCTTATCAATCAATTGATATTATTTAAAACTCAATCAGTTTGGATTAATCAACCATACATTTTGGGTAGTTGATAAATTTCAAACAGGGCATTTTTATGCTTCAACCATCATAGGCAATCGGTTATGCTGGTTGGGGTAGTCAATTACTCAATTATGTCATAGTCATGGTATTTTATGTCTCGACTATGAGAGTTAGACAACTATACTTTTTGGGTATTAAATTATGTGTCACGGTGAGGCAATTCTTACTTCGACTGTAATAGTTAATCGATTATACATAGTAGTCGACTATACTATAGTCTTAACAATGTTGCCTAATAAATAGCTCAACACTTAGAATTTGAAATTTTCATTCAAATGTTTGATATCTTTTTTCATTGGATTTCATATTAGATTTTTCTCCCGTTCATAATAATTTGTTTAAGTATAAGAAAGCCCAAGAACCAAATCTACTTTAGCCATTGACCTTGTTGAGCATCAAGGTAGTGCATTTTATGCAACTAATTGTTGTAGCATATGACCCTTGAGTAGTTCAAAATACCATTTAAATTATTTAGTAGCTTTGTTATGATTAAATTATTTGAGGCTTCCTCAATGGGGAGACTTGATGATGGTGTTGAGAATATGGGGCTTGTGCAATCTGACTTAGCAAATCTTTCATTTCCTCATATTGGGTAGAAATATTGCTTAGTACAATATTGGCTTGGATAAACTTACTAAATCTTATTGCATACTTAACCACACCATAGTACTCTAAATAAATTTGTTATCATCAAGACAAATAAGGACAACAACATCCTTATAGCAAGAAGACGGGTTAATAAAATATAAATTTTTAGTTGCCAATTTGAACATATTTTGAATGATTTAGATTGGTTTGCCGATTCTGCTACATAGAGTTTTAGGAAACATGTCTTCAAATAAATATTAGAAATACTATTAGTTCCAATATTAATTAACATGTTTCTTATTAAAAAACACAATTTAAATATTAATTAAACTTTGAATAAAAAACCCTTTTATATTTAAAGAAAAAATTAATACACCATTTTTTTTACAAACCATGTGAAAATTTCATTGCTAATATATATATATTTTGTGAATGTTAATTGCCTAATTTATCTTATAGCTTTAATGGATTAGGTTGTTCCCTCGACTTTGTCAGTTCCCATGAGTACTACAAATAAATGAACCAGGGGTTCAAAAGCGTTGCACGTCGAGAAGATGAAGTTCATGAGCTGGGCTATTTGAACACCTAAAACCATCAGACCTATTAGCTTCAATTATTAGTTCATATTGAATCGGATTGATCTGGTTTGTTTGGTTCGACTGAATTATGTCATCTTGAAAATAAAAGAACAAATAAGGTAAAATTTCACTAAAAATAATTTTATTAACTATAAATATGAAAAATCAGAAAAGCAAGGGAAAATGATAGAAAATATTGACAGCAGGGGAAAATATTCCCTATAAATAAAAAATAACAAAAAATTAGAAACATAATTTTTTTAATCAGCTGATAAAATAATAGAAAATTTCACTAAAAATAACAAAAGTTTTTTAATTTATTAAAAGTAATGTTTATTGAGAAAACATTAAAAACAAAAAAGTATAAAAAATGTATAAACAATGAAAATTTAAAATAAGCAACATGGTTTACACAACTAATTTATTAATTAAACTACTTCAAATAAACTTGCTTTATTAACTTACTCTAAAATAAGTAAAGTTTTTTGTATAATAAAATAAAAGTTAAATATTCTATACAAAATTAATATAATTAAAAACAATAAAAATTTGTTAACAAACTTAGCAAAACTTGTTGTATTAGTTAAAATTGATATAAACTAATAAAAGCATGTTTTAATTAAAATAATTTTTAATTTGTAACAATAAAAAAGAAACTCTCCCTCTCCCTAATCCCTTATTTATTTATTTTTTTAATTTATTAGAAATACATGACCCAAGAATAATGGTCAGATGGATAGGGTTCAACTTGGCCCAATTAAAAAGGTCATAAGACTCGTGTCAATATGTCACTTAACAAAGGTTTTGCATTGCATTTAAGAGTAATAAAATTAATATGATGTAATAAAAATAGTAAAATTTAAGATAAGCTATAGAAATTAATAGAAATTGATCTAATGTTGATGTTCATGCCTACGCCTACAAGGGAGTAAATTGGAATATCTGGAGTCCTAACTCATAATGACCTGTAAACACAAAAGTTGTAATAGAGATTCTACAATGCTCAAGTCATACGAGGAAGAGGAAGTGATCGGTGGAGATTATGGAAGCGTAATTGTTAAATGAAATGGCCCTTACCTTAGCTTGAAGAATTCGGATTCAGTTCTCACAAGACTGTGCTAATATCATCTCACAATTACTTGCAATCGTGTATTTGAGACATCTGCGTATATAGTATGTTTTTGTTCATAGAGAGATATTCTTAATACATAACTGCAAAGTGGTTGTAAGTATGGTATAATCACAGTCTTGTGAATCTATAGGTTGAATGCCTTTATCTAAAGCATGGTTTTTAAAATCGGACCGGATTGGACGAATGGACCAGAAAAACAGGGAACCAGTCAGTTTTGTTTTTTCCAAAAACTGGATTTTTCCCCTAAACCGTTGACTTTGGTCAGTGAACCGCTGAACCGGGCAGTTAACTGTTCAAACTGTTTTGACCGTTTTTTATTTTTAATTTTTTGTCAGAATGGGCCAAACGTTCGGTTCAAACGATTGGACCATTTGACCCGGTAACTGGACCCCTGACTGATTCGGTCTCCGGGTTAGTTTTAAAAATCATGAACTAAAAGTGCAAGTCTTGGCCGAATGGTCCAATTACCTCCATGTCAGAGGTGACGTGTGACCCCTGACTGATTCGGTCTCCGGGTTGGTTATAGATTTTTCATTTGGGGTTTTAACTATTCAATCCACCCCTTGCTACTTGCTAAGGCCACACGTCACCTCCATGTCAGAGGATAGGATGATGCCGTATCAAGTATACTAGCGGGGGCAAATTTTAAAAATGCCATTTCGAGATACATTTTTTTATGCCTATTTGGAGAGGTACCATGGTTTTAAAAAAGACCTGGAAACGGAATCGTTATGGCCACCAGTTTCCAAGTCGATGATTTGATCATCCAGTTTGAACGAATGGCTTGTTTCGACAAAAAATAATAATTAAATATAAAAACTGGCTAAAAACAGTTGAATGGGTTGACGGTTTGACCGCCCAAGTCAACGGGTCATTGACTGATTCAATGGTTTTTGGCCAAGGACCGGGTTTGGGGTAAAATGGAACCGATTGCTTGAACGGTTCCTGGGCCGAATGGTCTGACCGTCTGGGTCAACAGTGGTTCAAAAACCATGGGAGGTACAATAATAAATTAGGTTATATATATATTTTTAAATAAAATAACTATAACTATATTATAATGAATAATAAACAATCACGTAGAGCTAGTCTTAAACCGATTATTTAATTGGGATAAAATCATATACCTCATTATATTGAAACAACAGTCAAAATATACTAATTTATTTTTATGTTAATAAGTTAAACATTTTTAACAAATATTATCTTATTTATTATTTATCATATTTACTATTTCAAACATGAAACATGATAAAAATACAAGAAAGATAAAAAAAAAATTATATATTTCATAAAATGTTTGGTTCATAACATAAATCTATTATGGACAAGTAAGAATGAGAATCAATCTAAAAATTAATCAAGACAAAATCATGGAACCGAAACCGTTATAATTATATTCAGTCAATTTAGCTCCACCAGGATAGACCCAACCCATTGGTTCAGCCCTAATTTTTCTTAAATAAAATAAATAAATACATAAATAAAAGTCTATTGGGATGGGACTGGTATAGGCTATCTCGAACCAGACCCGACCCATTGACAACACTAAATATTGGGCTCAATGTGAGAGAATAATTTGTTAGTAAATTATTTCTAAATATATAAATAATTTAGTAAAATAAATAAACAAATGTTTATTGAAATCTATCTCATAATGTCACATCTCTTTTATTCTATCAATTTATTTTATTAAAATAAATAAATTATTTGATTTTATTAAATAAATAAATGCTTAGATAATAATAATAAAATAAATAAAAGTTGAGATAGGGAATAGGAGAGAGAGAGAGATAGAGTTGAGAAAGAAGAAGAATGGCATTTTTATCTATAGGATGTCGTAATCATAAATAATTGTATGTGGCACTAATATAATTTTCAAATGTTGTTGATTCAATTATATAAGGAGATTTGTCTTATATGTGGCATTTTTTGTAATTTTTGAATATTATAGAGGCAATTATATAAGGAGGTCTGTCTTATATGTGGATTCTTAAAATTTTTCAAAGTGGGAGATAAAAGAGAATAAAAAAATCAGGGAGAGAGATACACGTGTCAATAATTTAAAGAACAAAAAATATATAAGTATCAATATAATAATGATGTCGTACATCCTCCCAATGCTTTGATTATATAGATAGACTAGTGGGGACCCGTGTGATGCATGGGAAAATAAATAAGATTTAATAATTTTATTTATTATTAATTAATATTAAATTAATAATCAAATTTGTTGTTACTTAACTAAAAGTATTCAAAATTATTGTTAATATCTAGTATTTTTCCTTTAATGTTGATTTACAAAAAATAATTATTGTTAATTTAATATGAATAAATATTTTTGTGCGATGTATGGGAAAATCCAAAAATTGATTAATTTTAATGATTGATAATGAATAAAAAATTAAATAGTTTTGGGAAGTGTTAATTTATTGGTAATTGAGTGATAAAAAGTTTGTCATTTTAAAATTAGAAATTAATGAGCAACAAAAGATGGGTATGTTGAAACTTCCCATTCTTATGGGAATTTAAGAGAAAAAAAAAGAGCAATCCACTACCATGGTTGAAATGAAGGAGACCATTTGTTGGTAGAGGCCCTAGCCAGCCTACGTAAATAAATAAATTAATTATAAAATAGTGTGGTTTTTCTGTGATCATTTTGGGTCCAGCTCAAACTCAATAAAAACTCCAGAAATTTTTATGGGTTATTATAGGCTCAAATGGGTCACCTAGGCTAAAGCTTACGAAGGTTCTCTATATTAGTTTATCCTTGGTACAATCATCAACCCATTTAAATGCCAATAAACTCTCTCTCTCTCTGGGTCTTAGTGAAATCCAACCATTTTCTATAGTGATCAGCCCACTTGATTGAATCAAATACCACTCGAGTGGAAGCTAGAGAATGCAAGCAACCAGTCTAGTAATATCATTAATATTATAAGGATCTCTTAATCAGGCCAAGTGGGAAAGCTTTTGTCATGTGAATGAGTGTTATATCTCACCCATATCAGATCAGTCTTTCCCCTAAGCTAGGTGATACTTACATTGGCATATAGTAGAAAGTTGAAAGTTAACATATATATACTGCATTATTATTATACTCTCAACCCAAATATCTTGGTTGTGACCGGGCTTCATAATTCCTCCAAATCACCTACGTACGATTCATGAGGCATGCACATTCAACCCAATAAGTTCAATAGACATGCTTTGAGAGAGATGCAAAATTCATAGATAGGTCGGTAAAAGTTTTCTCTACATAATTACATTTGACTAATACTTCATATTCATAAAAGCTTTTCTTACAAAATTGCATTTGATTGATACAGGTCATATTCATAAACCCTCATAATCTTGTCTTTAATGCAATTTCTTCCAACTCTCTCACGAATGCCATAACTATCATTGCCTAAATCACTGTTGTTAATCTTGTCTTTAATGGACTTTCTTCCAACTCTCTCAGGAATGCCATGCTGTTGCTGCAGTAATCAAAAGCATCATAGCTGCTGGACCATCGTCAGTTGGGAGATCTGGCTCTCTTTTGGGTGCCTTATGTCTTCCACATGCTTTTTAGCAATCCTCATGGTTGATAAGACAACACCATGCATTTTATCTCTATAGCATTTCTCAAACATGTTGTAGAAAGACATTTGCAAAAGCCGAAAAAAAAAAAAAGAATGCAAGACACAATGTTTACTTATTGATGAGAAGACATTTTCCAACTAAGTTAGGTATTATTGTTGTGATGAATAAGAACTCATCATTTAAGAATTTAACGGGTTAATGATTTAGACAAAACCCAACAATTCCTTATATGGGTCGTGGGAAGTTGTACACCCACCAGGGTTTGTACAACGAATGAATACTTAACTAATTAGATATATGTTTGTTCATATATCTAATTTTTCCAAAGGAGCTGCCATTGTGAATAATGGATCACATTCCCTTTTTTTTTGTTGAACCCCAAAATTTACTCCTGGTGGAGGGGTAGCCTCCGAAGCTTTATTCATATGCACAAAATTTGGATGGGGGGATGTGAAGCCTTACCACTCGCACTATACAGAGAAAACCCGGTTCATATAAACAACAAGTGTCCGGAAAACCTAAAATCTACGAATTCTAGAAACATGAAGACCTAGGCCATATGTTGTAACCAAATTCTATACGTATGAAGGAAAAACTTCTGTGCAATATTAAACAATTTTCTAAGAAGTTAAGCAATCTGAAGGAACGAGAGATTCATCATATGGATGGCCGAACCCTGTAGGTAGGTTGGTCGCAATTTCAAAAATTTCCTCTCCCCTCACCTGGAATCACATTCCCTATTTTAGAAAATCTGCATTTTCAATGATCAATCTTGAACAATAAACCGAACCAGATCTGTAACCAGAAGTAGGATAGGGATATACCTGATACGGAGAAACAGTATATCCCAATGGAGTTGTTCATGCCCAAGAAAGGAACCAAAAACTGCTCACACTAAATATGGCACAGTGTAGGATGAAGCAGAATTAGCAATGTTCGTCTAACGAACCGAACCCTTCACAAGAATTCACTGGAGGCTATGAGCACAACTTCAGATCAGTCTTTCCCCAAAGGTTGATATCAAGATCCAATCTTGATCGTTCCTGCTTGAAAGAGGAGATTGAACTGGCAGTTATGGCGACGGCAGGAAGGAGGCGGCAAGGAGAAAATGGCGTAGTCTCACTGGGTGCTATGTTCTCTCTCTGAATTTGAATGTGATCTAATAAAGGATGCCGCTCCCTTCTCCTTTTATAACCTTAAAGGGATCAACTCCTACTCCCATTAAGAGTTGCTACTCCAAATCATATTTGGATCTGAATTCCCTTTAAGTGGTAATGATAGACCCTTATTTTATCTGCAGATTAGATCAACCCTCTCTTAATCTTATCAGGAGGTTTCCAGACCTGAATCTGTATTCAGATTTGGACTCTCAGTGGATAGGGTTAAGACCCTATCCCATCTACTAATCTAATCTCATATTCGTCCCTTTATTTAACTAATCAAATCAGCCTAGTTCGAAATGGGCTTTAGGCCCAATAGGTATATGTCATCACTTAGCCTTCCAAACTGCTGCCCAGTTGGGCTTCCTTGTATGGTGTGGGACTTAAGCATTGATCTACACATCAACCACAAGGGTTCGGCCCAGCCTTTGTTACAAGGCCTAGCCGAATACACTGGAAAGCACAGTGAACCCTTTGAACCCATCACATGGACTCTATGGGCCCAACACTTACATAAGTGGTCCCTGGGCCAAGCCACCTTGTAACACCCAGGGACTGTGGGCAAATGCAAGATTAGCCCATCATGTATTACCCACAATGGTCTTACACTTAACCTCTCAGCCCATAATGATCAAACACTGTCCGACAAAAGAGGACCTTTCTCTCTCGGCTGCAATGAACAGTGCTGCATTCTCTGCTCATATGGATCCCAAGAATTAAAATATTTTTGCAAACATTTTGAAACCATAATATATATGTATATCTTTATATAAATATATATTGCAAAAAAAATTTAACGATTGAAATCGGCTGCCGGCAGCTTTGGTTTCCATTAGAGAGAGTGCATCTCCAATCATTACCTTTGTCCAACAAAGGGGCTGATCCTGTCACTATGATCACCCACTCAGATAAATTCTCGGATTGTCCCAACATACCTAGGTTTTGACCCCCTCTAAGGATCTTATTGATTGGCATATCAAAGACAACCCAATCCGACACCTAGTGCGGTATCATAATCGAGTCTAGGGGTCAGGTGTAACATTCCAATTTTGCCCACTAATTACCAAGGTCTAGGGCAATACTGGAATTGTAGTCCGGTTCAAGGTTTCAAGTAAACCTACACTACATGTACCTCGGGTCTCACCCTAGCAACTGAGATAGGCTACCCCAACCAACTTGGCGGCACATCAGTGTCAGCCTTAGCGGGATAAATCTCCCCAAACTTATCCAACGACTGTGAACAAATCTAAACTAACACGAGTCTCATTAAGTGTCCAGTTTAAGGGTATTACACAAAAACACACCACAAGAACATGAATCAAATATGTACTTTATTCATTTACAATAAATGTCATAATGTACATCATTCTGATTGGAGCTAAGGGTATACAATTGTCTAACACAACCAAGCTTTGCAAGAGCATCCGTTGGTTGATTAGCTTCTCTATAAATATAAACACAAAAGAAGTCCTATCTATTCCTAAACTCCTGTACCTGAGACAAACAAAACCAAAGCTTCAACGGGGTTGTACAATCACCGTTGAGGATATCAATCAAAAGTATGGAGTCTGATTCCACCATGATCTTATTTAGGTTAAGGGCAACCGCTACGTGTAAATTATCTAGCAATGCCATAGCCTCTGCAACTAAATTAGTGTCAATGCCAAAAGTGTTAGAAAAAGAACAAATAAAATCATTCCTTCCATTTCTGATAATACCCCCTCCACCACAGGGGCCCAGGTTTCCTTTGGAAGTAGCATTTACATTCAGTTTTATGTAGCCCTCCGGGATGACCAATAAATGTACCACTTTGATGTTCCTACCCTTAATTGGTTGGATCTACAACCCCAATCCCTATAAGGAGAGTTGATGATTAAAACTCACCTTATGGGTTAGAGCTAAAGAAGAAGAAACCTCATGAATCCATTGCACCATCACCCGTATAACCAACTTGGAGCATTTGAATTTATTTTCCATTCTGCGCCTATTTTTCTCTTTCTAAATGTCCTACACTGCAAAACAAGCAGTCAGCCCTACCACAACAACTCATTGATTTTTAGCCGAGGCTGCTAAAAACCAAATGGAGAGAAGCTCCTTAATACTCTCATTACTCTTGAAAGGGAGCCCTAGCATTTTGCTAAAGAAAAGCCAGACTTTTTGAGTTAGGCAGCTATGCACCAACAAATGATTTATATCTTCCTCTGAGTGGTCATGGCAGCAAATACATTTGGAGATGAAAGGAACTTCTAACTCCTTTATATCAGCATCCACACCAACCTTCCCAAGCATAAGTTTCCAAACATAGAAATTGATCTTGATTGGCACAAGAAAATCAATGGTCTTGCAAGAACAAACTTTTATGTTAATCCTTTTACTTAAGAAAAAACCAACTTTGTTAAATTTGGTTGTTGCCAGCCTGAACCAATTTGTCTTTGTCGTCCCCTAATCTTAGTCACTAGAAGCTCTGGAACAAGAGAAAAATATGAATATTAGATAAAACCATGGAAAAAGAAAAAAAAAACAATAATGTTAGAGAAAGAAACCCCAAATTAAAGTTGAGAATAGAAACTAACAGAAGCAGGAAATAAAAAAGCACAAAACACCATTACTCCGCCTCTAATAGCTCTGCAATTAAAAAAAAAAAAAAAGATAAACATGAATGTTAGAAAAAAAATCCAAACAGAAGAGAGAGAGCAAAATTGGACAAAACCCTATAAAATGAAAATCTTACAAAATGCCATTGAGATTAGATGATTCATATTTTTTTATGTTAACATAACTTGAAACCAAAGAAATGAAAAACCCCAACCAACATAGAAACCCCAAGCAGCAAGGAAACCCCAACACCGGCGACGATGTTGCTATCTAGTGCTGGAAATTGTGAGCAACCTGCAAAGAAAAATGGGAAAAACCAAAAGAAATGGCAAACCCCAAACAACCAAAACCTTAGTGCCGGCAATGAATCGCTACTTGTGGGAAGTAATGATCAAAGGAGGGCAGTCCCCCATCGTAGACATTCATCTCAGGTTATTGATGACCAGAGTAAGAACTAAGAAGAAAACAAACCACAGTCAATTTAACCTATTAATGGAGATTCATTAACATATGCTCAAATACTTCAATTCATCCTAAAGTATATAAACTTTGCCTATGCTAGAAATAATGAAAAGACCTTATCGCTATTCCCACTGCATCATATCCAAGTGAAATATGCCTTGAAGGAAAAACATAAGCAAAAAAAAAAAGTAATTCTACAACAAATTAGTACACACTCAAAACAGAAAATAAAAGAAAATTGAGTTCATTAGTATATACTCAAAATTTCTAGTAACATATCAACTAATGAAATATATGAACAAACATGAATACCGACTTGGAAAAGGATAAATTCTTAAGTAACCTGTCAACTAATAAAATATATGAACAAACATATATCTAATTAGTTAAAAGAACGCACATATGTAATCACATTTAAATATGTTAATGATCTCAAAGACCTCAAACATGAATTATAACAAGACAAACACCAAAATAAACTTAGATGGGAAACAAAGCATAAAATCAAAACAACCCTACTGTAACTTCCAAGAAAACCTAAGGTTCAGAAGTCACACACTGTCAGTAATAGAGAATCCCTATGTCCAAAAGTGCAAAATGGAACCAATATATTCGAAAACCTCACCAGAATATTAACAAAAAAAAAGCTACCATTGTAGAAGAGGTCAATACACGAATAGCTAGAATGACGCAAAACAGGAGGCCATGCTCCATCTAAGAAGGCCAAAACCTGTTAAGAGAGGAGATCGGTGAAATCCCTAAACAAAATCATGGAAAACCACATATTAAGTATTAGGGAAAACCCCAAAACAAAAGGATACACCGACATTAAGTAATAACAAAAGAAAAACATATAACATCCAACGAAAAATCATTAAATTCCGAAAGCTCTTTCTCATCCCCACTAAGTTTGTAAATTGCAACATCTCCCTCCTTTCTTCCCTTGGCTCTAAATTGTAACATATGAAACACTTCCTTCCCTTCTCTCTCCCTCTCTCTATATCATATAAGGACTAGCCCTTATATAGTAGTTGATTTGTACATAGGGAGTGTATAGGACCCAAAGGCTAGCTCCATATCCACTCTACTCCAGGAGCCTTAAAGGAAAAGCCCAAGACAATAATAAATAATAAGTAAATAAAGCAAACAATACCTGTGGCATGCCATATAGACTCGGCATGGGGATTGATTTGTTTGGTTTTGGTAAGGCAAACATCAGTACCCTACCACCAAGACAAACTTATGTATAAGCCAGATCGTGCCATGTCTCCATTTCCAAATATCCTTCTGTAACAGAGTAGTTGACATAAATAGCTATAAACGACCCAAAACAGAATAAAAATTTGTTGAAAATAAAGATAGGAAGGCTGCAATAAAACACATATTTTAGATTTATAATTCTTTTATAGTTAATTATTCTAATATTCCCTCTCTCTCATATAACTGCCTCTGTCACCCAAAAAGCATCACAACATAGAAAACAACTTGGTTGTCTGTGGGTTTCTAGCTCTTAAGTTCAATTGAAACTCAAGTGTTACAAATTCGAAGGTATGGCCTTTCATCAACAACCATGCAAACACAAGTAATGCATCCCTTCTATACATGCAAATCATAAAATGAAATACACAATAAATGGAATGAAATGTTGAAGCTCTTTTAACAAATCATCTGAAACTTTAATGTTCCTAAAACCTTCAATAACAGTGCTGGGAATAGAGAAACCAAATAGATTCCAAATATGTTATTGAGGGAGATTGTGCATCAATGCACAATTGTGAAGGGGAAGATCAGAAAGCATGCGATCTTGGTAAAACATTAAAAAAGGGATCTAAACCACCGAGAAGAGTAAATCACATGTTGCTCTTGAAAAACAACAGATGAGGGTAAAAAAATGCCACTGCCCTTTTTGTGGTGAGGGTCCCACTTAACAAAGAATGCCATATATATGTTTACATATCCTCCAATAATCATTTTATAATGCCTATTTTAACCTCAACATATTTGAAGGTTCACTGGAATTAGTGTGGTTCATAAAAAAAATTCTTCCCCACAATTCCAGAAATGGCCAGGCCTCTTCGTACATTAATTCCGGAAATGCTAGCATATGCAATCTGCGGGATCTATTTAGAGCAACTCCCTCAAGTTTATTAACACCAACCAAAATATAAGAAATAGAAATTTAACATAAAGGAAAGGTCTAATGCTTGAGCACCAAATGTACATCCAAATAGACCATTTAATATGCAAACAAAAAGCAAAACATAGGCTAGGTTTTCGTTTCGAGGGAATCAATACCTAAATACCATTGGGCAGTAGTCCTTCCAATCGTAAAATGCACTCCAATATCTTGCACTAAATCAAAACACGTTGTATTAGAAAAAGAAAACAAATGAAATGGCTTGTTAAAGAGAGCCATGTTGAGTCATTAAGAGTAATGGGCAAGTTTCTTATGAAATAATTGGACTCGGAAAAGAAAAAATAAAAGATTTTCAAGCAGAGCATAATAGTCATTAATGAGTAATGAGCAAGATAAAAACAATAGAGAAGAATGAGTATTTCTTCTACCTTAATATATGGAAAATAAGCAAGATAAAAACAAAAACCCTAAGAATCAATCACTAATAACAGGGAAGTCTCTTTATCATTTTTACCTATGTACTGTGCTTTGATTCAACCAGCACCTCGTCTTCTCGGGGACTAGGGGTGGCAATTTTTCATCCAACCCGTTCAATCCACCCAGTATCTAATTCATCCAATTCGTTCATTTATTTGGCGGGTTGTGTGATCAACTTGTCACCCAATTCGTCCATTTAAATGGGTTGGGTTGGGTTGACTTGTGGATAACCGTTGGGTTAATCATTACAGACATTAGTATTAATTCCTTAGCTTTTTTTTTCTTTATTTGAATTAAATAATTTATAATTAATGCATTGATTTTATATTAATCATTGACTAAATTTAGTTTTATCTTGAATCAACACACTTCACCCAACATAAATCCAAGTCAATTTGATCCAAGTCCGGACCAGTTCAACGCAGTATGACCCAATCCATATATCGATATGGTTGACCCGAATCCGAAACAGACATCGGACGGGATGGCTCAGTCCCGCTTACTTTGCACGGTTTGGGTCGTCCGATCCAACTAGTTTCCACACAGCCTGGCTCAGCCCGCATCCGAAACGGGTCGGACCATGTGGGGTCCGAACCCTAAACCACATGCTTGCTTTGCCCACTTTGGTTCATATCCGTACAACACGACCCGAATCCGCCCCGGTTTGATTTGCTTCTTTTTGACCCGCTTTGGGCCAAGCGGTTCAGCCCCAAACTCATGCACAAACTAGATATGATCCAACCCAAGCTAATCCACCATTGACTAAATCGGTTCGGTCTGGTCCGACCAATTTGAACCAGTCTAGTCTTGTCGGGTTTGGTCCAACCGAACTGGACTGGTTCGGGTGGGGTCTAATCCGACCGGACTGATCCGGATCTAAACAGTTCAACCACTTTTGAATTTGATGTGATTATCTCGAAGACAATCCAATTAGATAGTTCAAGTTGGTCAGACCGATTTGAACCTATGTGGTTCGTCAAATCCAAAACCCGAACATAGTTAAATGGCTTTGTTGCTTGTATAAAAATAGCATGTATGTAATGTGATTTGAACCTTCACCACTAAACTATGACTAACTTATTTGTTAAAAAGGAGTTAGTTTTTTTCGTTTTAAGTAAATAAATATAAGATTAATGGGTTTGGGTGGGTTGGATTGTGTTAAAATGGGTTTGGGTTGAACCCAATCCTTTAATTTTATATAATTGGGTCATTAACGGGTTGGCAGGTTAAATGGATTGGATTGAAAATTAACTCAAACCAAACCCAACCCAATTCGCCCAATTGCCACCACTACCGGGGATTGCTTGGCATCAACCATAGGACCCTCGGAGAGTCCCAAGATTCTATGAAGAAGCTATCTCGTGGTGGAAATTAGATGCTTTGTAGGGTTCGGAGGTGGAGTCAATAGAACGCTCTTTCAGTACTAATCAGCCTCTCCAATTGGACAATCTCATCTTTCACAGCTTCTACGTAGAGACCACAGATCCACTGACCTTGATACCTCTCCCATAGCCTTAGAAATTGCAAGTGGATGTTGGCGTACAAAGACATAGAAGACTCTAGGGTTTTTCCCGAAACAAAGAAAGGGGGACATTGGGTTTTCACTCAATACAGAGATAGAACTCAGGAGAGAGAGAGAGAGTGATGGGGGAGGAAGAGAGATATCTCTCGTTAGGGGTTCTTTCCCTCGGGACTTGGTGGGAGAGTAGGAGACATATTGGAAGCTGAAACGTCTCTCGTGTTTGATTGGTTTTCTTACAAAATACATGGATTAAAAAAAAAAACAAAAAATTAGAATAGGGGGTTTCTTACAAGGAGAGGGCTGCTGACATGGATAGATCAATTTTAATATATATATATATATATATATATATATATATATATATATATATTAAATATAGAGAGAGACTAACAGGGACCTGTACGATGCAAGGGAAAATCTATAATATTTAATAATTTATTTTTTATTTAATATTGATTTATAATTGTTAATTTAATATGAATAAGTATTTTTTAATAAATTTAGTTTTATTAATAATTTGTAATAATTTTTATTATTTTATATGAAATTTTGATTAACTTTAAATAAATAAAAATAATTATAAAAGCTAGCATTTTTATTAATTACACTAATAATTAACAATTATATAGGAATGACAATTGGGTGGGTTTAGGGTAGGGCACCCCATCCCTTTCCCTACCCCATAGTCAAGACACTCTACCCCATTCCCGCCACGTCCCTAGTGTCACGCGAGTTCAGGGCAAGGTAACCACTCCTCAATGTCAGGCGAGTTCAGGGGCAAGGCGCCCCACTCCTCATAAAGGACGGAGAATCCTCGAATTTCCCTGCCCCATCCCCGGTATTGGGCGGGTTTAATTAGAGGTGTAAATTGGGTCGTGCTGGATTGACACGACACGACCCACATGTGGCCTGCACAAAGTGCGAGTTGTGTCGTGCTGCCCCACGAGGCATCCCAGGCCGTGCCTCCCTCCTCTAGGATAATTTGGGGGGTTGGTTCTACACAGCCCACGGCTCCAACTCGCACGGGCCCATGTTGTGTCATGGGATCGGGCTGGTCCATGGGCCAGGCCATGCCGCACACCAAGCCAAGCTCAAGGCAAGGCACCCCACTCCCCATCCAAGGCTTTTAAAATTGGACCAGATAAGGAACCATTTTGGGGTTGAATGATCTGACCGTTCGTTCTGAACGGATGACCCACTCTAACAAAAAAAATATGAAATTAGAAAAACAAAAAAAGAACAAAAACTGTTATCTTTTGGGTTAACATTTCGACCGCCTAGGTTAGCAGTTCGCTAACCGAATAAACGGTTTTTGGACAAAAAGTGGTTTTGAGGTGAAACAATGTTATGTTCCCAAATTTTCCTATCTAATCATCTAGTTTGGTCCAGTTTTGAAAACATTGTCTCCGTCAACCCAATATTCGACTTGATGATAGAAATGATCAAAATGATATATTGAGTATTAATCGCATGGTAAATTTCTAAAATTACACTAAATTGTCTTTAATATTCAAAAATGTAATTTTATAGAAATGGTGACGGGGAGTCGAGCCCGCACAGGCGCGTGTCGTGCCATGGGTTAGGCCGGTCCATGGGCTGGGCCTTGGGCCAGGCCATGCCGCACACCAAGCCAAGCTCAAGGCAAGGCACCCACTCCCCTGCCAAGGTTTTTAAAATCTGACCGGATAGGGAACCGTTATGGGGTCAAATGGTCTAACTGTTCGGTCTGAATGGATGACTCGCTATGACAATAAAAAAATAAAAACAAAAAAGGGCCAAAAACTGTTGCCCAGGTTGACGGTTCGACCGCCCAGGTCAGTAGTTCGCTAACTTGGACAAAAATCGATTTTGAGGTGAAACGGTGTCTAGTTCTCATTTTTTCGATCTAACCATCTGGTTTGATCCAGTTTTGAAAACACTGTCCCCATCAACTCAATATTCAATTTGATGATAGAAATGATCAAAATGATATATCGAGTATCAACCACATGGTAATTTTCTTAAAGTATATTAAATTATCTTTAATATTCAAAAGAGTACCGTAAAGAAGGCTTTTTGATCGTGTTCCCACAGATGAAGCCAATTGATGTAGCGCGATCTGATTACTCCCTACTGGAGAATGATCTGGCTTCCAATTGAGTGGCGAGCTAAGCAAATCTGCAAGACAATGAATCAGAGAACCTGGGTTGGCTAACCCGATGAGGTCGCTCCGATGCTTAAGTCAGTAAATTGTGTTGCGAGCTGAAAAGTTTTTGAGAGCTAGAGAGCTAGAGAGTAGTAAAATCACACGTACCTTGTGTCATTGGGGTTGCTGCCTTTATATAGTTGAGCCCTTGCGGATTTTGCAGATCGGTTATGGGATCTTCGTCCTAATGGGATCCGTTTCCGCTTTAATTGGGGAGTAACGTTATAAACTAATAAATATTATCAATTTCGCCCAATCTGGGTGGGGAGAGGATTAGGCCAGCCATTACATGGTGTGATCCTGTGAGGTTCGGAGTCTGTTGGAGAGACTTCCGGGATCGTTACGTGGCGGTCCGGGTCGGTAGCCTTGAGCCGATACTTCAGTCTTTTAATTCTGAACTGGGTTGAATGCCAAAGTGACTCTGCGCCGAGGTGACTTTGTGCTGAGGTGACCCTGTGTCGAGGTGATTGAATACCCGATCTCAATTGTCGTGAACTAGGCTTGCCGGGTTGCGCTGTCATCTCTTAATCAAGTCGTGTCCACGTGTCCCCTTCTCTCTTGGTTGCGTCAAATCACCCTTCATCAGGGATTAAATATTAATCGTATTTAATTATTTATTAATTAATATGAATATTTTAAATGAGGGAGAGTGGATATTGATTGGGGGATACATTTTAGGAATTGATTAAGGAGTGGGGCAACATGCCTTTCCTATTGGTTTAAATGATATACCTTGGGAGAGAGATTATAGGGATATTTTTAGGTAGTTGGGTGACATGGCTTGATTATAGTCTAATTTCAACTAAATTTATAGTCTAATCTCTAATAAATAACAATAGTTGAATCTTCAATAAAATTTATAGCAAACATACACAATCATTGAAAATAAGTTTATAATGAAAATATATTAGATATATAATAAAAATACAATAATTACAAAAATATAATAAATACTAAAAATATACTAATTAGTCAATAAATATTGTAATCTTAAATAATAGTTTAATCTTTATTAAGTATTAATCTATCAATTATAAAAAAATGTATTTACTAAAAATAAATTTATAACAAAAATAGAATAAATTAAAATTCAAAAATTAAATAATAGTTGTTTAGTCTCCAATAATTATTGATAATTTTCTATTAATAACAAAAATAAAAATACGTTTATAAATAATTATTGAAAGCATATTTATAAAAACAATAAATAATTACTAAAAATAAAATAAATATTAAATATAGTATATATATAAATATATGGTGAATATATACTATTATTGTAAAATTATTACATATATATATATATATATATATATATATATATATATATATATATATATGACAAAGGAAGGGATAAATCGAACCAACTCAATCCCATTCTAAGTTCACAAGAAGTTTTTAGGATAAGCATTCATAAAAAAATGAAGTTTTTAGAATAAGGGGTTTTCAAAGACTTGGGTTGGCATGGGGTTGAGGCTTACCTTTCCCGACCTAACCCGGCCCGATCTGCACCCCTCTACCATGGTCATAGAAAAAGCAAGGAGTGAGGGGACAGGGAACCGCTAGAAGGAGAAGTGGCAATGTCTTTCACGGTTTCGGCCCGGTCGTCTCTATTGCCGCCGCTGTCATCTTCATTTCATTCGGCCCAAGCGCAGAGACGTAAGGGTATAAGATCGGCTTCCCTTCATTCACTCTCTTCCATTTGCATAAATAACGGCAGTCTATCGTTCCACCGCACCACTTACGTTGATTGGAAATGTCACCGTTCAAGGGGCATAGTTCGTCTAGTGGCAGGCTCCGGAGCGACACCTCTGATTGTTGAATCGTCGAAGAAGCAGACCGAGCTCCCACTAGACACTAGCGGCGGAGAGGGTTTTGGTGGCAACAGTGGTGGCGGCGGCGGAGACGACGGTAACAACAATCATAGAGAAGGTAATAATAATAATAATAACGACGGCGAAGGAGGGTCCAATAAAGACGACAGCAAGAAGAAGATGGCATTTTTGATGTCGCAGAAGCTGACGCTCGGTTATGCTGCTCTTATCGGAGGTAATCTTTACTAAATTCCCTCTCCTACCAGGAATGGATGAATGCATAGATTTGTTGTTTATGTGTTGCCCAGACAGAGGTGATTGTCTGTCTACAGGAATAATTGAGGTGAACTTAGAGGGCCTTTACAAGAAATCAAATTGGTGCCCCACAAGCACCACACAGCACCTCCCACCCGTGTATTGGGAACATCTCCCCATGATAAGTACGGGAGTGTTCCCAATGCACGCTGAGATGTGTATGTGGGGGGCCGCACCAATCTGATCTCCCTTTACAATTAATTACCAGTCGAAATTTTGTAAAACTAGTGCTCCATGGAAAAGTTGAAAGTTTGACGCTCAATTAATTGAAAAAGCATACAGATATGGGAAATTATTTTGTCACTCTAAACCACTATGTGACGTTAGAACACGAGCAGTAGCTTGTTTATGATGATTGTAAATATAAAAATTATTGATAGAAAATTGTAAATATAATAATGCATCGACACATCAAAACTCAAAAGCAGTAGTGCTGTCGTGATAGATTGTTTCGTTGCTCAAGCAGAGTATTAGTAACTTTGGCAGTGGTTGGCATTTTTACAATGTAGTCAAGAAGACAAGATCCAATTACGGCTTTTAAAGTCCGATTCTGATATAATGGTTCTATTGGGCTTACCGACTTATCCAAGCCCATGTAGAGTGTCTTTACAGCCACTAGTGGAAATTATGCAAAACTGGTTTCCATTTATAGAATTATCTGTCACTGGAAAATTGATGTTTCAGGTAACAACAGAAGAAACATGGTTGCACATTTTCAAATTGTTATGTTGCTATAGACTACCGTATATGTGAGAGCAGAAGGGATGGGGCTGGGTTGCTAGAAGAATAGGGTGTTAAAGATATATGGCATTTTTATATATAAAATCTTATTTATTTGATATGCAAGCTATGAGTGACCATTCCAAAAATTTAATTATTTTGATGTTAACTTGTTTATTCTTTTCTACAAATATAAGATAGAGGAGCATTATGTCGTGATTAATGTTTTGTATAAAAATTTAGAATGGCCTTATGCAGGACTTTTGTGATTCAACACTGTTGTGAGGATTATTTAATTGTTATTTTATAGTTGCTGTTAGTGGGTTGTCAGCTTAAGATGTTGTCATCAGTTAGTTTCTTTCTTTCTTATTAGTTTGTTTCTAGGGAGTGCCACCGGGGGCATACTTGTAATCTCCCATTTCTTTTATATTAAGTTAATATAAATAACTAAACTGGTGGCAGCCAGAAGTAGTTGATTTTTTGTTTGTCAATCATATCTTCCTCTTCTTCTCTTTCTCTCTCTCGTCTCTCTCTCTCCATGAATGATTACATGGTATCAGAGCAAGGTTCTAGGCTATAAAAAAATTGTTTACTCTCATTTGAACCTGCTTCGTCCTCTTTTCTTCTTTGAATTCTTGGACGTGGAAGACAAAGAAACCCTAGTAGACTACTTGTGGCTTTTCCTTCGGGTTCTTCCTTGGTTGTAATATCAAGGAGACCCTAGTAGAAGAAGGGCGATGCAGAAAAAGACTCCCTTTCTTATCTATTCGATGCTGTGAAGTTAGTTTTTGGTTGGCACCTTCGTACAGGTGCTGGACAGGGTATGTGTTCTTGTTTTTTTTTTTTTTTTTTTTTTTTTTTTTTTTTATGGCCAATGGTGTGAAGGCCTTATTTCTTGGTTTTATATCTTCGTTTGGATGCTGGATTGTTAGATTGCATGGGCTGTAGTCGGACTGCTAGTATACTATTTTAACAACTAGTGTTGGACTGATTACTGGGTTGTTTTAATGACTGAACCATCATTGAGTTGATTTCAGCAGTTTTTTTTGTTTTTTTTTTCCACATTCCAGAAGTACGTTCCTTGAGGGTTGGTATTCTGATTGTGGCTATTGTGTAGTTGTATGGGATTTGGTCTGATTTAGCAGTACTCTATGGCAAACTATGATTCAACTTCATCGGGGGTTACATCGACCTGCAACATAGCTGGTATGGGAAGTGAAAACATGATGTTTCCCATGCCCATTACCCCTTTAAATGGTCTAAGCTACTTGGAGTGGGCTAAAAGTGTAAAACTTTATGTAACGGCAAGGGGAAAAGCTGGTTACATAAATGGAACGGTGAAAAAACCCAAGAGTGAGACAGTTGAACATGATAGGTGGGACCAAGAAAACAGTATGGTGATGTCTTGGCTCATTTCAGCCATGGAACCTGATGTGAAGAAGAACTTTATGTGAGCAGATACTGCAAGAGAGATTTGGGAACAGGCTAAAACTACCTATTCTGAGCAAAGGCATTATGCCAAGGCAGTTGCAAGTTGAATCCTCAACCTGTAAACATGGAAATCGTAGTTTGTCTTCCTATTATTCAGCTCTTACTTCTGTATGGAAAGAATTGGATCATTATCTGGCTATAGAGTGGAAACATGATGACGATGCTAAGGCCTACAGGAAGCTGGTTTTTCAGTAGCGTGTGTTTGCCTTCTTGTTGGGACTAAACCTTGCCTATGAACCCTTGAGAGTTCAGATCTTAGGAAACAAAGAATTGTCGTCGGTTCATGAGGTATATGCCCTTGTTCAATCGGAAGAAAGTAGGCGGATTTTGATGGTTACAACTGAGGGGGAGCAACAAATTGCTTTGGCTGCAATGAGTAATAACAACATGGGGAAGAAAAGTGACACCAAGAAGGCTAATGATAAATACAAGTTGTTTTGTACCCACTGTCGGCGCTCACGGCATACACGTGACACATGTTGGAACATTCACGGGAAATCCAAGTGGGCAGTGAAGAACCAAGAACAGGGTAAAGGGCAAGGTTAGAAGACGATGAACACAGCACATAATGCAACACATGTGGCAACCCAAGATACTTAGGTTGCCGGTACTACCCGGGACCACTGGTACTTCTACTTCATTTGCATCTACATCAGGTAGGGCTTTGTGCCAGATGGATAGTTCAGTCACTGGTACTCCTACTTCATTTGCATCTACATCAGGTAATGCGGCTTCTGCATTCTATGTCACTACTACCACTGGTTCCCCTTGGATTATTGACTCAGGGGCATCTAACCACATGACTGGTAAGCCGAACTTGTTTCAAACTTATAGTCTTTTGTTAGGAAGGGATAAAGTGAGACTTGCAGATGGATCATTCTCCTCCATCGCAGGCCAAGGATCAATATCTCTTTCCCATGGCCTTAACCTGAATTGTGTATTGCATGTCCCTCAACTTCCTATAAATGTGCTTTCAATTAGTGGTATCACAAGCTCTTTAAACTGTAGTGTAACCTTTTTTCTTGGTTCATGTGTTTTTTCAGGATCTAACTTCTGGGAGGACGATTGGTAGAGGGAGCCTAGTGATGGTCTCTACATTCTCAACAACAAAGCTGGTCTCTCGGTGTCATCCTCAGAGTCACATCCTCAGAGTTAAGTCATGTTCAATGTTAGATTTCTAGTGTCAAATGAGTCAGCTGAGCAAACAATGTAGAACAACTTTTCACTCAAATAATAAAAGATCAAGTGTTCCTTTTCATGTTGTGTATTCTGATGTATGGGGGCCTACTATTATAATCTCTGAGGGCGGATATAAGTACTTTATCACATTGATCGATGACTACTCTCGCTATACATGGGTATTCCCTATGCGTAGTAGAGACGAAGTTCCAAATATTGTGAAAGACTTACAAAGGATGGTATTTACGCAATTCCATGTTGAAATATAGATCTTCCAATCCGACGATGCAAAATATTATTTCCATAGTGAGCTCAATGGGTTTTTTGCCTCCCACAGATCTATTCATAGGAGCTCATGCGCAAGAACACCACAACAAAATGGTGTTGCAGAAAGAAAAATAGACACCTCCTTGAGGTAGCTCGCGGGATGATGTTACACATGAATGTTCCAAAAAGGTTTTGGATGGATGCTATACTTGCAGCTGCTTATGTCATCAATCGCATGCCCTCCAGAGTGTTGAACTACATGGCCCCTCATCAGTTGCTGTTCCCTCAGTCCCCTTTATTTTCCATTCCCATGAGAGTTTTTGGTTGTCATGCCTTTGTCCATGATTTGTCTCCGTCTCGAGGTAAGTTAGACCCTCGGTTCATTCCTTGTATCTTTCTGGGGTATCTCTCCTCTCAAAAAGGGTATCGGTGCTTTGATCCCGTTAGTCATAAGTTTTTTGTGTTTATGAATGTGTCATTCTTTGAGTCTGAACCATTCTTCCCTGCTTCTCCTCAAGGGGAGAGTAGTAGTGTGGAAGAGGAGAAACATGTTCAGGTCCGCCAAGTCTTTCTTCATTCTATTTCGGACCTTGCTTCCTTTCGTGTCTTCCAACGTACACGCCGTAGAGATCAGCAATGTGATAGAGATGTAGAACAACCAAATGTTGAGCAACCAACACTATTAGACTCCAGGAGGTTAGTCCAATCCTAGTTGAACCTTCTGATACCCCTACTCCTACTGTGGATGACCTTGACATTCCTATTGCTCAAAGAAAGGGAGTCAGGTCATGCACTACCAAACACCACATTACCTAGTGTGTCTCCTATGATCACATTTCTCCCTCATACCGAGCCTTTCTATCCGCAGTTGATTGTATTCCTATTCTCAGAAATGTTGCAGAAGCCTTAAAATGCCCCGAATGGACAGATGCCATGAAGGAGGAGACTAATGCTCTTCATAAAAATCAAACTTGGGAATTTGTGGATCTTCCAAGGGGGAAAGACCCCGTGGGGTGTAAGTGGGTGTTTACAGTTAAACACAAGGTAGACGGGACAGTTGAAAGGTACAAAGCAAGATTAGTAGCCAAAGGGTATACTCAAGTGTACGGGGTTGACTATGATGAGACTTTTGCTCCGGTAACTAAGATGAAATCAATTAGGGTTCTCTTGTCATTAGCTGCTAACTTGGGAATTGCATCAACTGGACATAAAGAATGTTTTTCTAAACGGTGACCTAGAGGAGGGAGTATACATGGTTCAATCCCCTGGATTCTATGCCAAGGGAAGCGAAAATAAGGTGTGCAAGCTGAGAAAGTCTCTTTATGGTTTAAAACAATCTCCCAGAGCTTGGTTCAATAAGTTTCACATGGCAGTTCAGCAGGTAGTTTCAAACAATGTCAGCCTGATCATACACTCCTTGTGAAGAGATGTCAGGAACAAGTTGCTGTATTGATAGTGTATGTGGATGATATCATCATTACAGGAAGTTGGAGTTCAGAAATACAAAAATTGAAACAATTCCTTGCATCTAAATTTGAAGTGAAAGATTTAGGTCCCCTGAAGTATTTCCTTGGAATTGAAGTTGCCCGCTCAGAAATGGGTATCTTCATTTCTCAAAGGAAATACACCATTGATCTATTACAAGACACAGGAAAATTAGGTGCAAGGCCAGCAGATACTCCCATGGATGTTGATCACAAGTTGGGTGACTGTGATGGTGAACCTCTGAAAGATGTGAAACAGTTCCAAAGGTTAGTGGGAAAGCTGATTTATTTGTCCATGACCCGTCCAGACATTGCCTATTCAGTTGGAATTCTAAGCCAATTCATGCACTCTCCTAAGAAACCACACATGGAGGCAGCAGAAAGAGTTCTTAGATACTTAAAAAAGTATCCCAGAACATGTCTATTATTTAATTAACATAATCACCTAAAGGTGGAAGTATTTACAAATGCTGATTGGGCATGTGCCGTGGATGATAGAAAGTCCACGAGTGGGTATTGCACATTTGTGGGAGGAAACTTAGTCACTTGGAAAAGCAAGAAACAAAGTGTAGTAGCAAGGTCAAGTGCTGAAGCTGAATATAGAGCTATGGCACATGGGGTGGCTGAAGTTCTTTGGCTAAAAAATCTTCTAGGGGAGCTTGGAGTTGTTGTTCATAATCCTATGTCTCTTTACTGTGACAACAAGGCAGCCATAAACATCGCCAACAACCCTGTCCTACATGGGAGGACCAAGCACATTGAGGTGGACAAACACTTCATAAGGGAAAAATTGGAAAAAAAAAGGGAAATTTGCATCCCTTATGTCAACTCCAAGGAACAATCGTTGATGTCCTCACAAAAGGGCTTCCATACTCGCGACACAATGAGTTATGTGACAAGCTGGGCATGATAGATATATTCAGCCCAACTTGAGGGGGAATGTTGTGAGGATTATTTAATTGTTATTTTATAGTTGCTGTTAGTGGGTTGTCAGTTTAAGATGCTGTCAGTCGGTTAGTTTCTTTCTTTCTTATTAGTTTGTTTCTAAGGACTGTCACCAGGGGCATACTTGTAATCTTCTATTCATTTTATATAAAGTTAATATAAATAACTAAACTGGCGGCAACTAGAAGTAGTTGGTTTTTTTGGTCTCCCAATCATATCTTCCTCTTCTTCTCTTTCTCTCTCTCCATGAATGATTACAAACACCATTCTTGAAACTAATCTTAGGTTGTAGGTGTGCAGAACAGAATATAAATATCAAATAAGAAGAAAAAGAGAAGGGGAGATGTAAAGGTGAGGGCAATCACACCAAATTCTATAGAGAACTTTTCTTTGTTTATCAACAAAAAACTGTTATCCAAATGTGCCTTACAAGCTTAACAAGAAAGAACATTGTCAAGGCGTCGTTTAGGCAAGGGCGCCTCACCCAAACGCCTTGACTTTTAGCAACTAGGCTTTCTTCTAGGCGACTAGGCGCCCGCCTAGGCGACTAGGCGCCCGCCTAGGCGACTAAGCACTCACCTAGGCAACAAAAATGACAAGGCGGGCGCCTTTTATAATATCATTTATATTGTTGTATCTTATTAATGTATGTGTTAATACATTTTATTTTATGCTATATTTATCAATTATACTTCGTTTTAATGTTTTACTATTGAAATTTAAAAGATCAAAGGGTTTTGAGAAGAGAAAAAGAAAGAAAAGAAAAGGGAAAGAAAGAATAGAATAATAAAGTTATTTTTTTCTATTCTCTCTCTAATTAAATAAAACAGAAATTCCATCCTTGTTTTTTTTTCTATTTTACTTTACATCTTGAATATTTATCATATAAAGTTAATAACCTTCTTTAGCTGCTAATTAATATGAATTTGCTCTATTAAGTACTTATTATAGTAGTATTATTTTTGAAAATAATGAAATTAATATATGTAAAAGATTTTTATCTTTTAGGTGTGATGATTTGCCACATTTTTAGAGGAAATTTAATGTTCTTATTAAATAGAATTGGTATTTTTTCTATTAACATACATGCTGAATGGTATATAAAACTAGGAAACTAGCCAAAAGTCAGTTTTTTATATTATAATTTTTTTTTTCGCTTAGGCGATCCAGTGTCACCTAGAATTGCCTAAACGCCTTGAAAACTATGGAAAGAAGCTAAGGTAGAAAATTGCTCCCCCCCAAAGGAACACAACCCCAAAAGGATTATCCCTAAGGGTTCCATGCTTTGCTCCACAAGCCAGTGGCCACTTACAGAAAAGAAGCTAGATTAAACTAAAAACGATAACTTTCATTGAACTTTAGATTAAGGAATACAATTGTCAACTGCCCACGACGAGTGTTAATCCCTTAGTTTATCTCATAAAATAACCCCAAAAAGATTATCCCTAAGGGTTCCATGCTTTACCAAAGTATTAGATAAACTATTGGCTAATCTCTTGGACCATTTGAAAATTGCCCCTGCTTCCCTTTCTAAGTATAAATTTCCCTCACTTTCTGTCTATATGTCCAAACCCCAAGCTTTTTGTCTGTAACCATCCTATTAGTAACTCAGACCCTCCTTCAACCTCAAAATTGTGCAGTCCCCATTGCTTAGCCAACCCAAACCTTGGAGTAAGGCCAAACCTTAGCTCTTAGTTAGTTACCAACACCTATTTGTCCAGAATATAGTGCGACCAGTCTACCCTCTCCATCTCTTAATGCTCCTCCAACTCCAGAGGGACCTGGGTTACCCAAAGAACATCCATCAAATTTGAACTTCACTATTTGTTGTGCTGAAGGGACCCATTGCTCCTAAATCACATTCTTTATTATTGAAGAATTTTCTACTACAGACCAACCTCTAAGAATGTCCTCAACTGAGTAGTCATTTAATAACTCAATCAATTCCAACCAACCAAATTTTTTATTACCAAAAAAAAATTTCAACCCATGTATGAGCTTAATATTTATGCTGTTAATTACTTGCTTCTTGGATCTTTCAATCCCTTGAAAAATTCTATTATTTTCTTTCCTTCCAAATTGACCAGAGGATAGCTGTTTTTGTGGCTTTCTACGTTACTCTTCCCCTTTTCTTTGGTAGTCTAAAAATACTTGGGTGAAAAAGGCCTATCACAAGGGAAACTACTACGCTAAGAGAAACCTCTCCAATAAAAAGAGTAACAATGGAGTTCGTGCAGGCAGGTCAGTGGAGAAGATCCTTGAAAATAGAAGCAAAAAATCTCATGTTCGAAGAGATGGGAATCAAGGGGAAGGTAAGCCTAAAGGTAAGGGAAGCGAAAAAGGGTATAGTTTTGCTGGAAGGATTAGAAGTGATCGAGTGGCTAAGAGAGTTCATAGCTGGAGCCTGTTCAAAAGGTAAGCAGATAAACTGGCAGGACTTTAGTACATTAGAAGGGAGAAGATATGTTGTTGAATGTAAGAGGAATAGAAAAGGTTTCTTCATAGCTTTGGCTGAATTTTTTGGTAAGGGACGAAGGCAACTGGTGTGTCTACCAGCAGGAAAACAGAACCAAGGTTGGGGGGAAGTTGATTGGTTGCTCAAAGAGTTCTTAGTCCAAAGAGTAGCAAATGATAAAAAAGCCTCCATAAGGGAGGAGAAGGCATATCTCAGCAACAACAGGGTAGAACAAGGGCCAATGGTCATGGCAAAAACAAAAGGCCAATGCAGAACGGTGGGAGGTCTAGAGACAGAGGAGTGGGATAGTAAGTTTGTGATACAAGCCAAGGAAAAAGGTTAATGATTGGAGGAGGGTAGCTGATTTACCGGCAACCAGGTTGAAGCTGAAGAGTGTCTTCATAGTAACCCCCTTTGATAGTTGTAAAGCCATCCTAGATCCATTAGAGAATGATTTGGAAATATCAGCTATCAATGTTCAGGCTGATTTCGGATCATTCAGAGTCTTTAAATGGAATCCAACATCCAACATCCAACTCCAAGGATTTTTTTGTCGAAGATGGTGTAGTGGTGCGTGTAATAGGCTTGCCATTTCATCTATGGAAACAAGAAATAGCAGAGTCTATAGCTGTATTGTGTGGAGGAATCTTGAAAGGAGCTTTCTGGGGTGATCTTTACTTAGTAGCAATCCTGTTAAGTGGTGTGAAGCCAGAAGACATTCCACGAAAGATAGAGGTATGAACAGAGGGGAGATTTGTCTCTGTGTGGTTAGCTTCCTCTATTGAATCAGGGCTGTGGAAGGAGGCTCGTATGGTAGGAGGGGAGAAGGAGGAAGAAGAAGCACTACGTGGACCTATGAGATTGGGTAATTCAAATGGGAAGAAATGTTTCACTAAAAAGGGCCAACAAGTTCTGGGAAGCCAAAAAGTTTTGGGGCAGTTGGAAGGTCAAACCTGGAGAAAGCAAGATAAGGATATGACAAATGGCAAATCCTTTGCGTAGGTGGTGTCAGGGGAAACAGACAAAAACTTACCATTGGCGAAAGGGAGAGGGCTGAACAAGTAACCTCAGACAGGGAAGGTTGCTGGCTCGACCAATAAAACAGGGGGGCGTGACTTTTTAAGAGGTCACTTGGGACGAAAAGAATTAGAAAATGGGCCCAATCGAGTGGATCCCTTTTGTGGTGGGCCGGAGAAGGCAACTCAAATAAAGGTCTTAAAGTTGGGTTCCTATAATCTTGAGCCCAAGGCCCATTACAATACAATTGGGCCGAGGGACACTTTAAGTAAGCATGTGACTGGGAGGAGGGATGAGCTGATAGACGAGACTAAGCGTCTATCTTCTTCTACCCCGACTCCCTCCTTTCGATCGAACAGATCGGGCGCAAAATCTCAAGACTCTCAGTCTCGAGGCTCTCTACAGTGGGTTCCATCCAACTTGGCGAACCGTCTTTCACCAGATAGGCGCAACCCGAGATACATGAAGCCTAGTGATTTGAACAGAATAGGGTCTGAAGATTGGTTGTGTGAACAAAACAGCAGTGACGATTCTGATAGAGACGAAACGTTAAGTTTGGGAAGTCTGTCTCCGAAAAGCAACAATGAGTGAAATAGAAAGTTTGCATATAGAGCTGTGTTTTTAGAGGAAGAGATTGAAGAGGTAGGTGGCGGGAAGACTAGAAATGGTGAAGAAAATGGTACTAAACTTGTGAAAACTCCTCCTCCCTTCGTTGAGGGAGCTGACCCTGAGTCTAATGAATTACAGGATGTTGGTGGAGAGGGACAAGAATCGGCCGTGAGGATGGATGTGGGTATTCCAGTGTCGGAAACATAGAGAAAGGTTTTCCAAGTGGGTAGGTCGTCAGGAAGTGATTCTTTCACTATGTCTGCTTCACAATCTTGTCCAAAAAAGGGAAAGGCCTTAAAACCATTTGTCGCCTGTCAGCACTTCAATTCCAGTGTTTCTAGTCCTACCCCCGTCCTACCAGGTATGGGTGTCAATTCTTTTATAGGTACTGACTTGTTTGCTATGCCTGTAACAGATATCCCAACTTCCCATCCAGGAGGTTCTGATGCAAGAGAGAGGGTGATAGTGGAAGAAGGAGAGAGGGTGTTGGAAGGAAGTAGTAAGGGGGAGGCGAACAGAATTTGGGAGATGATTTGTACAATGATGGAGGAAAAAAAAAGGAAGGACTCTTAGAAAGATGCTGTAACCAAAATAAGTGTGAGCAAGGTCAAATTCTTCCTCAGACATTGGCTGGAAAGGATGGAGAAAAGAAAAAGGATGATTGTTATAGTAAGAAGGGGGGGGGGGAACAAATAAGAAAAAAAGATCTGAAGTGGAAAGGCTAATTTCAGACATTGAGGGGTTTTTAGAATTCAGTGGTAGAGGGGATAGGAGGAAGGGCCTAAAATGAGGAGATTATGGCCTTTTCCTGGTTTTTTTGCTATGTTGTCTCGATGAAAATTATTAGCTGGGGTTAGGGAGTGCAAGAAAGAGAAGGGTGATCAAAGACCTACTATGGAGGGAAAAACCCGATATTGTGCTGTTACAAGAATCCAAATTGATGGATTTAGATGGGTGTTGGGTGAGGAGTTTTTGGAGATCTAGAGGTTTAGGTTGGAGCTTGTCTCCTTCTTGGGAAGCCTCGGGGGGATTGTAACACTGTGGAGGGAGGATGTGGTGGAAATAGTGGAACAATTGATAGGCAGATTCTCAGTTTCCATTAAGTGTAGGAATGTAGAGAATGGGCGTGTATGGGTCTTAACCAATGTTTATGGCCCTAATTCTTATTAGAGAGAGGAATGAGATGTGGGAGGAACTATATGCAATCAAGGGGCTATGGGATGATCCTTGGTGCCTGGGCGGGGATTTTAATGTCATTAGATTCTCTGATGGAACCAGTAATCCCTAACAGGTAATTTCAACAAGCATGAGGAAATTTAATGGTTTTATTGAAGAATGTGAATTGAAGGAAATACCTCTGCTGCAAGCCAGTTACACTTGGTCCAACCTCCAGGAAACCCCTTTGTGTTCGAAGCTGGACAAATTCTTATTTAACCTTGCCTGGGAGAATAGTTTGGAAAACTTGGTTGCTAGAGCGTTACCCAGGGTCACCTCTGATCACTGTCCTATCCAAATAGGTACTGAGTCATTTTCTATAGGACCCAAACCTTTTAGATTCGAAAATATGTGGCTCACCCATCCAGATTTTGTGAAAAAAGTGAAGGAATGGTGGGGTGAGGAGGAAAGGGGGGTAAGATGGAAGGGGATTAAGTTCCATAAGAAATTAAAATGGCTGAGAGCAAAAATAAAAGAGTGGAATAGAGATAAGTTTGGTAGAATTGAGGAGCAAAAACTGTGCCTAATGTCTCGCATAGAGAACTTGGATGTAAAGGAATCTCAAAATGGGTTGACCGAGGAGGACAGAGTGTTAAGGAGACAATTGAAAAAGGATTTGGAATAGGTGCTATTGAGGGAAGAAATCAGTTGGAGACAAAAATCTAGACACAAGTGGATTTTGGAAGGCGATGGGAACACTAGATTCTTCCATGATTTGGCAAATGGGAGACGAAGAAAGAATCTTGTGACCAAGCTAGAGATAGGAGAGGAGGTAATTACCAACCAGGATGACATAGCCAGAAAATTTGTGGACCACTTCAAATCGATTTATAGAAGACCTTTGAGTGAGAGAGTAGTCATGGAAATGATGGATTGGCCAAGAATTGAGGATGGAGTGGCAAGGTGGCTGGAAAGGGATTTCGAGGAAGAAGAGATTAAGAATGCTGTTTTTCTAATGGATAGATCCAAGGCTCCGGGTCCAGATGGCTTTACGAGGGCTTTTATCAAGACTGTTGGGAGGTGGTGAAAGAGGATTTAGTTGAAGTCTTTAAGGAATTTGCAGACAATCACACTATAAGCCTTGGAATTAATGCCACCTTTTTGGCCCTGATACCTAAGAAGATTGATGCCAACCACCCAAAAGATTTTAGGCCTATTAGTTTGGTGACAAGCATCTATAAAATTCTGGCTAAAGTGCTCTCGTTGAGGATCAAAATAGTCCTCCCTTCTATCATTAGTGAAACATAGGGGCTTTCATTCAAGGGCGACAAATAACAGATCAGATCTTAATTGCGAATGAGTGTGTGAAGGAAATGAAAAGGTCTAGTAAGAGAGGATTCATTTGTAAATTGGATCTTGAAAAGGCCTATGATTTGGTGGATTGGAAGTTTCTATTAGAGGTTATGCAAAACTGTGGGTTTGAGGACAAGTGGTGTAATTGGATCTTTGGGTGTATTAGTACTTGTCACTACTCTATTCTGGTAAATGGTATGGTGAAGGACTTTTTTCCAGCTTGTAGGGGTGTCAGGCAAGGGGATCCATTCTCACCCTTCCTTTTTACCTTAGTAGCTGATGTGTTTAGTACGATAATTACTAAGGCTGTCAGTGAAGATGCCATTAGGGGTTGGAGAATAGGGAGACACCAAGTTCCCGTCACCCACCTTCAGTTTGCAGATGACCTAATGATCTTTTGTGAAGGAGGTCTTAGTGAAAAGGTAGCAAACCTAAAGGAGCTAATAAAAGGTTTTGAAAGTATTTCTAACTTGAGAATAAATCTGGAAAAGAGCTGCATAGCGGGTATAAATTTGGAGGTAGGGGAGGTTGAGGCTATTGCGGAGTGTCTTGAGTGTTCCACTTCTGTTTGGCCTATGTCATATTTAGGGCTTCCTTTAGGGGCAAATCCTTGGGAGAGTAGATTTTGGACCCCAGTGATAGAAAAGTTTGAGAAGAGATTAGCCTCATGGAAGAGGAGTTATATCTCTTTAGGAGGGAGAATTACCCTAATAAGAGCTACCTTGGCTAACTTACCTACCTATTATTTGTCTGTTTTTAGGATACCAGTTAGGGAAGCTAGGAAACTGGAGAAGTTGATGAGAAATTTCTTATGGGAGCTGGGACAAGAAAAAAAGGATCACTTGGTTAATTGGGACATTGTGTGCAGAAGTAAAGAAGAGGGGGGTTTGGGACTTGGGAGGGTAACTGGAAAAAATCAAACCCTGTTAGGGAAATGGTTATGGCGATGGCCTTTGGTAAGAGAGAGATTGTGGCATGAGGTGGTTGGAAGCATTCATGGGAGGTCAGAGAATGGATGGGATGCTGGTGTATCTAGGCAAGCTAACCTAGCAGCACCTTGGAAGGCTATTCACAACACCCTTCCTCAATTCCTCAATTTTTTCAGGTATGAAGTTTGTTCTGGCAACTCTGTTCTTTTTTGGGAGGATATTTGGGTAGGAGACACACCATTAAAGGATTTGTTCCCTTCGCTTTTTTCTATTTCTTTGTACAACAAAGAGGTGGTCTCAAAATTTGTCTCACCTTTGGGAACACCCTTAGATCCCACTTGGGATTTTTGGTTTCGTAGAGGTCTTAGGGATGCTGAAATTGATTCTCTTTCTGCTTTGCTTGGTCGTCCTAATCAGGTTTGTTTGGATCCCTCCAAGCCAGATAAGAGGGTTTGGACTCCTAGACTCAATGGAACCTTCACTTGTGCTTCTTTCTTCAAGTCCATCTCTCAACTTTCTATTCACCAACCCTTTCTGTCAAAAGAAATTTGGTGTAGGCCAGTTCCTCAAAAATTATGGCATTTTGTTGGGAAGTATTCCATGGGAAAGTTAACACTTTAGATAACCTACAAAAGAGAAGACCTTTCCTCTGTATTTCTCCTAATTGGTCTATCCTCTGTAGAGCTCACGGTGAGGATTGTTACCATTTATTAATATCTTGTCCCTTTTCTGCAGACCTTTGGGCTTGGCTACTTTTGTTGTTTGGGGGTAGTTGGAGTCCACCAGCAGAAGTTCACATGCTCTTCAACCAGTCTACCTTTTATTGGCCTACAAAAATAGGGAGAATTATGTGGAGATGTGCTCGTGCTGCTTTGATATGGACTCTTTTGGAAGAAAGAAATCTTAGAATCTTTCAAGAAAAGGAAAGGAGCAGCCAGGATTTGAAAGACTGTGTGTTAAATAGGGCAATACATTGGCTGAAGACCTTGGAAATCTTTCATCAATTCTCCTTTAATGACCTCTGGAAAAATTGGTTAGTAGTAGCGAGGTGTTCATCTCTAAAGGACAAATCAATTACAAGCTTTTCTCCTCCATCCGAAGGCTCACTAAAGTTGAACTTTGATGGAAGTAGCATGGGTAATCCAGGTTTATCCGGAATTGGGGGTGCTTTGAGAAATGCGAAAGGAGAGATTTTGTTGCTTTACTTAGGTCCCTTGGGATTTGGGAACTCCATCAGGGTAGAACTCTTAGCTGCTGTACAAGGGGTGCAATTTGCAAACCAGCTGGGGGTACAACAACTAATAATTGAGGGGGACTCCAAAGTGGTGGTGGGTTGGTTGAAAAATTCTGAAGAGGCTATGTGGCGATACAAGAATGAAATGAAGAAATTTAGTTGGTTGACAAGGAATATGTTGGTCACTGTACAGTGGGTGGGGAGATCAGCAAATACTTTGTCAGATATGTTAGCTAAGCAAGGGGTAAATAGGGAAGAATTATTTTGGGCTCAGTTGTGATTCTTGTTTTTCTTTCCTAGTTTACTTGTATGTTTCAGGGAGGGGCTGCAGCTCGTGCCTCTCGCTGGGATGATGTATGAACTCACTCTAAATTTCTTTCTGAATCAATAAATTTATTATTATTCATAAAAAAAAGGCCTATCACATTTGAAGGAGGGGTCCACCTGCAACCAAAGAATGACAAGAACCAATTCCAAACAAAAGGAGGCAAAAGAACAAGATGATAATAGGTGTATAATTGTCTCACCACATCTCAAGCATAGGCTACAAATATGAGGTGGCAGGTAGCAAGCTAGCCTTCTTTTTTGAAGCTTATCTAAAGTGTTGATTTTCTGGAGCACCATCTCCCAATAGAAAAACCATATTTTTGGGGGTGAAGGGTTATGCCAGACTTCCTTCGTGGGAAAGGATCTAGCCAAGTTAGAAGATTGAAGAAGAGAAGTGAAGGAGGAACAAGTAAAAGAACTAGAAAGGGACACTAACCAAATCTGTTGTCCAAACAAGATTGATCCTGAAACCTTGTACTTAGAAGAGATATAAGGTCATTCACCAATCCCATTTCAGAAAATAGACGGAAATCTATCTTTAAGAGAGGTATTTCCAAACCAAATTTGTTCCTAGAATAGTACTTCATTACCTGTAGAAGTGTCAAACCTAGTATATAGAAGGAAGGATGGCAAAATATTGTGGATTGCTTTCCAAGGAGATGACTGCGATGCCTTAGGGTCGAGACTGGCATTTCAACCATCTTATTCATATCTTGTTGAATGTTGGTTTGATAACAAAAGTTGAGTCTCTGCTACTGAAACAAGCATGGGAAAGTCATGCGCTGGTAGAGTGAAGAAAATTGTAGTGGATGTGAGCAAGGATTAAAATATCAACACGATAATGGCTTTGTACATGTATTAATTTGTAAAAATCCATATAATTTGTGTGTTGGACTCTTGATTGATGCATTATCAATAAAATTGTATAATATTTATGCATCCCGCTATATTAGTTGTAATATATTTCTTCATTTATACCATTAAAATATACAATTCCTATGATACATTATTTATAGTTATTTTGGCGTTAAACTTATTGTTAATAATATATTTATGAAATTTGTATACATTTTTTTGATAAATAATTTGTATACATTTTCCTACCACATCCAAGTGTTTCCATATTTTTTGTGCATTCCCCAAGCGTATCCGTATCCGTGTCCAAGTTATCCAATATGATACCCGATATTGATAGCTTGATCCTTGGATGTGAGGAAGGCAGGCAAGATGGAGGAGAGAATGAAAGTTTTATAGGTGAGCTTTGTAGGAAGAGTTGTGGGAGAGGATTATGAAGCTGAAAGAATTGAAGCTTGGGCGATGGTGGACTAGAGAAGAGAGAAGGTGATGGGAGTGATGAGATTGAATGTAGGGCTTCTCCTGTTCATGTTTCACAGCAAACCGTTCGCAATTGTTCACAGAAAGGGTGTTGGAAGCAGAAAAAGCAATGGAAAGAGAGTTTGATCTGAGGCTGGACTGGTGGTATCTGGCAGCGGGAGAGATTGTTGCAGGTAGGCAGAAGTATGTGGTGCGGATTGGAGTCGTTGGCATCCCATTACATGCGTGGAGTATCCTAACTTTTGAAGAAATAGCCATTTGTTGTGGTAGATTTCTGAAATATGATGAGAAAAACAGAACTTGGCAGAAGCTTGACATGGCAAGGATCTTAGTCGAAGTTACGGATATCATATCTGTCCCAGAGAGACTTGAATTTGAATTTGTAGGGGAGATATATGAGCTATGACTGAAGGCATCAATGAGTTGTTTTGGAAGGAGGAGAGGAAGCCCTCAATGAAAACATGGACAAATGAAGAAGTAGTGAGAAATGAAGGAGTTGGGATAGGGAGGGATGAAGGATCATCTGGTTGCAAAGAGGAGAAGGAGGCGGAGGGGAAGAGGGAGTCAAAAGGTTGCTCGGTTAGAGACGAAGATGAAGTGGAAGTTTTTGACAATAGGGATGGACATATGAGCAGAGTTGGAACAAAGTGGTTTGTTTGAGGGGCACTTGGTGGGAAGGGAGGATGAACAAATGGGAGATCAAAAGGTGGGAGATGGGGGTGGGGAGATAAAGAACTAGGAAACAAGTGGTTGTGGGTAAGAGGGGGAGTGGGTCCACTAGTTTAAGAAGCTTATTTTTAATTTTCAAAAGGGAAGCCTGGGTAAAAGTTTTAAAGAGGCAAAGGTTAATTTTGGGAAAAAAGGCTTTTCTCTTTGAAGAGGGGAATATACCTATTTGGGGTTGAGAAGGACAGAGAACTGAGGACCCAAAGATGATGACAAGTGGGTATGGGTGGTGACTCGGTTTGAGAATGACAGGAAGATCGACACTTAGGTAGGGACAAGAATGAAGGTGTCTTTTTCCTCCTTAGGCAAAAAAAGAAGTTGCAAAGCTTTGAGGTCATCGGGGGAGATGTGGATTTGTTTCCAAATCGGATTCGGACTGGAGTTCTCAATCAAGGGAGGCTTTCATCCCCTCAAACAGTTCTTGAAATTGAAACACAGTTGGTTAGAACCAATGTAGAGAAAGGGAAGAGAGCTTGTGGGGACCCTAGTCTTGTTAGTGGTGGCACAGAGTTTGGGAGATAGAGGGGTCATAAATCTATAGGTAATGGTTGTCATTTGGGTTCTACTGAGCAATCATCCGAAGAGGTAAGGCTGGCTTCCCATTCCCTTTCTTCTGCATCTTCTCCTTCTTCTCCACTTTCTCCTCATCTTCTATGGGAGTGGGAGCAGTGTTTTAAAAGCGCAAGGCGCATGGGTCTATTTGCGCCTTAGGCGCAAGGTGAGGCGCACACCTTTTTGAAGCAAGGCACAAAAATACAAAAAATGCTAAAAAATAAAAAAATGTCAGAAAATAAAAAAAATGCCAAAAATTAAAAAAGTAAAAAATATAAACTTAAAATTTAAAATAATGTTTTAAAAAACCTACTATCTAAAATTAAAATACATAAACATAAGATGTAAAGCATATTCAAATGAGAATTTAAAAATAAAACCAAACATATAAAACATTTTCAAGCATGTAAAACCTCTAATCTCTTTTTTCACTCAATTGCATTACTTCAAGTAGCTAATGTAATGTAAAACATATTACCCTCCTGATTCTACGAGCTGCCTTTGTGCCACGCCCCTCGAGGCAAGTCCACATTAGGTCTTAAATTCTTACTCTTCACACAAAAAACAATGATTTTATAGTTTTAATTGCTTTTTAAGAAGACCTTTTATTAGGATGAATGAATGAACAACACTACCAAATTGGGGGTTCTCGGCCTAGCCGCTATGTTCAAAAAAAGCAAAAAAGCATCAAATTTTCAAAAGGCACACGCCTAGGCTGAGGCGCATCATGCGCACCAGGCGTATGCCTTTTGAAAGGGCTGCGCCTAGGACCTAGGCAGGCGCATACCCTGAATTGCGCC
The DNA here is from genome assembly GCF_056320005.1 of Nelumbo lutea. Classification (NCBI taxonomy): domain Eukaryota; kingdom Viridiplantae; phylum Streptophyta; class Magnoliopsida; order Proteales; family Nelumbonaceae; genus Nelumbo; species Nelumbo lutea. The sequence goes on along the minus strand of NC_142689.1, from coordinate 90,569 downwards.
TCGCCTATGCGCCTAGGCACGCCTTTTAAATCATTGAGTGGGAGTGTCAGGCGGTGAGGAAGATATTGGGGGGGGGGTATGGGGCTGGAGATTTGGAAGTGAGGAGGTTTATTGAAAGAGGAAAAGAGCAGGGGGGAAACTTAGTAAGGTTTATAACAAAAGAAGAAGGGTTGAGGGAGGGGATAAGGAACAACAGTAGTAGGGGCAATAGGTCCTTGGAGATAGGAAAAGGACAAAAGAGGGGGTTGAAGTGGAAAATCTTCACGGGAGATACCCGTAGAGAGGGAAGGCCAGAAGGGTGGACATTGATAGGATGGTGGATAGATAGGTGGAGATAGGAAAATCACTTGGACTTTTCTATCTAGGGGGAAGGGGTGGAAAGCAATAGAACACCTTGAGAGAAGATAAGGGAAGAACATAATAAAAGGAGAGTTAGTGGGGAGGGAGGTGAGATGTGGGATGAAGGAGAAGGGATAGTGGACGAAGAGTAAAGAGTGGAGATTTTCAAAGTGTAGAGAAGGGGTTTTTGGAAGGTGGGTTCCGAATATGAAGTTGGTGTCTTGGAATGTCAGGGGTTTGAGAGAAGAAAAAAGGAGGTCAATAGTAAGGAATGTTTTAAGAAAGCATAAAGCCAGATGTTGTGCTATTGCAAGAGACGAAGTTGGAGACATTCAATTTGAGATTAAAGAATTAAATTTGGGGGTCTAACAGTGGGGAATGGGTGGAGGTGAATGTTGTGGGTCTTTCAAGGGGCTTAGTGGCCATTTGGAATCCAAGGGTTCTCAAGAAAATTGGAGAAAATAAGGGAATGCTTTCAATTTCAATTTGCTTTCAGATGGTGGAAGGGGAGTGGAAGCAGAGACTTACAAATGTGTATGGTCCAAATGAAGAAGGGGTATAGGTGGAATTTTGGGAGGAAGTGGAGGGGGTAGAGGTTAGAAATATGGAGGGTTAGGTTAGTGATTTAAAAGGCACGCCTAGGCACACAGGCGAAGTGCATTTTAGGGTAGGCGCCCCGCCTAGGTCCTAGGTGCAGCCCTTTCAAAAGGTGCACGCCTGATGCACCTTGCACCTTTTGAAAATATATTATTATTTCTACCTCTCTTCTTCCCACACATCAAGTATAGTCTCAGATCTAAAAATCTTGTCATATTCAAGGAGCATGTTTGGGTGGGTAATGTACCACTAAGGACATAATTCCCATCTCTTTATGCTCTTTCCAACCATAGGGAGGAATCTATTTCTTGTTTTTTTTGGCTGTCTAATCCGAGTGTTGGGTGTAATTGGGATTTGGGCCTTAGAAGAGGAATTCATGACTTTGAAATGGACAATGTCATAAACTTACTACAAAATTTGGAAGGGGTGTGTTTGGAAGTTGGTAAAAGGGATAGGAGAATTTGGACCAATGTTTTCAACCTGTTGTTGACCCGACTGGTCGAACCGTCACCTGGCTAGGATTTCAAGTCCGGTTCAGTCAAGACTTGCCATACGGTAAAAAACCGTTGACTTGGTCAAGAACCGTTTGACCGTTGGTCGGGTCACGAGTTGCACACTCAATTCACGCTAAACTTTTGGAGGCCATAACTTTGCACCTTGATGTCCGATTGGGGTGAGATTTTTTGATTTTGGATAACTTTTCGAGATCTATGCATCCCCTTGCTATTTTTGCAAAAAAACCCTTTTTTGGCCTCAAATTGCAATTTTTAATATTTTTGTATAAATAAAGAATTAAAAACTGAATTAAAAACATAAATTAAATATAAAATAATACATATAACATATCTAAAACATATTTATACATTATTTATTGCTAAAATATATATTTATACACACACATATATATATATATATATATATATATATATATATATGTATGTATATAAATGTATATACTTAATACATGCACTGATTTGGCATGGTCTGAACTGTTCAACCTGACCAGTCGAACCGGTGACCCATGACCTGGAGGCAAAAATGGTTTGGCCTCGGGGGTCGGTTTTTAAAACATTGATTTGGACCTTGTCAGCCTCATGTACCTTCACTTATGGTTCTTTCAGCCCTTAGTTAACCGCATGAAACCCAAGGGTCTTCCGTTTCATTTAGGGAGATTTGGGGTAAACTGATCTACCTAGGGTGGGTGGTTTGTGTTCGGAAATGTATTTGGAAAGAATTAATACTTGTGAGCTACTAGAAAGAAAAAAACCTAGTTGGTGCTCCCATTTTAAAGTTAATGGTGAATTGCTATCACTTATTAATCTCCTGCTCTTTTTCCTCTTTAATTTGAGAATGGTTCTTATCTTTGTTTGGCTGCAGGTGGAACCCTCTGCCTTATGTACAAAGCCTATTTGCTCCTACTTTCGTAAGCTGGTCAAAGAAGAGGGGAGGAATGCTATGGTGGCGTACAAGGGCAGCAGTGTGTTGGTTTAGTTGGGATGAGAGGAACCAGAGAATATTTCTTGAAAAAGAAAGTTGCAGAGGAGTTGTCATCAAAGCTTTTATCATCATGGTGGTTCACTGGGTTAAGTCATTGGATGTCTTTAAGGATATTCCTAGCAATGAGGTATGAGAAAGTGGAGAGTGGTAGTTGTTTCTGCACCTTGTAACGAGGTGGTCAGGCTTGTTTGGTCCCCACCATCTAGAGGTGTCATTAAGGTAAACTTTGATGGTAGTAGTGAAGGCAATCCAGGTCTGTTTGGCATAGGAGTCTTCAGGAATGGTGAGGGAAATATCATTGAATTCAACCCAGGTCCTATTGGAATTGGGGATTCGCTAAGGGCTGAAGTTATGGCTGTTATGGAAGGGATTCAAAAGGCTAAAAAGCTGAATATCTGTTGGAGTGGGCTAATAGTGTTTATCCCTCCCCTTTCTTGTTGTACTAAGTTCTTCTTGATTAATGAAATTGATTCTGTTATTGATTAAAAATATCAATTACTTGAAGGATCTTTTCCCTTATAAGTGACAGTCAACCTCTATTTTCTTGGTCCTCTCATGAAATATGGACAACAGCTTGATTGTCACAGTACAACTTCATGGGGCTGTTTACTGGAATTCCAATCTCATGAAATAGATTCTTCAACCATACTAGCTCACATGTAGTATGTGGCATGGCTCTATTCCCAACTTCGGCAGCACTCCATGCCACAACTTTAGGGTCTCTTTATACCAGATTTTAAAGAAGTATCTGAAGAGTCTTCTAGAGCAGGGTTGTAGTCTTTTTTAGAGCTGCAAAATGTTGGGGGTGGTGACTAATTTATATGTATTTTTCTGGTTATTTTATTTTCTTCTATTGTTGTGATTACTCATCACCTTTTCTTATTGTGATCTTTTATTTATTTGAATGTTTTTTTAATTTATTACCAAAAAAGAATATTATCAGCAGAGTTTGAGCTCCAATGTTTGTTTGTCAGAAGGAATAGTTGTGGAAAACTCTGTAAAAAATTGTTGGGTAATGTCTGCAATTAATAGAGGTCCTGATTTTAGAACTGGTTTTGAATTTGTAAAATAAAAGCATCTATCGTTTAAGGTTTCTGTTGTATCCTGAAACTTGCGAAGCAGTTGGGTGCAAGAGAGCTGGAAATTGAAGGGGATTCACTACTGGTCATAACATGGGCAAAGCTAAATAAAGTGCTATATAAAATCTGGAGACTTAGTATTCCCCCCAAAATTGAAGTTTTTCTCTTTCTGGTTCTCAATGATAAACTGCCTACGAAAAATAAACTTATTCTTAGGGGGTTTAATATTAATGGTGCCTGTCATCACTGTAGGGATGAGGAAGACATAAATCATCTATTTTTAAACTGTAGTTATTCTAAGCAAATCTGGATGATTGTAAACCAGGACCTCCCCGTGCCTAGTAATGAGGTTTCTTAGGTTAGAGGGTGGTTGACTAGGACTTTAGAATCTAAAAACCAAGCTCTAGACCCATTGGGTAAAGAGAAAATTGTGATTCTCCAGTGGTATATATGGAAGAATAGAAATAATCTTTTGTTCAATAGAGGAAGGGGGTTTGGGAATAGGTAATGTTAGACTGAAGAATCAGGCTTTGCTTAGCAAATGGCTTTGGAGGTTTCCAAATGAAAATGAGAAATTATGGCACAGAGTGTTTGCAAGCATTCATGGCATGTCGAGCAACGGATGGGATGCTGGATGTTTCTGTAGGGCTAACTTGGCTGCTTCCTAGAAGGCCATCCATGATATTCTCTCTACATTCCTAAATTTTATCAGGTATGACTTGTCTTCTGGTATTAAAATCCGATTTTGGGAGGATGTGTGGATTGGGGATACTCAATTAGGTGAGAAATTTCCTTCTCTTTGTGATCTGTCTAGGTTCAAGGGTAAGCCTATTTCAGATTTCCTAAGTCAACCATCTCACCTTCCAGGGTTGAATAGGAACTTTGGATTTAATAGGAACCTTAGAGAGTCTGAACTTCTTGTAGTGTCCGAGTTGTTAGGATTGCTGAATTCAGTTTTCTTGGGGGAAGGTGGGTTAGACTCTAGAATTTGGGGTCCTAATTCTGATGGGTCTTTTTGTAAATTCTTTCTACATTTGTTGGTTGTCACACAATCTTCTCTTCATTTTCCAGTCAAACAAATTTGGTGCCCTCCTATTCCCCCTAAAATTAGTGCTTTTTTTGGGGAGATTTTTCATGATTGTATTAATACCTTCGATATACTTCAAAGGAAAAGACCAAATTGGTGCTTATCCCTTAACTGGTGTGTCCTATGTAAATTGAGTGGTGAGACTGCTTTCCATCTTCTAATATCTTGCCCTTTTGTCAGTTTTATTTGGAATTGGTTTACTTCTCTTTTCGGGTACAGGTGGTCCTCTCTTGACAGGGTGGAAGGTTTACTCAACCCTAATGGTATCAATGGTAAGACAAGGAGGGGAAGGATTCTTTGGAGGTGTACTAAAGCAGTAATACTGTGGACCATTTGGGAGGAAGGAAATTATAGAATATTTGAAAGTAAAGAAAAATGCAATGAAGTTTTAGTTGAAACAATAACATTGAGGGTTGCACATTGGGTAAAAAGCTTGAAGCTGTTTTCAGCTTTTAGGGTTGCAGACTTTTTCAGGGTTTGGGGACTTATTGCTGCTTCATCATCTATAAGATGATAGTTTTTAGAGTCTTGGTCCCCTCCAACGGAAGGTTGGAAGAAGCTGGACTTTGATGGGAGTTGTGTGTGTAACCTAGGCCCTTCAGGTATTTGGGGGGGGCATTAGAGATGAAAATGGATTCATTATTGATCGAGGGAGACTCAAAAACTGTGATAAAATGGTTGCAGAAAGGGGAAGGGGTGACATGGCAGTTGAAGAATGATTTCAGAAGATTTAAATGGATGTCAAGGAACATGTCAATCAAGGTGGGATGGGTTAGGAGATCTGCCAACAGTTTGGCAGATAGCTTGGCAAAGCAAGGGGTTCAAAGAACATATATGTTTTGGGCACATTTGTAATTCTGTCCTGGGTCAGCTTCCTAAGCTGATTTCTTTTGCAAATTCTTGTTGTATCCTGAAGTATTTTAGTTAATGAAATTCTTTCAAAGTTATTGATAAAAAAAAAAATCTTTTGTTCAATGATAAATCCACACCCCCTCCGGTTCTGTTGGAGAAAGCCTTCCATTTCTATGGAGAGATTACGCCCAACCATCTTAATGATGAATCAGTTGAAGCCCTTAAAGGGTGGAAATCAATTGTTTGGAGAGCCCCAAAAAGAGGGGTTATTAAAATCAACTTTATGCCTCATGTATCTCGGAAGGTTGGTGCTCCATTGCTTGCATTGCTAGAGATCATTGTGGTTTGGTGCGTGACCTGAAGGCATATCACATTGGCCTTGCCTCCATCAACGTTGCTAAAGCTTGGGTGGCTTGGAAAGCGCTTAACATCACCATCAACTTAAAGGATTCACCCATTATCATTGGAGGAGATTCGAAGCTTGCCATCGACTGTCTGAAGAAAACTGTGGATCCACCGTGGAGATTAAAAAGCATCCTTGCTGAGTGTGTGCGTTTGAGTACCCAGTTTACTTATGGTGTTTCCTTCATTTGATCCATGAAGCCAATCAAGTGGCTGATTGGTTAGTGCATAAGGCTATGGTGGGAGGGTCTGTTCTATTAAATAGCTTGCATTGGGATCTAAGGTATATTTATTTTAGTGACCTTTGGGGATGTGCTACCCCCTGGCTTGTGTAGCACCTTCCGGTTTTATTAAAAAAATGGGAAAAGCAAATTGACTCAGCACCCTGGAAACTCAGATTTATCTTCAGACAAATTGACATGCTTGCTAAGAAATATAATTCTGGTTTTGGATGGTTCAAAAGGGAAGCAAATGGGTTGGCGGATGTGTTAGCAAAGCAGGGATTTGATAGACCCACTTTCTTTTGGGCATTGCTGTAATCTATAGTATCCTGGGTTACATTTATACTGTAACCAGTTATTAATAACTTAATAAATGATTTTTCTTTGCTGATAAAGAAAGTGTTTAAGGGTTTTATTTTAAATTTGGAAAATTGTTGGCAGAAAAGTGTTTCTATTTTCTCTTCATTGTTTTTAATCAAATCTATTTTAAAACATTGTAATAGTGGTATTGTTGGAGGCCTTGCAGAATTTTGGGGTCACTAGTTGAAATGAGGGCTATTGGAATTGCTTCTTATTTAATTATCATTTCTTCCAAAACTACACCAAAAGACAAAAAGCTTTCCTTCTTTAAGGTTGTTTTCAATATCGCTTTGAATAGTATAAGTTATTCAGTTTTGACGTAATTACTTGTTGAATGTTATATCTAACATTGATTTTGTCTTGATTGGCATTGTGACAGCTGGAGGTGTGATGGGCTATTTGAAAAGTGGAAGCCAGAAGTCTCTAGCTGCTGGGGGCTTGTCAGCTTTGCTACTGTACTATGTTTACACTGAGCTTCCGGTGAGACCTGTTTTTGCATCATCCTTGGGGCTTGGTAAGAGATCCATATTTTTTGTGCTATTATTCTTATGTTATTAGGGGCATTGTTTAGTGTAATGGTGAAATCTTAGGTTGACAAATGTGATAATGCGGGCCAGAGTCCAAGAACAGGCACTTCATGCAAGAAAATGCAAGAAATTTTCCTAACATTTCCACGGCATATTTCCATTTCCATAGGTATCAACATGAAATATTACTGGAATTGACATATTCCCTAATGAAAACTGTTGGTGCTATGTGGAGTACAAGAGATGGTATTATAACATAAATTGGGGGCAATATTTTGTTATTTGTACTGTACTTCTAACTTCTTATTAATAATAAGTTATTGCAGTTATTGATAAAAAATTTAGATATGTGGAATAGTAATGTTTTTTTCTGATAAATAAAATTTCATTGAGAATTTATTATCAACAAAATAAAGACTGTTACAAGCATCCCAACAGGAGGCACGAGGTGCAGCCTCATCCTTTAAAAGAAAAGAACAACACAAAATTCATAAATGGGCCCAATACAACTGTTCCCTAGTTACTCCTTGTTTGGCTAAGCAATCAGCAAATGAATTAGCCTCCCTTCCCACCAATTGTATGATTAAATTCATATGTTGTGTTGCCCATTTGAATTTCTTCAATTCATTTCTGTAGCACCATATCACTGAATTTGTATCTCTAAGCCAACCCACCCCCACGTTGGAGTCCCCTTCTTTTACCAAGCACTCCATCCCTATCTCTCTTGCAATCTGTACACCTTGTAGGACTGCATACAGTTTATCCCTTAAAGAGTCTCCATTTCCCATCGGTCCTGAGTATAGTGCTCTCAGATTCCCATCCGTGTATCTAATGGTTCCTCCAATTCCAGATAGTCCTGGCCACCTGGGTTGCCTCAACTACTCCCATCAAAGTTTAGTTTCATGAAGACTTCCATGGGTGGTGTCCAACTCAGTCGTGTTTTAGCCTTTTGTACTAAACTAGAATCTACTGAAAGCCAATTCCTCCAAATGTCATCAAAGGAGAAACTTTTAAACAGTTCCACAGTTTGTAGCCAATGTATAGTTTTAGCCAAAACACAATCCATAATTTGCTGCTGCTCTCCTTCTCTTGGAAGATTCTGGCATTTCTTTCTTCCCATAAAGTCCAAACCACTGCTGCTCTAGCACATCTTCACGTCGTTATTCTCCTTTTCTTTGGCCAAGTAAATGTAGATGGATTAAACAACAATTTAATCTCCAATGGCATATTCCACCTGCACCCAAATAAAGAGAAGATCCACTCCCAAATTTCTGTAGTAAAAGAACAGGAAATAAATATATGAAAACAAGATTCGCCATCAAACTTATACAGAGTGCACCAATTCGGGGAAATACACAAAAAAGGCCTGTTTTTTTGCAAATAATCCAAATTGCTAATTTTCCCATATACCACTTCCCAATAAAAGGCCTTTATTTTACGAGGGATCGGCTGAAACCAAACGTCCTACCAAGGAAACATCGGAGAGGAAGAGGACTGGCAAAGAGTTTTAAAGAAGGAGGCACAAGAGAAGAAACCTTTAGGATTTGGTAACCAAACCCTCCTGTTTGGTTTAGAGGGTCTAGGCAAACTTTATCCAATCGTAAGAAAAGCTCTGTCAAAAAGGAGGCTTCTTTATCCCTTAGCTCCCTTCGAAACCCAAAATCCCAATTAAGATTAAAAGGTGAAGTAGAAAGGACTAAAAAAGCTCGAAATCACCTTATTTTTGTATAAGGAAATGGAGTACAAGGAAACAGGTCCCCTCATCAAGCCAAATATATTCCAAATAACGGATTAGGTTCCCTGAGCAAGCATCATATTTGATAAAACTGAGGAACTGAGGAAGCACATTGTGGATTGCTTTCCAAGGCAAAGTAGCCCGACGTGATACACCAGCATCCCGACCACTCTCTAATCTCCCATGAATATTGTCTACTACTTCAGCCCACAAATTTTCCCGCTCAAGTGACCACCTCCATAACCATTTTTCTAATAGAGCTGCGCTTTTCTGTCTCAAATTCCCAAGATGTAATCCACCCTCTTCCTTACTTTTGCACACAATACCCCAATTGATTAAGCGGTTTTTTCTTGTCTCTCCTGGCTCCCAAAGGAAATCTCTCATAATTTTTTCTAATTTCTTTTCTTCCCTTGGAGAGATCCTAAAAATAGAGAGGAAATAGATAGGTAAGTTAGCTTAAGTAGATCTTATCAAGGTAATCCTCCCTCCCAAAGATATGTAACTCCTCTTCCAAGTGGCCAGTCTCTTACCATATCCTTCTATAACTGGGTTCCAAAATCTGCTTTCCTTAGGGTTGGCTCCTAGGGGAAGTCCTAAGTAGGTCAAAGGCCAAGGGGTAATCTGACACTCTAAGCACTCCGCGACCAAACATAGGACACTCTCATCCATATTAATCCCTGCTACACAATTTTTGTCCAAATCGATTTTCAGATTGGACACCTTTTCGAACCTTTGAATAAGTTCTTTTAGTTTCCTCACACTCCTAGGGTCTCCCCCTTCACAAAAATAATGATATTATCTGCATTTTCTTTCTAGAAGAGAGAGAGGAAAGGAGAGGAGATAAGAGAAGAGAAGAGAAGAGGAAAAAGTGTTTGAAAGTCAAAAACTGAAACTGGCGGCTCCCAGCTTCCTATTTGTATTATCATGATGTAAAATAAAAGAAAATGAAATTACAAGCATGCCTTGGTGGCCTGCTCTAATAATAAGAACTTAAACAAAGAAAAGAACATGCTGATAGCATCCTAGACTGATAGCACCCTAACAACAGAAATAAAAAAACTAATTCTAACAACACTCTCCCTCAAGTTGGGCTAAATATACCTATAATGCCCAACTTGTCACACAACTCATTATGCTGCAAGTATGGAAGTCCTTTTGTGAGAATATCGGCTAGTTGCTCCTTGGAGTTGACATTAGGCGTACAAATTTCTCCCTTCTCCAGTTTTCTCTTATGAAGTGCTTGTCCACTTCTCATAGGATTGTGAACAGTTACCCCAAGTTTCCCTAGACGATTCTTCAGCCAAAGTACTTCAGCGACCCCATGTGCCATAGCCCTATACTCCGCTTCAGCACTTGACCTTGCAACTACACTTTGTTGCTTCTCCTTGTCACTAGATTTCCTCCCACAAGTGTGCAGGATCCACTTGTGGACTTTCTATCATCCACAACACCTGCCCAATTTGCATTTGTATAGACTTCCACTTTCAGATGATTATGTTTATTGAATAGCAACCTTGTTCCTGGATACTTCTTCAAATACCTGAGAATCCTCTCTGCTGCCTCCATGTGTGGTCTCTTAGGGGAATGCATGAATTGGCTTAGGACCCCAACTGAATAAGCAATGTCTGGACGTGTTATGGACAAATAGAGCAACCTTCCTACTAACCTTTGAAACTGTTTCACATCTTTTAGAGGTTCACCATCACAATCACCTAGTTTATGATCTACATCCATAGGAGTATCTGTTGGCTTTGCTCCTAACTTCTCTGTGTCTTGTAACAGATCAAGGACATACTTCCTTTGAGAAATATATATGCCCCTTTTTGAGTGGGGAACTTCAATTTCAAGAAAATACTTTAGTGTACCCAGATTTTTCACTTCAAATTTGGAGGTTAGGAACCTCTTCAGCCTTTGTATTTTTGAGCTCCAGTTTTCTGTAATGATGATATCATCTACATACATTATCAGTATAACAACATGTTCCTGACATCTCTTTACAATGAGAGTGTGATTGGACTGACATTATTTGAATCTTACTTGTTGGACCACCATATGAAATTTACTGAACCATGCCCTAAGAGATTGTTTAAAACCATAGAGAAACTTTCTTAGCTTGCACACCTTATTTTCACTTCCTTTGGCACAGAACCCTGGGGGTTGAACCATATAGACCTCCTCCTCCAACTCACCATTTAAGAAGGCATTATTTATATCCAACTAATTGAGTTCATCTTAGCTTCTGGAGCAAATGTCTCATCATAGTCAACACCATAGACTTGAGTGTACCCTTTTGCTACCAACCTTGCTTTATACCTTTCAACTGTCCCGTCCGCCTTGTGTTTCACTGTGAACACCCCACTTGCACCCTACCGGGTCCTTTCCCTTTGGAAGATCAACCAACTCCCAAGTCTGGTTCTTATGGAGAGCATTAATCTCCTCCTTCATAGCATTTGTACATTCAGGGTATTTTAAAGCCTCCGCAATATTTTTGGGTATAGGGATGTTATCAATTGCAGATAGGAAAGCACGATAAGAGGGAGAAATGTGGTCATAGGAGACTTACTGGGTAATGGGGTGTTTTGTAGTGCATGACCAAACTCCCTTTCTTTAAGTAGTAGGAATGTCAAGGTCATCCACAACTGAAGAGGGAGCTGGGGTATCAACAGGAGGGATAATACCTAGTTCATTTGGACTTACCTCCTAGGAACTTGAAGGTGTCGGTTGCTCAGTTTTTGGTGGCTCCACATCTTTGTCACATTGCTGATCTCTACTATATGTACGTTGGAAGACATGAAAAGGAGTAGGATCCGGAATAGAAGGAAGAGAGACTTGATGGACCTGGACATGCTTCTCCTCTTCCATGCTACTCTCCCCCTAAGGGGAAGCAGAGGAGAATGGTTCAGACTCAAAAAATGAGACATCCATAGAGACAAAGAACTTATGATCAATGGGATCAAAGCACCAGTAACCCTTTTGAGTAGAGGGATACCCCAAAAGATACATGGAATATACCGAGGGTCTAACTTACCACGAGATAGAGATAAATCATGGACAAAAGCATGACAACCAAACACTCTCATGGGAAAGGAAAACAAAGGAGATTGGGGGAACAACAACTAATGGGTGACCTTGTAGTTCAACACTTTGGAAGGCATGCAATTGATGACATAAGCAACAACCAATACAACATCTATCAAAAAACGTTTTGGTACATTCATGTGTAACATCATCCCTCGTGCAACCTCAAGGAGGTGTCTGTTCTTTCTCTCTGCAACACCATATTGTTGTGGTGTTCTTGCACATGAGCTCCTATGAATTGATCCATGGGAAGCAAAGAACTCATTGGCTCACCATGGAAATACTCCTTTGAATTATCTGATTGAAAAATTTGAATTTCAACATGAAATTGTGTGAACACCATCATCTGGAAATCTCACACAACCTTTGGAACTTTGTCTCTACTATGCGTGGGAAATACCCATGTATAACGGGAGAAATCATAAATCAATGTGATAAAATACTTATACCTGCCCTCTGAAGTTATAGTAGTAGGCCCCCATACATCAGAATACACAATATTTTAAGGGAAACTTGATCTTTTATTACTTGAATGAAATGTTGTACATTGCTTGTTCAGTTGACATGTTTGACATTGGAAATTTGACACTGAACATGACTTAAATAAATGAGGAAACAAAGACTTCATTATTTCAAAAGACACATGACCTAACCAATTACGCCACAAAAAAAATTGACTCTTATTTGACTGACTATGTGACTTTGAAGATGACATCGAGAAACCAGCCTTGTTGTCGAGAGTGTAGAGACCATCCACTGAGCTTCCTCTACCAATCGTCCTCGCAAAAGTTAGATCCTGAGAAACACATGAACTAGGAAAAAAGGTCACACTGCAGTTTAAAGAGTTTGTGATACTACTAATGGAAAGCAGATTGATGGAAAGTTAAGGAACATGCAAAACATTATTCAAGTTAAGTCCATGAGGAAGGGATATTGATCCTTGGCCTGCAATGGAGGAGAATGATCCATCTGCAAGTCTCACCTTATCCCTTCCTGACTAAAGGTTATAAGACTGAAAAAGGTTTGGCTTACCGGTCATGTGGTTGGAGGCCCTTGAGTCAATGATCCAGGGGGAATCAGGGGCAGTGGATACATGGAAGGTAGAGGCTGCATTACCTGAAGTAGACACAAATGAAGTAGAAGGGGTACTAGTGACTAAACTGTCCATCTAGCACAAGGCCCTACCATATGATTCCAAGTGATTTCGGAAGGAATTCATGATATCTTCCTTGGGGTCAGAACTAGTGAAGTACTCCTGAGCAGTACCAGTCAACAGTCCACCAGGCTGAGTATCTTGGGTTGCCACATTTGCCACATTATGTGCTGCATTAGGCTTCTTCTGACCCTGCACCTTACCTTGTTCTTGGTTCCTTTACAACCTACTTTGGCCTCCCATGGAGTTCCCAACATGTGACCCGTGTATGTCTTGAACGTCAGCAGTGGCTACAGAACAACTTGTCCTTATCATCAGCTTTCTTGGAGTCATTTTTCTTTCCCATATTGTTACCACCCATTGTAGCTAATGCCACCCATTGCTCCCCCTCACTTGTAACCATCACACTCCTACTTTCCTCAGATTGAAGTAGGGCATAAACTTCTTGAACCGAAGGCAACTCTTTACTCTCTAAAATCTGAACTCTAAGAGGTTCATATACGGGCTTTAGTTCCAACAAGAAAGCAAAAATCTGCTGCTGAGAAACCAACTTCTTATAGGCTTTAGCATCATCATCATGTTTCCATTCTATAGCTTGATAGTGGTCCAATTCCTTCCATACTGAAGTAAGGGTTGAATAATAGGTTGACAAACTATGGTTCCCCTGTTTACAGGTTGGGGATTCAGCTTGTAACTGGTAAATCTTAGCATAGTGCCTCTACTCAGAATATGTGGTTTTGGTCTGTTCCCATATTTCACTAGCGGTGTCTGCCCACATAAAGTTCTTCACATTAGGTTCCATGGCTGCTAGAAGCCAGGACATCACACCATACTGTTCTCTTGGTCCCACCTATCATGTTCAGCTGTCCCATTCTTGGGTTCTTTCACTCTTCCATTTTTGTACCCAGCTTTTCCCCTGGCTGTTATGTAAAGTTTTACACCTTTATCCCAATCCATTCAGGCCATTCAAAGGAGTAGTTGGCATAGGAAATATCAGATTTTCAGCTCCCATACCAGTTGTACTATGGGTTGATGTAACCCCAGATGAGGCAGAATCATCATTTGCCATTGACAGAAACAAAGGCTTAAAACCATAGGTGCACAAGACTAATCTCCACTCAACTACTAACTCTCACAGTTATAATTAGGGCACTAAACATGTAGAAATCTGCTTCTAAAACAAAGAACCCACGGCTGAAATCTAATGGTAGCCACTAAACAGTTCAAATGACAGTCCAAAAACACTACTGAAATCCTCTAGCAATAATTAAACCATCCAAGAACAGTTCAAACCATCCAGGAAATTGGACTTCAACCAAATAGTTCAAAAAATAGTCCAGAAATAACAAACTACACTGCTGAAATCCTCTAGCAGCACTCAAACCGTCCAGGAATAGTCCTAAAAATTAGACTTCAGTTATTATTGGTCTATGCACAACACACATCAACCAATCACAACACACATAAACTGAGTGGAAGAAATGTGATTCGGAAGAGAAAAGGGATTCCTATCGCCCAGAGTTAGGCTCTGATACCATATTTTCTTTCTAGAAGAGAGAGGAGAGAGAGGAGAGGAGAGAAGAGGAGGAAAAATGTTTGAGAGTCAAAAACTGAAACTGGCGGCTCCCAGCTTCCTATTTGTATTAACATGATGTAAAATAAAAGAAAAAGAAGTTACAAGCATGCCCCTGGTGGCCTACCCTAATAATAAGAACTTAAACAAAGAAAAGAACATGTTGACAGTATCCTAGACTGACAACACCCTAACAACAAAAATAAAAAAACTAGTTCTAATAACAGTCTGCAAATTGGAGGTGAGTAACTGGGACCCTGTTTCTGCCCACTCTCCATCCCTTAACTTCATCTTCCTTATCTGCCTTAGAGAGGAGTCCACTGAAAACATCTGCCATTAAGAACGATGGAGAAATGACAAGACCGAACACATCCAAATACCCAATTGCACATCTCCCCAAACCGCCATTGTTGCATTACTTCTAGTAAGAAATTCCAGTCTACCAAGTCATAGGCCTTTTCTAAATCCAATTTGCATACAAATCCTTCATTCCTAGATCTCTTCATTTCTTCTACACATTCCTTGGAACTGACTTATGAGAGAGGGGAGTTGTTCTTTAATCCTTAATGATAGGATTTTGGCCATTATTTTGTAGGTACTTTTCACCAAACTAATGGGTCGGAAATCCTTAGGTTGATTGGCCTCCGGTTTTTTGGGAATCAAAGCCAAGAAGTTAACATTGACTCCACGACTAACAATATGTGTATTTGAGATTTCCTTGAATACTTGAAGTAAATCATCTTTCAAAACTTCCCAACAATCCTGATAGAAAGCCATTGTGAAGCCGTCTGGACCCGGTGCTTTAGATCTATTAATGGAAAACACTGCCTTTTTTATTTTCTCCTCCTCAAAGTCCCTTTCCAACCATCTTGCTGCCTCCTCTTCTAGTAGGGGCCACACTAGTCCTTCTAAACTCAGTCTCTCCTCCAAAGGTCTTCTTAAAGGGATTTGAAATGGTCCACAAAGGTTCTAGCTATTTCATCCTAATTAGATATCACTTCCCCATTAATTTTCAGTCTAGCCACAAAGTTCTTATGCCTTCTACCATTGGCCATCACATGGAAGAATTTTGTGTTTCCATCCCCCTCTTTTATCCACTTATGTGTTGACTTTTGTCTCCAACAAATTCTTCTCTACTAAGAACTTTCTCCAAATCTTTCTTCAATTTCCATCTTGATTCCCTTTCTTCCTCATCAAGAACTCTCTCATTCTCCAACTTGTCCAATTTCTCTATCTAAGATGTGAGGGTAAGCTTCCTTTCTTCAAGTCTTCCAAAATAGTCTCCATTCCACTCCTTTGTCTTTGCTCTCAACCTTTTTTTCTGAAGGGAGTGGGACCATTTAGAAAAATTTCTGATCCTATTCTAATGGGGTGGTGATCCGAAGTGACTCTAGGTAATGCTCTAGACACCAATTTTCCTGAAAGTTGGACCAAGTAAAGATGGTATGCATAAGAGGGATCTCCTTCAGCTCCCACCTGTCTATAAGTTCATTAAATCTACTCATACTGGTGGTTATGGATTGATTGGGGTTAGATGTTTCCTTAGAGAACCTTCTGTTATTGCATGCGTTTACATGACTACCACTTTAAGCCAGCTCAAAATTGTTCCCATCATCCTTTTCTTTTTAATAAAAAAATCTTTCCAAATACGAAACTAAATCTTAGCTTCTATTGTATATTTATTATTAAGTTGATCTTTTAGAATCATTTGACAATAAAATAAAATTAAATAAAAGAAAAAAGAGATTAAAAGAAAGGTGACTAGAAGTCACCCAAGAGAAAAAGAAAAACAATCCTTTGCCCAAGACTCCTGAACTCAAACCCTCAACATCACAACCAAAAGGAAGAAAAACAACTCTTCAAATCGATTCCAACAACAAAAGCACCTAACCCCCAACAACAAAAGCCCGAAAAATGAACACAGAAACCCAACTCAACAGAAGAAACCAATTTATCAGAAGCAGTCTTTGAACTTAAATTAAGCTCAGTCTTAACCATTTCCAATGTATCTTTCACCATCCTCCCGCCAACCATTTGTTTTCTCTTCTTCCTCCCCCTGTTTTCCTTCTATAACTCCGGCACCCTTTGACCTCCATCACCTTCAACTATCACTCTCTGTTAAAATGCTTCTTTTGCAAAAAACAAATCCATACGTGTTGATATTGTCTACATGTCATAGGTTTCGAACTAGATTCTTGCAAGCTAGTTCACATTCGTTTCTAGGGACCACATTTCTTGAAGAGCCTGTAAGCGTTGCCAATCACCTTGAATTTCGAAGTGTGCCATGTAGGTGGTGTAATTCCGAACAAAAGTCCACCCCTGTGTGTCTCACTTGATCCATCATCAGTGACTTTTTACCTAACCCCTGCTTTTGCACTTGATCTATTTATTGCTTTCACTCTGCAAAACTCTCTCTCCATCTTCCTCTTTCTCAAACAAGAACAAGAATAATCCTGCGTTTGACATAAGTCATCAATCCTTTTAGAAGTAAATCAGTCCTCTAAACCTGATTAAAAGTAGAGAGAAAGGTAGAAGAAAAGTAGGGAACAGCTGTACAAAGGAAGAAGATGGAGAAAAGAAGAGGAAGAAGAAGAAGAGTTCGAATATCTCCTCTCTCCCCTCTCTAATTCTTTTGTTAATCTTCATTCATTAGGTTAACTACAAGTATGCCCTTAAGTGGGCAGCCAGTCTCTCTACACACTACAGAAAATAAAAGAAATAGATACTAGGGCCCATTCAGCCCAGTCTCTCTACACCTTATTAAAGAAGTCAATCAGTCCTCTAAACCTGATGTAAACTTGATTAAAAGTAGAGAGAAAGGTAGAAGAAAAGTAGAGAACAATAGTACAAAGGAAGAAGATGGAGAAAAGAAGAGGAAGAAGAAGAGTTCGAATATCTCCTCTCTCTCTTCTCTAATCCTTTTGTTAATATTCATTCATTAGGTTAATCACAAGTATGCCCTTAAGTAGGCAGCCAGCTAAGCAAGAACTTAAAGTAAGCTTATAAAAAGAAGTAACAGGCCCATTAACAAACAAATAAATAACACACTACAGAAATTAAAAGAAATAGATACTAGGGCCCATTCGGCCCAACCTCTCTACACTCCCCCTCAAGCTGAGCATAGATGTCAATCATGCCCAGTTTGCTTATATAGTGTGTCAGTTTCCCTCTTGGAACTCCCTTGGTCAAAACATCAGCTAGCTGTTTTTCTAAGGCAATAAATGGCAAGCAAACTTTTCCTGAAGAAACTCTTTTCTGTATAAAATGTCTATCAACCTCAATGTGCTTAGTTCTATCATGTTGGATAGGATTATGTGCAATGTTGATAGCTGCCTGGTTGTCACAGTAGAGCATCATTAGCTTTTCATAGTCAACCCCTAATTCTTCTAGAAGTGATCGCAGCCATAGTAATTCTGACACACCATGTGCCATTGCCCTGTATTCTGCTTCAGCAGAGGATCTGACAACTACAGACTGTTTCTTACTCCTCCATGAAACAATGTTCCTTGCCACCAAAGCACAATATCTCGAGGTGGATCTCCTATCATCAATACATCCAGCCCAATCAACATCGGTGTAAGCCTCCAATTTCATGTGTCCATGCTTGGCAAAAAGAATACCTTTCCCTGGAGTACCTTTCAAGTAACACAAGACTCTTTCTGCAACAGCTAAATGTGTATTTCTGGGAGAATGCATTAATTGACTAATAACACTCACTGCATAGGAAATATTCGGCTGAATCATGCAGAGATATAACAACTTCCGAAGCAGTCTCTGAAACACTCCCCTATCAGATAAAAGTTCAACATCAGTAGCAGAAAGCTTATGGTTGGGATCAATAGGAGTAGAATCCGGTTTAGTACTAGGTTTACCAGTCTCTGCAATGAGGTCAAGAACATACTTGCGTTGAGAAATGAAAATACCATCCTTAGATCTAGCCACTTCAATTCCCAAGAAATATCTGATGTCTCCTAAATCCTTCATCTCAAATTCAGATTTAAGAAACCTTTTGAGGTTACTGACCTCTTGGGTGTCATTATCCATGACAATGTCATCAACATAATTGTAGAGAAGATGGGCCGAATGGCCCATAGGCTGTTTATCATTTTTTATCTTTTATGTTCATTGCTATAATGGGCCTTAATCTGGGCTTGTTCTTTCTTATGTTATGTCTTTTTAATTTTCTGCCCAACTAGGGTCTTCTCTGTAAATTACCAAAGTTTAACTTAATAAAATAGAATTAAGGGTGTAAGCGAAGAGATTATGTTAAAAATCTCTCTCTGAACCCAAGTTGCCGCCACCTCCTTCTTCTCTCCTTTAACTCTGATTTCTGCTACTTTCTTTTGAACTTTTGCATCTTTCTAAATAGTCATTTCTTCTCAAAAGGCTGTTTTTCTTCTTGGTATCAGAGCATGCTCGTTTTTCCCCCTTTTTTCACCTTTTTTTTTCCCATACATAGTGTGTATGGAGAGCTGAATCGTATGAATAGTTAAAGACACCTATTTCAGCCTAGTTGTTAGTGGTTTCTGGAGAGAAGAGGATTGGCTTTGTCGTCCCCTTGACAGATTCAAGTGTGTTGCCCGAAACCCTAATTTTCTGGAGAAATCTGATTGCGGGCCCTACAGGGAGTTTGACTTGGGCGCTTATTGACTGAAGGCTTTCTCATTCTCCTTCTTAAAGACCGAATCAAGTGGATTGGTGTTCTGTAAAGTCTACAAGCAGCCGCTGAATTTTCTCCGTTTCTCCCAGCTTTCGAGTGTGACGCAGATTACTGGTACGACTGCATAGAGGTTGGCTCACAACACAGTTTTTGTTCTGTCTTCATTTGGTGTATTTCGAAGTTGTTTAAAGTCTTTTTGAAGTGTTTAAGAAGATGAACTCCTCAGACTTTGAAAACAAGCACGTTGCTGAATCCGGATAGGTTTCGGGAGCCTCTGTACTCTCTACTAGCTGTGACCACAGTCAAGCTGGATGGAACTAATTATCTGGCTTGGTCACAATCAGTAAAGATTCATATTTGTAGTAGAGGCAAGTGGGGTTTTATCTCCGGGAGCAAAAAGGCTCTTCCGGAAGATGATCCATCATATGAAAAGTGGATGCAAGAAAATTATACTGTTATTGGGTGGCTTGTGAACTCAATGCAACCACAAATTAGTCAGCACTATTTGTGGATGAATTCAGCAAAGGAAATTTGGGATAGTGTTGCTGAAACCTATTCCCAAAAATTAAATGTGGCCAGGGCTTACAAGTTGAGAAGTGATGTGAAGAATTTGAGACAAGGGGAGAAACCATTAGCTGTATACTTCTCAACACTGAAGTCTTTATGGCAAGAAAAAGATTTGATAGAAGCTGTAACCTGGGACACCACTAATGATGCTGAGACCTATAGAAAACTGGTTGAGAGAAACAAGGTGTTTGAGTTCTTGACAGGGCTAAATCTAGAGTATGACATTACAAAGCAAAATATTTTATTCAAGGATAGTGTCTCACCGTCTCAAGCATATGCCTTGGTAAGTAGTGAAGAAAGCAGAAAACTTGTCCTGGTCCAAGGGGCTAGTCTAAGTGATCACTTTGCTAATATGGGAGTGAAACCCAAGGGGGTTGCAAGGACTCCAAGTAGGTCAGGGAAGAAAGAGATTATTTGTGAGTATTGTAAAAAGCCAAAACACACTAAAAATAAGTGCTGGAAATTGCATCCTGAGCTCCTACCACTTTGGTTTCAGAAGAAGTCTGATAATAAAAAGCCAGGGAGTGCTAATGTTGCTGCTGGTCTACATAGTGACAGATACCAAACTGAAGAGATGACAATTAGTGTGTAGTTAGCAGCTATGAAGGCAGAATATGAGAAGTTTGGGAGGATGATCAATCACCTAGAGGGTGTGACCTCTTCTTCCAACCCTTCAGAAAATTCAACCTCTTTTGCATTTTTTCAAGGTATACCGGCTTCTGCAAATCATGCAACCATTTTAGGTAATCGTAGGATCCCTTGGATTATTGATTCTGGTGCATCTGATCATATGACTAGCCTTTCTACTTTGTTTGTTTCATATGATTTACTTTCTGAACGAGACAAAATCACCCTAGCCGATGGCTCTCTTGCCCCTATCTCCGGTAAGGGAACCATAAAGGCTACAAGTTCTTTGGTTCTTCCTTCTGCTCTTCATGTACCCAAGCTAAATACAAACTTGTTATCTATAAGTAGCCTAACTAAGTCATTAAATTGTTGTGTAACCTTCTTCCCTTCCTACTGTGTTTTTCAAGATCTAGAGTCTCAAAAGGTGATTGGGAGTGGCCGTGAGGCGAATGGAATATATCTGCTGGATACTCTTGGACAGTGCCATGAACAACCTGGAAAAGCTGCTTTTGGGTCTACATCTATAAAGTCCATCAGTCGAGTCATGTTATGTCATTTTTGTTTGGGTCATATTTCTTTTTCTGCATTAAGTCGTTTATTCCCAGAACTGTTTAAGGGAATTAGTTTGTCCAGTCGTCATTGTGAGTCTTGTGAACTGTCAAAACATTTTAGAAACAATTATCCTCTGAGTAATAAAAGATCTTCTTCTCCTTTTAATATTGTGCACTTTGCTGTGTGGGGGCCTTACCACTTACCCTCTATGGGTGGCTACAAATATTTTATCTTGTTCATTGATGACTTTTCTCGGTTCACTTGGATATTTTTGATGAAGTTTCCAGACTTGTGAGGCAATTACATGAATTTGTCCTAACCTAGTTTGATAACAGGATTAAAATTTTCAGATTCGACAATGCAAAAGAATATTTTGAGAAAAACCTGACCTGCTATTTCATTGATTTAGGGGTTATTCATCAAAGCTCTTGTGTTAGGACCCCAAAACAAAATGGAGTTGCTGAAAGAAAAAATAGACATTGTTGAAGTTGCAAGAAGTATTTTATTTGCCTCACATGTCCCTACAAAGTTTTGGGTTGATGCTATTCTCACTGCTACCTACCTTATAAACCGTATGCCATCCAGGGTTTTAGGGTTTAAGTTTCCCTTCAGTCTCCTTCATCCTGACAAGGATCTTTTTTCTATTCCTCTTCGTGTCTTTGGCTGCACCTGTTATGTACATATCCCAAGTGTCCAAAGACATAAATTTGGACCAAAAGCCACAAGTGTATCTTCCTTGGTTATTCCCCCACACAGAAGGGTTACTGTTGTTTTGATTTGAAAACTGACACTCGGTATGTCTCAATGGATGTCACCTTTGATGAGCTTTCTTCCTGTTATGGTTCTTTTCTGGAGAGACATTGTCCAAAGGGGGAGGATTTGTCACAGGTGTTTGCTCTTCCTTTGCCTGTCCTAGTTGAGTCTTTTGCTGAGATTCTTCCTCCTTCAAATGAGTCAAGGGAGGATCAGTCACTTCATTCTCATTCTCGTGTTCCTATTCCTCCTACTTTACCTCCTCGCCCTCTTTTTAATCCCGGGTTGTACCAACGACAGAGTACCAAAAATGAGTAGGTTGTTTCCCCTAAAACACATGAGCCTCATGCACTTCTAGTTACATATGAGACAATAGGTACTGTGACATCCCTTTTGGAGCCATCCTTCCCAGAGGCAAAGACATATAGACCTCTTCATGTAGATCTCCATTCAAAAAGGCATTTTTTAACATCAAACTGGTGGAGAGGCTAATCAAAGGTAGCAGCAAGGGACAACAAAACCCGGATTGAGATCATCTTAGCCACATGAGCAAAAGTCAAAAAAAAAAAAAAAGAAGGGAAGAAAGAAACCTAGCTCTAATACCAAGAAGTGAATCAATACTCTAAACCTGATGTAAACTTGATTAAAAGTAGAGAGAAAGGTAGAAGAAAAGTAGAGAACAGCAGTGCAAAGGAAGAAGATGGAGAAAAGAAGAGGAAGAATATGAAGAGTTCAAATATCTCCTCTCTCCCCTCTCTAATCCTTTTGTTAATCTTCATTCATTAGTTTAATTACAGGTATGCCCTTAAGTGGGCAGCCAACTAAGCAAGAACTTAAAGTAAGCTTATAAAAAGAGGTAACAGGCCCATAAAGACAGGCCTATTAACAAACAAATAAATAACACACTACAGAAAATAAATGAAATAGATGCTCGGGCTCATTTGGGCCAGTCTCTCTACACTTTTTTATCCCCATTCTATCCTTTCCAGTTTTGATCATCAACCTCATCTGGTTTTCAAGTGATGAATGATAAATCTTCCAACTAGCGACCGAAAAAATGATAAATCTTTCAACCAGACAAGATTCTAACAGCTGCTCAGTCTCTCTTTCAGTTTACCCACTTCATCCACTACTGCACCTATGCATGCCATGGTTCTAACATAAGTCTGCAATGTTGTCCCTAGTAAAGATAAACACCTTATATATTTTATGGATTCTACACTAAAAATTGAATTTCTGTTTATAGGAAAAGTCTTTGCTGCCAGAAAGATATTATACCAGAAGAGCTTTGACCAATCAACCTCTGCCCCCCATGAATTTTGATAGATACCACCTGATTGGTCACCAATAATAACTGTATGACAATTCGTAGATACACTTCCTATGCCTGAATTGCTTGGATTATCCAAGCAACACCCATCAAATATCGGATTAACTTGTTTTATAGAAAGTGCTGTCCACTTGTTTTGAATGACGTTCTAGTCAATGAAGATTGCACCACTTCCCCACCACTTCCCACCACCCTCTTATGGTGACGTTTTCTATAATTGCTTCCTAGACAGTGCCTTCGAAAAATTCATTCATTTCTTTCCTTCTATATAGACGAAAGGACCGCAGCTGTATTGCACCTCTCCTCTCCTCTTTGTTCTCAAGTTGTTGAAAAAGGAGGTTCAGAACATGTTGTGCATGTCTCCCAGTGTTGACCACCTACAACCAATAAATCTTGAAACCAGTCCCAAATGCTGGAGGTAAAGGAACAAAGAGATTAGTAAATGGAGAGTGATTATTTGACTTCTTATTTTGTAAAGTGCTTATTTGGTTTTTAGAAGGTTTACTTCCCAGTAGAAGGCCCTAGAGCACCCTTCAGGTAACAATCCTTAGAATTGCTTCCCAATGAGGAATCCGAGGGTGTTGCATAAACTGACTCACCATACTCACAGCAAATGATATATCTGGTCGGGTAATAGTCAGATAATTCAGCTTTCCCACTAACCTCTTGTATCGTCCAGGGTCATCAAACTCCTCACCTGCATCAACATTCAACTTGACATTCAATTCCATAGGAGTCTGCTGGTTTAGCACATAACAATCCTGTTTCTTCAAGTAGGTCAAGAACATATTTTCTTTGACATAAGTTAATTCCATGTCTTGACCTTGCAACTTTTATTCGCAGTGTTAGAGTTAGCCGAATAAGGGTAGATTAGTCATCTCACCTTGGTTAAGTTATGAGCTTATGTGGCAGTCTTATTAGAGGTTCTCTGTCCCATACTTAAGTAGGGGTAGTTTAGTCCTTGTACATTTAATTAGAAGCCTAATCACTATTAAGAGGTCGACTGATAGGGTTTAGCTATCAAGTTCGACAGTTTTTTCATCTTCTTCTTCTTCTCTTCTCTTTCTTCTTCTCCTTACTGGTTCGGACTACTCTAGCTACAGTAGCTATAGTAAAAACTTCAGTTCGTGACCTGTTTCAGTTCGTGACAACTTTAGTTCGTGCTTCAGTTCTCTCCTTTTCTTCTCTGGGCTGTCAATGGAGAAAAGTGGTTCGTCCTAGGCCCGAAACATCACAGCTCCTTTTTTTCTGGTGCACAGAACCTTCTTTCCTAGGAAAACAACTTCCGCAGTGAATGGTTGGTTGAAGCTCTCAAACGAAGGTTGGTTATCTCTCCTCTGTGTGCTGTTGGTATTTCTGGGTTGAAAATCTTCAAGAACTTGAGAGGACTGATCAGAACCTAGAGAACTAGGTTGGTTGTTGCCCTGGTTCTTGGCAAAATTCCAAGAACAGGCTGTGTTTACCTTGACCAAATGGTGCAAGGGCTGCTACTATAGGTGGCCGAATGGTGCAAGGTGTAATGCAATGGTACTAGTTGAGTTTTTGTTGGTCTTGTGGTGCCCTCTTAAAAGCATTAAAGCAGGTCTGTATTGTGTGTGACAGCTATGGCTGTGTGGTGGTGCTTGTAATGCACAAACTCTTGACAGCAGTAGTGGTGTGACAGCTAGTTGAGTTTTTGTTGAGTAGTTGTAAGAGAGCTTGCATGTGGTTAGTAAGTGCTGAATTAATGTTGGTGTAGTCTGTGTTTTTTTTTGTGAAATCAGTAGTGGTGTGGATAAGAACAAAGGCGTGTGTATCTATCATTGTGTTTAGGGACTGCTGTAGGTTCTGGAACATCAAACTCTTGACAGCAGCACTTAGTTGGTGATTGGGAATTCAGATTAGAGGCAGCATTGAAAGTGTATCATGGCAGCAATGGGAGATGGCTGTAGTGATCAGAAACCTAGTGTGGTGGTTTCCTCTGACTATCTAGGTGTACAGATGACCTCAATTAAACTGAATGGTGAGAACTATGTTCCATGGGCCAAGTCGGTGGAAGTTTTTCTCAAGGCAAAGAGAAAAGTGAAGCATGTGAAAGAAGATAAACCACCGGCTGACTCTCTAGGGTTTGATGATTGGGAACAGGAGGATGCTCAAATCATGACATGGCTATGGAACAGTATGGAACCCAAAATAAATGCCAACTTCATGTTCTTAGATACAGCTAAGGACATACGGGAACATGCCAAGAAGCTGTATTCTGGGCAAGATAATACTACAAGGGTATATCAGCTCTATCAGGAGTACTTTGGTCTGTAACAAGGAAATAAAACCCTAGAAGAGTACTATGCCAGTATGAAGAACCTCAGAAATGAACTCAATGCCTATTATCCTCTCACTCCAGATGTTAAGGTTCAGCAACAACAGAGGGAACAACTAGATGTCACAAAGTTCTTAGTGGGGTTGAAATCAGAGTATGAACTAGTTAGAGCCCAAATATTGAGGGGTTTTACCCTTCCTACACCGGGACTCCAGGTGTGTTCTCTTCTCTCTCTAAAACTTCCACATCTCAAACTGTTACCCTTGCCAATGGTTCCTCCTCTCCCATCTGTGGTGTTGGCAATGTTGACATGGCTTCTCTTTCTTTATCATCTGTTCTATATGTCCCTAAGTTTCCATTCAATCTTATGTCTGCTAGTAAATTAACCAAGACTCTTAACTGCTCAGTTACTTTTTTCCCTTCCTCTTGTGTTTTTCAGGATCTCAGGACGGGGAAGAAGATTGGTGGGGGGCATGAAGCTGGTGGATTGTATTACCTTGACGGTGGTGGATCGTCAATTGCACTTCAGACTTCATTCACTCCTTTGCAGTGGCATTGTCGACTGGGACATCCTCTCAAGGCACTCAAGATACTAGTTCCGTCTTTGAGTCATTTGTCAGTGTTACAGTGTGAGTCGTGTTAGTTTGGGAAACATCGTCGTGTTTCCTTCAGTCCCAGAGTTGAAAGTCGTATGTTGAGTCCTTTTGCTTTGGTTCATTCAGATGTTTGGGGCCCGATCAAAATAGAGTCTTATAATGGTTACAAGTATTTTGTCACTTTTATTGACGATTGTTCAAGAATGACATGGATTTATTTAATGAAAGAAAGGAGTGAATTATTTTCCATTTTTCAAAAATTCCATGCTGAAATACGTACACAATTTGGTGTTCCAATCAAAGTTCTTCGTTCAGATAATGGTCATGAATATTTTCTAACTTTCTTTCAACAATATTTAGAACAACATGGCATCATTCATCAAACTTCTTGTGCATCCACTCCTCAACAAAATGGGGTGGCTGAACGGAAGAACCGTCATCTCCTTGAAACAGCTCGGTCTATTCTTCATCATATGAGTGTTCCTAAACGGTTTTGGAGTGATGTTGTACTTACTGCGTGTTTCCTCATTAATCGGATGCCCTCCTTTATTCTTCATGGTCGGTCTCCCTTCTCTATCTTGTTTCCCACCTTGTCTCCCTTTCCATTAACACCTCGTATCTTTGGCTGTGTGTGCTTTGTTCACAATCTGAGTCCTGGAATAGACAAGTTGGATGCACGCTCCATTAAGTGTGTCTTTTTTGGCTACTCTTGGACTCAAAAAGGGTACAAGTGTTACAATCCCATTACTCGGAAGTGCTATGTCTGTCCTGATGTCACCTTTTTTGAGTCTGTTCCCTTCTTCTCAGGAACTGAAGCATCTTCGTCTCCACCTTTATTTCCTCTTCCTCTTCCGGTCAGTGATCCCGTTCCAGGTGTTCCTGTTGGAGTTGACTCGTCATCTCATCCAGTGCAGATCCCTACTGAACGACCACCAATTCGGCAAGTGTATACACGTCGAACGACACCGGCCCCTCCTCCAACTTCTACCTTGTCCGCGAATCCTGTCGTTCCTCTTGTTGCTGAGCCTTTAGGACTTGACCTACCCATTGCCTTACGGATAGGTAAACGTAGTTCTACTCTCCATCCCATTTCCAATTTTGTTTCAGTATCTCTCCTTTCCGCCTCACATCGCCAGTTTGTTTCACTATTGTCATCTATTTCCATACCTAACAATGTCCAAGAGGCTCTTAGTTCACCTGGGTGGAGGCAGGCAATGGAGGAGGAACTCTCTGCTCTTCAGCATACTCACACGTGGGAGCTCACTAGTCTTCCCCCTGGTAAGCATGTTGTGGGTTGTAAATGGGTGTATACTGTTAAATACTTGCCAGATGGTAGTGTGGAGCGTCTGAAAGCCAGACTTGTTGCTAAAGGGTATTCACAGTTGTATGGAGTGGACTATATGGAGACCTTCTCTCCAGTGGCTAAGATTAGCTCTGTTTGTGTGTTAATTTCCCTAGCAGTTATGTATGATTGGCCCTTATTTCAACTTGACATAAAAATGCCTTCTTTCATGGTGACCTTATAGAGGAGGTATATATGGAGCAACCACCTGGGTTTGTTGCTCAGGGGGAGGCTGGTAAGGTGTGCAGACTGAAAAATGCAATTTATGGGTTGAAACAATCGCCTCGTGCTTGGTTCGGGAAGTTTAGTGAAGTGGTGAAGAATTTTGGTTATGTTTACAAAAGCCTTAAGCTCAGGGAGAGTGAACTATATATGTAACAAGCTGGGATTATATGATATATATTCTCCAGCTTGAGGGGGAGTGTTAGAGTTAGCCGAATAAGGGTAGATTAGTCATCTCACCTTGGTTAAGTTATGAGCTTATGTGGCAGTCTTATTAGAGGTTCTCTGTCCCATACTTAAGTAGGGGCAATTTAGTCCTTGTACATTTAATTAGAAGCCTAATCACTATTAAGAGGTCGACTGATAGGGTTTAGCTATCAAGTTCGACAGTTCTTTCATCTTCTTCTTCTTCTCTTCTCTTTCTTCTTCTCCTTACTGGTTCGGACTACAGTAGCTACAGTAGCTACAGTAAAAACACACAGGAATTACTTACACTTACTCAAATCTTTCGTATTGAAGTGGTCTTGTAGAAATTTCTTCAACCTGTCAATCCCATTACTGTCACTCCAAGTTATGACAATATCATCCACATACACAACTAGCAAGATCTTCCCATCTTTTGAGTCATGGCTGAACACAGAATGGTCTACCTGACACTGTTTCATCCCAAAGTTTTTCACTACTTCACTGTACCTACCAAACCATGCCCGTGGAGACTGCTTCAGTCCATAAATTGCCTTTTTGAGTCCTCGAACCTTACCAACCTACCCCTGAGCAACAAACCCTGGTGGTTGCTTCATATACACCTCCTCAATGAGATCACCCTACAGGAAGGCATTTTTAATGTCTAGTTGCAAAAGAGGCCAATCATACATAGCAGCTAATGAAATCAATACCCGAATTGAACCAATTTTAGCCATAAGAGAAAATGTTTCCATATAGTCCACACCATACAACTGAGAGTAGCCCTTGGCCACTAACTTGGCCTTCAATCGTTCCACTCTGCCATCGGGAAGATAATTCACTATGTAGACCCACTTACACCCATGCTTAGCAGGAGGAAGAGCAGCGAGGTATCACGTTTGGTTGTGTTGTAGAGAAGATAGTTCCTTTTCCATTGCCTGTCACCACCCTGGGGAGGTACGGGCTTCCTGGACAATCTTGGGGATAGAAACAGATGAGTGCAAGGATATAAAGTGGTGATGAGAAGCAGAAAGGTGAGCAACTGAAACATAGTGTGAAATAGGATGAGAAGTACAAGTGCGTTTACCTTTCTGCAGGGCAATTGGAAGATCAAGGTCCGAGGAAGGAGGAGCAACCACAAGATTTGTCGACGAGGGCTGAAGTGGAGGAGGGGCCGGTGCTTGTCTGTGTGTACACTTGTCTGATTGGAGGCCTCTCAGTAGTAATTGGCATGGGAAGAGGAACTACAGGGGGGACTGCAACTGGAATGGGGACCATAGGAAGAGGATTTTCAACAGGGATAGGAAGAGGAGCTACAGGGGAAGGAGAAGGAACCATAGTGTTCGAGAAAAAAGGGACCAATTCAAAGAACATCGGAGCAAACAAATGACTAATGAGAGTGA
This sequence comes from Nelumbo lutea, assembly GCF_056320005.1. Taxonomy (NCBI): domain Eukaryota; kingdom Viridiplantae; phylum Streptophyta; class Magnoliopsida; order Proteales; family Nelumbonaceae; genus Nelumbo; species Nelumbo lutea. Next base: position 61,535 of record NC_142689.1, on the reverse strand, counting down.
GGGTTATAACACTTATACCCTTTTTGAGTCCTGGAGTATCCAAGGAAGATGCACTTCGTAGCTCGTGCATCTAACTTGTCTAAACCAGGGCCCAAATTTTGAACAAAGCAGGCACACTCAAAGACTCTCGGAGTAAGAGGAAATGGAGACAAGGTGAGAAACAACACGGAGAAGGAGGATTGACTTCCAAGGATGGACATGGGCATCCGATTGATGAGAAAACATGATGTGAGGACAGTATCACTCCAAAAGCACTTTGGGACATTCATATTAAGCATCATAGACCGAGCACTTTCAAGGAGATGTTGATTTTTCCATTTAGCCACACCGTTCTGTTGTGGGGTGTAGGAACATGAGGTTTGATGAATTATCCCATGATGCTCTAAGTATTGCTGAAATGGTGTTGATATGTACTCTTTTGCATTATTGGAGCAAAGAATTTTAATATGAACACCAAATTGTGTACGTATTTCAGCATAAAATGCTTGAAAAATGGAGAACAATTCACTCTGATCTTTCATAAGATAAATCCATGTCATTCTTGAAAAGTCATCAACAAAAATTACAAAATACTTATAGCCATTGTATGACATCACTTTGATTGGACCCTAAGCATTAGAATGAACTAAAGAAAAAGGACTCAATGATGTTTCCCAATGGCACGATTCACAATCCAATGATGAAAGATGACTGAAAGAAGGAACCAACAACTTCAAAGTTTTGAGAGAAGGATGATCAAGTTTGCAGTGCCATTGTAGTGGAGTAAGAGACGATTGGAAGGCTATGGGAGGGCCACCACCATCAAGGTAATACAATCCACCTGCTTCATGCCCTCCACCAATCTTCATCCCCGTCTTGAGATCTTGAAACACACAAGAAGAGGGATAAAAGGTTATGGAACAATTAAGTGACTTGGTCAATCTACCAACAGACATAAGATTAAAAGGGAACTTAGGAACATATAAAATGGATGATAATGACAAGGAGGAGAGATCAATATCACCAGCACTACAAATGGGAGATGTAGAACCATTGGCAAGAGTAACTGTTTGAGATGTGGAGGACCGAGAAAGAGAAGATAATACATTTGGAGTCCTAGACATATGGTTCGAAGCTCCAGAGTCAATGATCCAGTGCGAAGGCTTGGAAGCCAAGCAAGCCATACCTAAATGGGCAAGGGTAGTTGTGTTTTGTTGAGAAGATGTCTAAAGGACCTACTCATATACTGCACGAGGTACACTTTCCATCTCCTTCCTAGAAGCACCAGGAGATGTTGAGGGAATCTGATCCGTTTGCGGATTTTCACTAACTGTACCACTGCCCTAGTCATAGCATGGTTAGCTCAAGTGTTGGGTGGACCATGTAAATCATAGTAGAAATTAACAGTGTGCCCCTCTAATCCATAGTAAGTAGACTTCCTAGGAGCCGTACTTTTTCCTTTACCATGACCTCCTCCTGAGTCTAGACCTCCACTCCGGCCACCAGCACAGTTAAACATGGGACCACCTCGGTTTCCTGGAAGTCCACGGCCACCACTACCACCGCCCTATTTCCACAGCCTCCACCTCTGGCTACCACCAAACCAGATCTGTTAGAGAGAGAAGAATGCTCTGTAGACTCAATAGATGTCCTCCTAAGACGGGCAAACACTTTTTCAAGTGAGGGAAGGGCAGACCCCCCCAGTATTTGTGCACGGACAGGTTTATATTCAGCCTTCAAACCTACCAGAAATCTACTCACATCAAGGTGCTCTCATTGTTGTTGCTGAACCTGAACATCCGGTGTCAAGGGCTGATACACATTAAGCTCATTTCTGATGTTCCTCAAACTTGCATGGTATTCTTCCAAGCTCTGGCTGCCTTGCTTCAGATTGAAGTACTCATGGTACAACTGATACACCTTAGTTGTATTGTCTTGCCCGGAATACAGTTTCTTAGCATGATCCCAGATCTCTTTAGTTGTATCTAGGAACATAAAGTTCATACTGATTTTTGGTTCCATGCTATTCCACAACCATGTCATAATTTGAGCATCCTCCTGCTCCCAGTCACTAAACCCTAGAGAGTCAGAGGAATGTTTTTCCTCTTTCACATGCTTCACTTTCTTCTTGGCCTTCAAGAACACCTCCACCGACTTGGCCCAAGGCACATAGTTCTCACCCATTCAGCTTAATGGATGTCATTTGAACATTCAAACAATCTGGAGAGATCATTACTCCAGTTTTGTTGTCACTACCATCTCTGGTTGACGACATTTTCAACTAAATCTGCTCTCCTCACAAGAGAGTATGAACACCACCACAGAAATCAGTATGAATACCACTACATGACACAAGGGTTTACTTTCAACTATTCAGAAACATCCACACACCATTCAACACAGTACACCACCACCACACCACTGCTGTCGTGAACTTCAGCAGCCAAAAAACCCTACTTTCAGCACACATACGAGGTATAAACAGAGGAGAACACCACACTACTGCATACTAATCACTTCATGCCTCCACAAAAAAAAATTTTGAACCAAAACACAGCGTCTACAGTCCACTACTTGGGCGAAAAACAGAGCTGTTCATTCCTGTCCACAAACAGCCCTCTTCGCATCACAGAATTGAGGGCTTCTGGTACACCACCTCAACGACCACCCCCACAGTAACTGGAGGCATACTCACCTCCAAAACCACAAAACAACCACTACTTTTTGGCCTCTTGACGAACTGCAACTCAGGCTAGAAGAAAATCGAAGAAGGCTGGACTGGTTGGCGGCAAACCCAGGAAGAAGAAAAATAGTGAGGAGAAAAAAAGAGGAAAAGAGAACTAGGTTTTATTGCTCTGATACCATGTAAAATCCCTATTGGATTCTAGGTTAAAGTGGAGAAGAAGAGGAGAAGGTAGAAGAAGAGGAGGAGAAGAAGGGTTCAGCCAGATGAGGAAAATCAGTCCTCTCTAGTCAACCCACTTGCATTTATCTCACATCAGCTTGGTTACAAGAAAGTCAATATTGCCCCTCATAAGTGATGCAGACCCTTCACTCTCACACAGATGCACCCAAATGACCAAAATACCCCTGTTCTGTGAACTCTAACAGGAATCAAAGGGGAGCTCTTTGATTTCTAATTTTCTATTAAAGGCAGTTTGGGTTGGATAGGGGTTTGGAACATTTGGTAGGAGCGTTTGAAGTTCATCTCCTTCTCCCATCTTTGTTGGGGCCTGTGAAGCCCTAGTTTTGGGTGGTTTAAGAGCTGTTCTTTGCTTGTACTAGCAAATCTAGCTTAGTAAAAGTATAATTTGATTTTCGTTTGCATCTATTCACTCAATGGAGCAAATTGAGTGGAGACTCTGTTGGGGGTATTGACCACTGTGAAATTGGATGGAACCAATTATTTAGCTTGGTCTCAATCAATTAAAATACGTATGTAGTAGAGGAAAATGGAACCGGTAAAGGATGACCCTACCTATGAAAGGTGGATGCAGGAAAACTACACAGTAGTGGCTTGGTTAGTGCATTCTATGCAGCCACATATTAGTCAACACTACCTGTGGATGGAAATGCTAAAGTGTGGGATAGTGTCACGGAGACCTATTTCCAAAAGCTGAATGTTGCCTGGGCCTACAAATTGAAGAATGATTTGAATAATCTAAGACAAAGGGGGAAGCCCTTAGTTGTCTACTTCTCCATGTTGAAATCTCTTTGACAGGAGACTGATTTGATGGAGACTATTGTTTGGGGTTGTACAAAGTATGCCAGAATACACAAGAAGTTGGTGGAGAGAAATCGGGTCTATGAGTTCCTCATCGGACTCAACATGGAGTGTGATAATGTGAGGCAAAATGTTTTGGCAAAGGATGAGGTGACTTTCTTTTCAAGCTTATACTATGGTGAGTAGTAAGGAGAGTAGAAGACAGATTTAGTCTATAGAGCTGTAGGTTGATCACTATGCTAATGCCGAGATGAAGCTGAAGGTCAACACTTGGAAGAAAGATATTATTTGTGAGTGTTGCAAGAAGCCTAAACATACTAAAGACACTTGTTGGAAGCTGCACTCAGAGCTCATTCCTACCAGACTCAAGAATGGAAACAATGGAAAGAGGATTGAAATGGAAAAGGTGGAAATGCAAATGTAGCCACCTCTCATAGAATGCACAGGTGTCACGGGTGACTCCTTCATCGCGCCATCAAGCACCTACAGTGATCCATCCGAGTGCCAGCCACGTGCTTTCAAGGAGCCAACATGTGTGTCATGGGTGGGCTTTGCTTGTATTTTGTAAGGGGGACCGCCGATGGCGTAATTGTAATTACTTAGTATGTTTTTCCATTATTTTGATGTTTCATATTGTCACTCCCCCAAAAGCTTAACGTACTCTTTGAGGGGAGGTAGGTAGTCGAGTGAGCTCATAAGCGTGTAAAGGTTAAGCACGAGATCCCCTCGACACTGTACTGTGTGCTTGTGCTTACCACTGATTAATGCAATACAAGTAGCCTTTTGCTAATTAGTGTGCCTTCTTGTTGCCTTTCTGTGTGTGTTTGCTTTGTTTCGTAGGCTTACTCGCCCATTTCGAGTGCCGCACGGGGCCCCAAAGATTACCCCCGTGACAGTTGGTATCAGAGCAGGTGCTCCTACAAATACTCTGGACCGTCTGCGTCCCTACAATAACCCAATGAAGAGCAATCGGGGCGTTTCCGATGACACACCACATGGACGGATTCAAGGCCACGACACTGACGAAGCGCCACTTGACGAACCTACCAAGACACAAGCCCCAAAGGGGCGTACAACCAAAGCTAGAAAGCGCGACAAATCAATCGACCAACTAGCTACCGTGGACATGCGCCTCCTACGTTGCGAGGTGACAGTGGGAGAAACCCGAGATCGGGTTGATGAACTCCACCTCAGCCTAGAGACGGTTGAGAATGCAGTGGTGGAACTAGAAGGACGTTTCAATGGCGCCTTCAGGGACATGCACACCACCATACAGAATTCGGGAGCTGGGCCTTCCCAAAGCAGCCTACAGGGCGTGCTAGACAGATTCCAAGCGCAATTGGATGAGATGAGAGATGAGATGACTCTTCTAAAGAGGGCAGTGGCCAACACACCAAGCACTCCCTCCACCCTAGCTTCCATGAACATCAAGATCCGAGAGCCAACACCTTACTCGGGTGCTCGGGATGCTAGGGAGCTTGACAACTTCTTGTGGCAATTGGAGCAATATTTCTCTGCCATTGGCATCATTGACAACCAAACTCAGGTACGTACAGCTGCTATGTATTTGACTGATATCGTGATGTTATGGTGGCGTAGGTGTTGCCAAGACAATGAACGTGGAATCCGTACCATCGACATTTGGGCTGGATTCAAGCGTGAGATCAAGCGGCAGTTCTACCCAGAAAATGTGGAGTACTTGGCGCGCCGAAGAATGAAGAATCTCAGACATCAAGATTCACTACATGACTATGTCAAGGAGTTTTCGGCCTTGACGCTGGAGATCACTGACATGTCAGACAAGGATCTTCTGTTCAATTTTATGGACGGTCTCAGACCATGGGCTGAGCTCGAACTCCAGCGACGTGGGGTTGAGGACCTTGCCACCGCCATGGCCATAGCTGAACAGCTTGTTGATCTGAGAAAACCTAAGGAAGATGGGCAAAGACCATCCAGCCCAGGTATCAGGAGTTTGAGTGAGGGTGATCCACAATCAACCCCTACAAAGGAGAAGCCAGTGCCCGTGGACAAGCCCTACAATTACCAGCAAGGGAAGAAACCACAAGGAGGCCCAAGCTACCAGGGCCACCAATCCTCTAGGAGACCTCCTCCTGCGCCGTGTTACCTTTGCAACGGGAAGCATTGGACGAGTGACTGTCCAACCCGAAAGAAAATAACTGCCCTCATCGCCAAACTCAGTGATAGTGAAGAGAGCGATGAGGAGAAACCCACACCGGCGCCCAGAGTAGGTGCCCTCCAACTCATCAATGCCATGGTCAAGAAAGAGACCACATCAAAGCGGTCCACCAAAGCCCACAAGGGACTGAGTTATGTAGACATCACCCTCGGCGGGAGGCCGACACAAGCCTTGGTGGACACTGGGGCCACCCACAACTTCATTTCACTTGCGGAGGCAAAGCGACTCGGCTTGACCACCACCAAACAAACTGGGTGGGTCAAGGCTGTCAACTCCGGGGCCAAGGCAGTAGAGGGCACGGCCCGTGGAGTAGAACTCCGAGTGGGACCATGGAAAGGACCCATCAATCTATCTGTGGTTCCCTTGGATGATTTTCAGGTGGTTCTTGGAGTGGAGTTCCTCAAGCAGGCGGAAGCAGCACTTATGCCACACATCAACAGTTTGCTTATTCTGGATGAACACTCCCCTTGCATGGTTCCTGTCTCATCAGCCTTGCAGATACTTGGGAAGCAGCTTTCAGCTTTGCAGTTGTACCAAGAAACTATCAACCATGAAGACAGATCGGCGTCAACAAGGAAGAACCCCTGTCAAGTACCTCACATCGACACTGGAACCGGTTGGGAAGTCGTCACCAGGAAGAAGGCACCCCCAAGACAAATCCATTTTCAGCGCCAACACCGGTGTCAGCGCCCAAGTCAACACCAACAACAACATCAGCTTCAACGCCAACCACATCAGCAGAAGTCGACTTCACAGCAGAAGCCGCAAGTGCCCGCAACCGGTGGGCCCAACAGAAGAAGACCCAAGGCCTTGTCAAACCTTGCCCACGTCTACTACCACAACCACCGGGGAGAGCGAGTGCCACTCAAGCCATCTAGGGACCACATTCACATCATCCCTAAGGCTAGTTCCCGTAGCAGCCCTGTGAGATACCCTTGTGGAAAAATATATGGGAATCCACACCTTAATAATCCAAAACACCATTTTGATCCTTACCTGGCCCAAACCTACCCCTTAGCCAAACAGGACCAGCCGCTGACATACCTTGAGGCTGCCAGGAAAGGACTTAGCCATAAGAAACCCCAATAGAATGAGCCAACCCGACCATGCCACCAAAATCTACACCTCGGCTTTGGACGACAGCAGGTTTGGGGAGCAGCAGAAGAACCCTCCTTCCGCAACAGTGACTATAAGCGACCAGCCGAAGCCAATCTCCGAGGACGTAGATCGAATTGAGTGGGGGAGAATGTCACGGGTGACTCCTTCATCGCGCCATCAAGCACCTACAGTGAGCCATCCGAGTGCCAGCCACGTGCTTTCAAGGAGCCAACATGTGTGTCATGGGTGGGCTTTGCTTGTATTTTGTAAGGGGGACCGCCGATGGCGTAATTGTAATTACTTAGTATGTTTTTCCATTATTTTGATGTTTCATATTGTCACTCCCCCAAAAGCTTAACGTACTCTTTGAGGGGAGGTAGGTAGTCGAGTGAGCTCATAAGCGTGTAAAGGTTAAGCACGAGATCCCCTCGACACTGTACTGTGTGCTTGTGCTTACCACTGATTAATGCAATACAAGTAGCCTTTTGCTAATTAGTGTGCCTTCTTGTTGCCTTTCTGTGTGTGTTTGCTTTGTTTCGTAGGCTTACTCGCCCATTTCGAGTGCCGCACGGGGCCCCAAAGATTACCCCCGTGACACAGGGGCAGAGTTGTGGGAAATCAGTGGGAAAGAAACTTGTATTTTCCAGGGCTGAGTATGAAAAGTATGGCCGAACAATCAGTCATCTAGAGTCTATTGTTACAACATCTACTTCTTTAGAGACATTTCTTTCCTCTGCGTATGCACACTCAGGGGAGGGAAATGAAAAGTTTTGGCGTTTTGATTGTTTTGTTTTAGGGTTTATTTCAAAACCTTAGTGAAATGACCCTTTAAGACATTAAGAAACTAAATATTACATATAAATTTATTAATATGTTATATATTTAATACACACACACATATATATGTAATATGCATCGGTTCAGGACAGCAGAACTGGTACCAATCCGATAATAATCGGGACCAGAAAATGGGAACCGGAACCAACCCACCGGTCTATGTTCTGGAACCAGAACTGATACAATCAGTTCGGTCCCATCGGGTTTGTTGGGTCAGACTCGACCCATTGACAGCCCTATAAGCTGGGCATGATTGACATCTATTCTCAGCTTGAGGGGGAGTGTATTGAGAATGGGCATTAGTGTCTTTATTTCTTTTAAGTTTATGTTCTTTTGGTTATGCCTTAGTTATGGGTCTTTGTTTTGTTTTATTATTTTTTTAGTGTCGGCCATTCCATTAAGGGCATCCAGGGAATTGTACTCAGTTTAGAATTAAGAGAATAAAAGACATCGGGGGGGGGGGGGGCTGGAGAGAAAGGATCAAAGTCTTCTCTTCTCTCTTCCCTTCTCTTCTTCTTCCACAAACCTCTGCTGAAACATTTCTTTCTTCTTCCTTTTCTTTTCTTTTTCTATATTTTTCGTTACACAACTGCTCACTATTTTCCAGTTAATAAGATGATTTATCTTTGACTTCTTTGGCTTCTATAGAAAGTCCCCATCAACTTTTCTATCCTCTTTTCCCTGAAGGCAGGATCCTTAAAAATTTATAGGTAGTAGATGGGTAAATCAGACAATGTACACTTAAATGACCGTGATCCTACCCCTTACAAAGATGTAATTCCTCTTCTAAGTGGCAAACATTTTAGTGTTTTTTTTTTTTTGATCAGAAACGATAACTTTCATTAGGGATAAATTAAACTGAAATACAGAAGTCAACCCTTATTAGAAAAGGTTGATCCAATAAACATCAAACATTACAACACTGCCCCATAAAGTCTCTCCCTTGCAGTCCCATGTTTTGCTAGGGCGTCAACAAAACCATTTGTTGATCTCCTTACCCACTTGTAACAAACACCCACCTCCCTTGTTATGCTATGAATTTCCCTTATCAGCTGTCTATATTGCCAAATTCCCATCTGCCCTGATTGAATCCACCCAATTACCAATTTGGAGTCTCCCTCTATCTCAATCTGCTATAGCCCCAATTGTTTGACCAGTTTGCACCTTGATGTAGTGCCAAAATTTCTGCTCTTAAGGAATCTCCAACTCCTACTGGACCTGAATACAAAGCCATTATTTTTCCTCCATTATCTCTTTAAACACCTCCTATACCAGATGGGCCCGGATTACCTATAGAGCTTCCATCAAAGTTCAGTTTCACCCTTCGTTGTACCGATGGGGACCAAACTTCCTGTATCATAGCTTTGGAAGTAGTAGTAGATGCCACAATACCCCAACTTCTATAAATGTCTTCAGCTGAGAAATCCTTAAAAAGATCATAGGATTTCAACCAATGGATAACCCTAGTAGTTACTCCTTCCACAACCTCTTCCTTGGATCTACAACTACCTTTGAAGATCCTATTGTTTCTTTCCTCCCACACTGACCACAATATAGCAGCTCTAGTGGCTCTCCACATAATCCTTCCACAAGCCATTGGTTGCCTGCAAAAAGCTGGATCAAATAGGTTCACCAAGCTCGAGGAGTGAGTCCAACTGCAGCCAAAGAGAGAAGAGAACCAAGACCAAATAAAGAACACAAAGGGACATGAGATTAGTAAATGTGAAATTGTCTCACTAGAACCCAAACAGAAACAACAAACATGGGGGGAGAGGCACATATTTGGCCTCTTTTTCTGCAATAAATCCAAGGTGTTGATTTTTTGGAGTGCCACTTCCCAGCAAAAGGCCTGAATTTTGGGGGGTGCAGGCCTACCCCACACCTCCTTTGAAGGAAAGTTCCCTACAAGGTTAGAGGTCTGAAGCAAAATGTTGAAAGAAGAGCAATTGAAAAAATGAGAAGGGGAAGGTTTTCAAATTCTGTTATCTCTACAAGACTGATTAAGAAAGACTTTCCCTAATTGAGTGATCAAATCATCAACCATCCCCATTTCAGAATCCATTAGACCTCTTCTCAAAGCCCAAACCCCAGGAGTTATCAACAAACACTAAGGAGATCACTTTTCTTTTGTTTTCAGACAAGGAGTAAATAGAAGAAAATCTATCTCTAAGGGAGTTTTCACCAACCCAAACATCTTCCCAAAGAAAGACTTTATTTCCAGCATAGACATCATATTTGAAATAAGGGAGCATAAGAGGCAAAATACCTTGAATAGCTTTCCAAGGAAAACACTAAGAAGCCCCAGGGTCGAGTCCTGCATCCCAGCCGTTATCTGCCAATCCATTAATACTAACAATCACTCTGAACCAAAGTCTGTCCTATTCCATCGGTAGTCTCCAAATCCATTTCCCTAGTAGAGCCGTGTTTCTTAATCTTATATTTCCTAGCCCAAGGCTTATATCATCCCTACTCCTAGAAACCCCCTCCCATTTCACTAAGTGATCCTTCTTAGTATCCTCTGGTTCCCACAAGAAATCCCTCATTATCTTCTCTAACTGGTTAGCTACTTTCATTGGTACTCTAAAGGTAGACAGGATATAAACTGGCAGGTTGGCCAAGGTTGACTTGATTAAGGTTATCCTACCCCCTAAAGAGATGTAATTCCTCTTCAATTTGCTAACTTCTTGGAGAATCTTTCAATCACAGGGTACCAAAAACTCTCAACCATTGGGTTCCCTCCCAGTGGTAGCCCCAAATATTGTAAAGGCCAGTCCCCCACTTCACACCCCAAAATCCTAGCTAGGGAATCCACCTCCTCTCCCCCTAAATTGAGCCCTACCACACAACTTTTTCCCCATTTCACTTTAAGATTGGACATCATTTCAAATTGAAGCACTAGACTCTTTAAGTTATGTAATTCCCCTTCCTCCCCGTCACAAAACAAGATGATGTCATCCACAAATTGTAAGTGTGTGATCACCACCTCCTCCCTACCAATCCTCCAACTTCTTATCAAATTGTTACCAATCCTCCAACAACTTTTTCCGGTTCCCTCCCAAAAGAAATTTAAGGTATTTCAATAACTTTTTGCCGTCTTTGATGTTAATCCCAAATTATTCTTTGGTTTGAAATCATTTCAAAACACTTCGGAGTTTGTTTTTTTTGCTGCTTGTTCTCTATCATCATCGCAGAAAAGAATTATAACTTCTACAAACCCAAGTTGGGTTACTATTTCCTTCATCCAAATCCTCCATCCTCTAACTGGTTCTTGATTACCTGCCCTAGCTATCATACAACTAAGTACTTAAGGCCTTTAATTAGTCATTGATTATCCTTCCAAAATTGATATCACAGAAACAAGGGGAGAGGTGGTTTCCTTGCCTAATCCATCTCTCGGCTGGGAAGGAATCCTTCACTACACAATTGATGAGGACTGACTAATGTATGAGTCATCCCCATCCGTAATAGCCATCTAGCTCCAAACCCACACCTTCCTGTGACTTCCTCCAAAAATGAATAGTACATAATACCATAGGCTTTTGCCTTTTACACACCTATCCTTTCTTCCCAAATTCTTGGACACATTCATTGGTAATTATGCCTTGATCTATAATCCATCTCCCATTAACAAAGGCCTCTTGTTTCTGTGATATTAAATTTGGAAGGGTTTCCTTAATCCTTAAAGAAACAAATTTTGCTGTTGTCTTCTTATACAGGCTTCCTACAGGACTTATAGGCCTAAAGTCCCTAGGATGAGAAGCAATTAAATGTGTTGTCAGAAGAACTCTACTTGTAGCATAAACATTAGGTAAGCATCTTGATTCAAGGGGATTGGACCCACCATTTATTGGTTCCTAATAATGCATTTGCAGTTTCTTGTTCTAGAAACATTGTGATTAATTGTAGTCTTCAATTCTGATTGTTGTGGCATGCTAAAATTGTATTAGCATGCAAATCTTATGCTCCAGAGATTTATGTGGGACTCATCTACAGTTCTTTGCTCGCAATCCTTCACCCTTCATGACATGCCTTGTGACAGGGTCCTTAGGATCTTTCTTTACAAAACCCCATAGCATATTCTAACTGGGTTTTCCATCTTTCCAGGTGTGTCTGCAGTGCTTTCAGGGGTGATGGGCTCTCGTTTCAAGAAATCTGGGAAGATATTTCCAGCAGGAGTTGTGTCTTTTGTTTCCCTTATAATGACAGGAGGCTACCTTCACGGAATTATGCGCATTATGCATGGATAAACCCCTGAATCAGAGAAAGGCTCAATTTTTGGTGTTGAGAAGTTGTTAACACTAACACTTGCAGATTTAAAATTCCCACTTTCTTTAGTTTGCCTAATAAGCACTGAAGCAATCTGTGCTACGGTTTAAGTACATTACTCAGAACTTTAGGTTGACCTTTTTGTTATAGATGGATTCTGCAGAACTGTGCATGCAAAATGGAATTTATTCGGGAGTATGATTATGTGCCTGGTGAATTACCTTGTTTTTTTGTTATTTATTTATTTATTTTGATCTATAACAGCACTTTTATTAAAAGAGATATGTAAGATACAACCAGAATGGAGAGGTAAAGTGTCTTAACCCTCCCTTTCAAACCCGAAAAAACATATTACAGAATAGCCCAAAACAAATTAGATCTTCCCACCCCCTGTTTAGCCAAGGAGTCAGCAATGGAGTTGGTACTCCTCTTAGCCCATTGAAACCTTATAGTCATGTTCTGAGTTAGTTGCTTGATTTTCTTTCTTTCATTTGAGAACTTCCACATGCTGGACTCTTGCATCTGCAACCATTTAACAGTTAGTTGGGAGTCACCTTCCACCAACAACTTGCTGATATTCAGCTGCTTAGCCCTTTTAACTCCTAATAACCAAGCTTGTTGCTTTGTTATTATTGTTGTTTGGTGTAGTTGTTGTCATGATACCATCGTTGATATTACCTATTATCATAAATAAATCAACGTATGGTCTGGGAAGATCGTTACTATGTTCTAGACTTCTAGGTATTACATGGAGCGACTTCTGTAAACATTATCTGTTTTCTTTTTTTTTTTTTTATGAGTGCCGTAAACATTATCTGTCATTAATCATTATTATGTTAGCATACGAGTGTTGTGCAGTAAAAACATTTATTTATTTTCTGATACCAAATAGAGAGGGAGCAAATGTTTTGTGTTGTACATTGTGGGGATTAGTCAGTGGTGGGATTGGCTTATAACTATACTTACATATCCACTTGTAGCTGTCATTGATGTGTTTCATAGGTGGTTTGCTGAGACTAGTAGCTGCCCACATTATCACTTGTTCTTCTAATTAATGAAACATGTTACTGATCATCATCATTAATCATCCAAGCCTTGTCCCAACTATATGGGGTCGGATATATGAGTCCTGTTTCGCCATTCCATTCTGCTTAATGCCACATCTATTGTTAAACTATTGGTGCTTAAATCATTTCTTACTACTTCTATCCATGCCCTTTTTGGTCTACCCCTGGCCCTTCGAGCCCCTTCAACTTGCAACAAAGCACCTCTTCTTACTGGTTCTGTTAATAGTCTTCTATGCACGTGGCCAAACTAAACCATCTTAGTCTACTTTCTCTCATTTTATCACCTGTTGGAGCTACTCCTAGGTTCTTTTGAATGACTTCATTTCTGAACTATTCTTTCTATTTTTTCCACTCATCCATCTCTTCCACAACAGTCATTTGCAACCACCTTCAAAGGTCCACTCCCTTGTTTTACATTGAGAGTAGGAGAAGCTCGTGTACAACCACCTCAAAGGTTTATATTGTCATATGTATCAAGGAAGGTGTGCTTGGTGTCTAGGGGGAGATTTTAATGTAGTTAGGTATGTGAGTGAGACAACAAGAGGCAGGCAAAGGACCACATTGAGTATGAGAAAGTTCAACTCCTTTATTGAAGCTTTTGAGTTGAGAGATATTACTTTTGGGCAATCCTGTTATACTTGGTCAAACCTTCAAATTTCCACTATCCTATCCAAGCTTGATAGGTTTTTAGTCTCACTTGACTGGGAAGAGCATTTGCCAGGTTTAGTCGGAAGAAATCTACCTAGGATCACCTCAGACCATTGGCCCATTTGTTTGTTTGAGAGAACTAGTGATGATGGCCCAATCCCTTTTAGATTTGAAAATATGTGGTTCACTTACTCGGATTTTAAAGAGAAAGTTAAGGTTTGGTGGAATAGTTTGGTAACACCTAAAATGCGGGAAGGCCAGAAGTTCCTTGAGAAGCTTCAATTGTTGAAAAAGGAGATAAAGGAATGGGATAGTGTGAAGTTTGGGAGATTGGAGGATAATAAGGTGGAGTTGATTTCTCAGATAGAAGCAATAGATAGCAAAGAGGTGGAAGGAATTTTAGATGTTGGTGATAAGGAGTTGAGGTGGAATTTGAGGAAGAACTAGGGGAGACCTTATTAAGAGAGGAAATTTGCTTGAAGCAAAAGTCAAGAGAAAGATGGATCAGAGAAGGTGACGAAAATACAAAATTTTTCCATACCATTGCAGACGGAAGGAGAAGGAAGTGCATGGTTAACTCTTTAGTGGTGGGGGAAATGAGATCACGAAGCAAGATGAGATTGCTAAAACTTTTGCAGAGCATTTTAGGTCAATTTATAGAAGACCCCTAATTGAGAGGTGGAGGATTGAAGGCTTTGATTGGGAGACTCTGGATGAAAATCAAGTCCAATTTTGAGAAATAAGGTTTGAAGAGGGAGAGATTAAGGAGGCGGTTTTTTCTATGGACAGATCAAAATCTCCAGGACCCGACGGTTACACAATGGCTTTCTATCAAGATTGTTGGGAGATAATTAAAGGAGACTTAGTCAGGGTGTTTAATGAGTTCTACAGGAGAGGGGTGATAAGTCTGGGAATGAATTCTACTTTTTAAGCTTTGATCCCAAAAAAGAATAATGCCAACCAACCAAGGGATTTTAGCATGCCAGAACAATAAGTTTGGTCACTAGTATTTACAAGGTGATTGCAAAGTTGTTGTCTTTGAGGATCAAAAAGGTGATCTCCCATTTAGTTTCTCAAGCTCAAGGGGCCTTTATGCAGGATAGACAGATTATTGACCAATTATTAATTGCAAATGAATGTGTGGAGGCTCATAAAAGATCAAAGAGGATGGGAGTGGCTATCAAGTTGGATTTGGAAAAAGCCTAGGACTTAGTGGATTGGAAATTCTTGATTGAAATTATAAGGAGATGTGGGTTTGAAAACTTGTGGTTTAAATGGATCATGGGATGCCTGCGAACTTGGCATTTTTCAGTTATAGTTAATGGGACAGTGTTAGATTTCTTTGAAGGATTCTGTGGGCTTCGGCAGGGTGACCCCCTCTCTCCTTTTCTTTTTACCCTAATTGATGATGCATTAAGTAAATTGGTTTCAAGAGCAAATGGTGTGCAGTTATTCAGGGGATGGTCAGTAGGGAGGGACAATGTTTTAGTAACTCATTTACAGTTTGCAGATGACATTCTTATTTTCTATGATGGAGGAAGTAGGGGGAGTGGAAATTTTGAGAGTGGTTGTGACTCTCTTTGAGAAGATGTCTAATTTGAGGATTAATTGGTCAAAGAGCTCACTGGTTGGAGTTAACATTGAAGAAGATGAAGTGAGATTTCTGGCAAGTTCTCTAGGTTGTGAGAAAGGTGAGTGGCCAATGAAATACTTAGGTTTATCCCTTGGAGATAATCCTAGATCTGCTAGTTTTTGGTCTCCGGTGGTGGAAAGGATAGAGAAACGATTGGCGGTGTGGAAAAGAAATTATGCTTCGTTGGGGGGGAGAATGACCCTAATTAAATCAACTATTGCAAATCTCCCAATGTACTATATGTCAGTGTTTAGGATGCCACAAAGGATAGTGAGCAAAGTTCAAAAAATCACAAGGGATTTTCTATGGGAGCCAGTGGAAAAAAAGAAGGATCATTTGGTTAGATGGGAGAAGGTGAATAAACTGAAAGAGGAAGGGGGTTTGGGAATTGGTAATGTTAGAATAAAGAATCAGGCTTTGCTGGGCAAATGGCTCTGGAGGTTTCCAAATGAAAATGAAAAATTATGGCACAAAGTGGTTGCAAGCATTCATGGCATGTCATGCAATGGATGGGATGCTGGCTGTCTATGTAGGGCTAACTTGGCTGATCCCTGGAAGGCCATCCATGATGTCCTCCCTATGTTCCTTAATTTTATTAGGTATGATTTGGATTCTGGTAGTAAAATCAGATTCTGGGACGATTTGTGGATTGGGGATACTCCTTTAGGGGAGAAATTTCCTTCTCTTTGTGATCTGTCTAGGTTCAAGGGTAAGCCTATTTCTGATTTCCTAAACCATCATTCTCACTTTCCAGTATTGAATTGGAATCTTGGTTTTAATAGGAATCTTAGAGAGTCTGAATTGCTTGCAGTCTCTGAGTTGTTAGGATTGCTGAATTCAGTTTTCTTGGGGGAAGGTGGGTCAGATTCTAAAATTTGGGATCCTAATTCTGATGGATCTTTTTCTTGTAAATCCTTTCTTCATTCGATGGTTTCCACACAGTCTTCTCTTCAGTTTCCAGTCAAGGAAATTTGGTGCCATCCTATTCCCCCTAAAATCAGTGCTTTTTGTTGGGAAGTCTTTCATGGTTGTATTAATTCCTTTGATGTTCTTCAAAGAAAAAAGGCCAAACTGGTGCTTGTCCCCTAACTGGTGTGTCCTGTGTAAGTTGAATGGTGAGATTTCTATTCACCTGTTTTTATCATGCCCTTTTGTCAGCTTTATTTGGAATTGGTTTACTTCCCTTTTTGGGTGCAGGTGGTCTTCTCTTGATCGGTTGGAGGGTTTATTCAACCCTAATGGTTGCAGTGGTAAGATAAGGAGGGGAAGGATTCTCTAGAGGTGCACTAGAGCAGCAATACTTTGGACCATTTGGGGGGAAAGAAATGATAGAATATTTGAAAGGAAAAATGCAAGGGGGCTCTTGTGGAAACAATAGCATTGAGGGTGGCACATTGGGTAAAAAGTTTAAAGCAGTTCTCGGATTTTAAAGTTGAAGACCTCTTCAGGGTTTAGGGACTTATTGCTGCTTCATCAACTATGAGGCGACAGGTTTGTGAGACCTGATCCTCTCCAACAGAGGGTTGGATGAAGCTGAATTTCGATGGGAGTTGTGTGGGTAGCCCAGGCCCTTCAGGTATTGGGGGGCCATTAGAAATGAAAATGGTTCCATTATTGCTTTGTTCTCCGGTCCTGTGGAGGAGGATGACGTATCTAGGGCAGAGTTTCTAGATGCAGTATATGGGGTTGAGAAGGCCAAAGAGTTGGGGATTAATAGACTGATCATCGAGGGAGACTCAAAAACTGTGATAAAATGGTTGCAAAAAAGGGAAGGAGTGACCTGGCAGCTGAAGAATGATTTAAGAAGGTTCAAATGGTGTCAAGAAATATGTCTATTCAGGTGGGTTGGGTTAGGAGATCAGCCAACAACTTGGCTGATAGCTTAGCAAAGCAAGGGGTTCAAAGAACAGATATGTTTTGGGCACATTTGTAATTCTGTCTTGGGTCAGCTTTTATGCTGATTTCCTTGTAACTTGTTGTTGTATATTAAAGCATCTTAATTAATGAAAAATTTCAAAGTTATTGATCAA
Source organism: Nelumbo lutea (assembly GCF_056320005.1). NCBI lineage: Eukaryota > Viridiplantae > Streptophyta > Magnoliopsida > Proteales > Nelumbonaceae > Nelumbo > Nelumbo lutea. Next base: position 44,056 of record NC_142689.1, on the reverse strand, counting down.
AAAAGAAAAAAGAAAGCAATATTTGGTTTTAAACAGTGTTCTAGGGTGTGGTTTGATCAATTTAATTCATCAGTCAAGAGATGTTGATATAAACCAAGTCTAGTGGATCATACTTCGTTTTAAAGAAAGATGGCCAAGCAACCACTGCATTGATTGTATTTGTGGGTGATATTGCATTCACAATTAATTCTTAGGAGAAAATACACAAACTCAAATAGTACTTTGTTACTGAGTTTGAGATTAAAGATTTGGGGAACTTTTATGTACTTTCTTGGGATTGAAAGGACAGGAATTTTTATCTCTACGAAAAGACATTTTGTGTTTACTCATTGAGACAAGACAATTTGGCTCTGTACCATCCATTATTTCTATTGATCCAAACCACAAGATTAATGGGATTGTTGGAGAACTACTTGAAGATGTTGAGACATTCTAGACATCGGTATGGAGACTGATTTACTTGCCCTTGACCAGGCCAGAAATCTCTTATGTTGTAGGGGTTGTAAGTCAGTATATGCATGCACCAAGAATTCAACATCTTGAAGTATTTGAGAGGATTTTGAGACATTTGAAATCTACACCTAGAAAGGGATTATTATTTGTAAATTGAGGCCACTTATAAGAAAAAGTTCATATTGATGCTGACTGGGCTGGTCTAGTTGATGATAGAAGGTTCTATGTCAGCTTACTGTACTTCGGTAGGAGAAAACCTTGTTACTTGGAGGATTGATAAATGATTAAGGAGAAAAATGAAGAAAAACTGCTTACCCTATGTAACCATGGTTTATCAGTTAGCAGAGTTCTTAACAAAGGGAATAAGAAAGCCCAAGGTGATTGAAATTCTTAGCAAGTTGAGCATGTTTGATATCCAAGCTTTACTTGAGGAGTGTAGAGATCATAGACAATAATATTTAGTAAGGTATTTGTGTCGCATTCTTATTTAAGCGTAAGGTAGTAATTTTGTAACTCCTATTCTCATTATAAACAACAACAACAAAGGAGGATGCCAGACCCCACTCATTCAAGTTCTATCTCGATTGTGTTGAAATTTCTCTCTTCTTCTCGCTTTTCTTCCTCTCTCTCCTTCACATCTTTTTTCTTTTTTTTTTTCCTTCTTTGGTTCTGATCTATGATAGAACATATGAGATATGTGCAAAATTAGAAGGGATGTTGCTACTATGTTCCTATTGCTCGGATGAGGTATATTTTGATGGATGCTTCCTTTTTGGATCAACTCCCTTCTATTTTGAGTTCTTATAGGGAGAGAGGTAATGTGGTTCTTGAGTCTTGAAGTCTCTCTTCTTGTTGGTTTTCCAAAAGAGTTGTGTGGCTATTATTAATTCCATTCATTAATTCTCAATGGAGTCTCTTCAGAGTTCTTCCAAGCGTCTAGAGGTCTGTGGTAGGTACATCCAATATCTCCATTGTTATTTGTTCTGGTTATGGAGGTATTGAATCTACTTACGGTGAAGGGTGCTCAACTGGGGTGGATTGAAGGTTTTAAAGTGGGTTTGGAGAGACCTTACACATCTCATCTTCAGTATGCGGACGACACCCTCTTTTTTATGCTTCAGTGGACCAAGTGCTTAGTTTAAGGGTAATACTGGCAAACTTTGAGATGTTAATGGATATGAAAATCAATTTTTCCAAGAGCCTAATAATTGGTGTGGGTGAAGTAGGAAGAGAGGAGTTGGAATAGTGTGCTGCAGTCTTTGAATGTCAAATAGGGTTGCTACCTTTTCTCTATTTGGGCCTTTTGGTGGGGTCCAAGGTTTCCAAAACAGGGATGTGAAGGCCAGTTTTACAAAGAGTGGAAAAAAAGTTGGAAAAAGGAAAGCAAAATACTTGTCATTAGGGGGGCAGAATAACACTCATTAAAAGTGTTCTCTCAAGTTTACCAATGTACTACTTGTCACTGTCCAGAAGGCCCTTGAGGGATCTGGAATTTGAAGAATGTTTACTGTTGTTAGAAAATCTTCAAAAAACTAGTATCTCTATGACTCTATCTCTTCAAGGGACGGCATGTGGTGGAAAGAGTGCAAAAAATGGAAAATTCACTGTGAAATCTTTCTACTTGGCATTGATTAGGGAGCAGCTGGTATCTGACCAAGTGGAAGGAGTATGGGAGAACCATATTCCCCATGGAGTGGAAGCTTTCACTTGGTTAGTGGCTTTGGATAGCATCTTGACTTCAGATCATCTAAAGAGTAGGGGTTTCTGCATGGCAAGCTTCTATTGTCTGTGTTGTTCAGATGAGAAGACAGTCTACCACTTGTTCTATTCTTTCAGGATTGCCTATTTCATGTGGAATTTTTGTTCCTTTCTGTTTGTAATAAGTGCGTTTCAGTCTAGAACTATAGCAGTTCCTGGCCAAGACTAATTGTTTACAAGAAAGCAAAGATTGTGCGGATCTGTATCTTTCGCAGTCTACTAGGTTATTTGGAACAAACGAAACAAGAGACTATTTGAGAATAAACATGTATTGATAGGCTAATAACTACGGTTGAGAATTGCTTATCAAAAAAAAAAAAAAAAAAAAAACTATGGTTGAGAATTTGGTATCGGATTGGATTCTAGTGCATTGAGAATTTCATCAGAGTAGCAGAACAGAATTGGGAGAGAACGTCTGGAATATTCTTGAGTTACAGGCTTGTAATTTTGATCAGTTTCTTGCCTCTTAGTTGTCTCATGTGTTTTGTATTTTGGCTTTTTGTTAAGGTGGTGGTGGGGTGTTATCTTGACACCCCTCGGATTGTATGACTTATTTTTCTTCAATGAAATTTTATCTTCAAAAAAAAGTTAGTCACGCACTCCCCTCGTGTACGTGAGGCGTATGCCTCTAGTATGCTCCATGAAAAAAGCGTACGAGGTGTATGCCTCTTGCACCTGAGGCTTACGCCTCTGACCTACGCCTCGGTGTTTTGGGGGCATCTCTTGGCTTCTATTTCCTATGTATCTGATACCAAGAGTGTAGTTGAAGTATTGGCTAAGTTGAGTCAAAAGCAGCCATGCAGATAGAGATTAAGGCACTTTTGAAGAATTAGACATGGAATGTTATTAACTCAAGTGAAGACTTGGTTGTAAACAGTTCTTTACAATAAAGTACAGGGCAGATGGTAGCTTTGAAAGATATGAAGCTAAAATTCTAGTTATGTGATGGGAGTGAGAGTGATCTTTGGCCATGTTGGGCTTGGGCTGGGCTTAGTGCCTATTCGGGGCTGTAACCCAATCTGAGGCCCTTGACTTTTTTGATCAATTTATAGGAGTTTTGCAGAATGTGTGCTTCCTAAGTCTCAATTAGATCACACCTTATTTATGGAAAGGAAGGGTGATTAAATTACTATTCTCATTGTTTAAGTTGATAATGATACATCTAAGATTGCACAACTTAAAGAAGTTTTTTACAGCTCTCTTCGAAATTAAAGACTTGGGGAAATTTTAATATTTCCTTGGGATAGGAGTAGTGAGATCCAGTCAGGATTTGACCCCAAGTTTTCGCTACAACCAGCTAGAGACCTGACCAACGAGTCATTTGTCATCTTTGATGCATCAGTATCTTTGGCCTCGTTTTCTTTTCGGTAAGTTATTTACCTTGGTAAATGCACTTACTCGGGTAAGTGTTTCCCAAGAAAGACTTATCCGGGTAAGTGCATTTACCCATGTTCTTTTATTTCCCATGTAAATAAGGCAATGACCATTTTATCCATAGTACTCCATTATTAAAATGGGCATTTTTATCACATTCAAATATTGGCAACTTTCCCTATAGATGGGGAAATTATTTACCCTCCTAGGAGATGGTATCACTTACCCCAGAAATAAAATTTCCCTGGTCCCCACATAAATCTAAAAAAGAACATGGGTTTCTTGGTCAATGAGAATCAAAATCCCATTGACCAACTTTTCCCCTTCTCAAAATCCAAGAAAATAATGCCCCTTTGTGTCTGGCCTTCATAGCTTGTCTGGCTATAGAAAATCTTATTCAGATTGTTCATTTTAGCAAACACAAAAAAAATGAAGGCTGGACAAATTTAGAATGGGAGTTTCAGCCTTTATTTAGTAGTGCAAGCTTGATTATATTGTCATCCCTTATTTGCCAACTTAACATCAGCATCATTGATTAGAAAATGACCGAAGGGGACTCTATTCCGATTTGGGATCCTGGGAGTAAGGGTGTCAATGGACTGGTTTTGGATTGGACCCCGTTCAATCTGGATGGATTGGATTGGACGGGGTCCAATCCAAAACCATATTCCCCCTAGACTGGATGGGGTCCAATCCAAAATCAATTTGAATGGATTGGACGGACCAATGAGACATATTGGATTGGATCAATCTGGTCCAAAATATTTATAAGGTTTTGGATTGAACCCTGTCCATTCCAAAATCAATTTGGATGGATCAACAAGACATTGGATTGGATCAATCTGGTCCAAAATATTTATTAGATTCGATTGGGCTTAGTTTGTCCATAACGAATTTGTATTGGATTAGGTTGGATTAAGCCAATATCTGGTCCATTAATATAAAATAAAATGTGTCAAGGGACCAGGTTTGGGTTAAAACCAATCTAAATCAAAATGATCTTGAACAGATTGGACAGTCTAGACATTGAATTGGACTGGTCCAAATTGATCCAAAACATTCGCTAGATTGGATTGAACCTGGTCCATTTATAATGAATTCACATTGGACTAGATTGGATTGGACCAAATCCAGTCAAATTGACACCCCTACCTGGGAGTGGTAGGCTGGATACTGTCCTAAATTTTGGCATTTATTTTTGGGCACAAAGTGACCTCCCTCTGACTTGGCTTTAGCATTACACCAAGTAATGGCCTTCTATTACACATTTCTTTTAATTATAAGGAGGAAAAAAAATACACTTGACGTATCTTTACTACATAGACTATAGTGCCAAAACTTGCGAGCTGCCTCGCATCAATGTAAACACTATATATTGCAAGATGTATAGATCCCAATTAATACGTGGAAGACGTCCTACTTCACCATACGTATTGAGCTCCTACTTTCCACAAGTCTTAAAATTGTCATTTAACCTAGTTGATGATTAATGTTCTATGTAGTTGCGTATGATAATCTACCGACTATTTGATGGTACAATCAATATGACCCTCGATTGACCAAGCAGTTGATTCGTTGCTGCCAATTAATGTGGAAGACGTCCTACTTCACCATACGTATTGAGCTCCTACTTTCCAGAAGTCTTAAAATTGTCATTTAACCTAGTTGATGATTAGTGTTCTATGTGGTTGCTTATGATAATCTACTGACTATTTGATGGTACAATCAATATGACCCTCGATTGACCAAGCAGTTGATTAGTTGTTGCTTTGATAACGCCGGGGAAGCATCTGCATCCGGGATGAAGTCACTTTCATTGTGATTTTCCATTGCATTTAAGGACAAGTTCAACAGAAAATGGAGCCACTGGAGGCAAAACTAAGATATTGAACCGGAAAGGGAAAAAAAAAAAAAACTAAGGCCATTCTGGATTTCGGTTTGGATTAAATATAAAATAAAAAATAAAGCATGCCTTCGTGAAAACACAAAAGGTGCCGCTACTGAATTATGTTGTCTTTCTAAAGAAATACTTTAAGCCTATGGGATTATGCCCATTTATCAAAGCTGAGCATGCCCCAATCACTACTACTGCAAAAGATGATTTTGACCATTTCATTTTTCCTGTACTAAGAGAAAATCACTCCATTTTACATGATTACATCGGTTATCGGTACTTTGTGGCTAAAATTTTTGCATAATAACGTCAGAGTTTTTTTTTTTTTCTTTTTGATTTTTTTTCCTTTGCATTTAATCTCAAGATGAACATATAAAATGAAAGGTGTCCAAATAACGTAAATGAAATGAATACTTTATTCGACCTCTAAACCCCCCGCCCCAACCCTTCAAAGTTTCCTGATCCATAAAAAATAAATCCACGACCTAAGTAATTACTAGAAATGGATTCATATTGTATATATTTGTATTTGTACGCTTTTTAAATTGTACAAATATAAATATGTACAAAATAATATAAAATATCAGGTTTTTCACTTTACATATTTGTATTTGTACTCCTTCCAAGGATTTACTTAAAACTCAATTGTTAAAAAGCAGTTGAAAGAAATGATTCATTCTGTGTCACTTCCAAATGGCCCGTTAGTTAACGTGTTGATAACTTCAAGGAAAAGGAAATTCAGAATGTGGGAAACAAGCACAGAATAAATCATGTTGGTCTGATATAAATATTACATGGCGTGATAGGAAATCCTCTGTTCCATGTAGGGAGTAAGAGTTAATCAAATAGGTATGAGTGTTTTTTGCAAGTAGACAAGTACTGTTAAGTAGTTAAGTTTGTCTTAAAGGGGCTTTGGTACAGGCTAGTAATTAATCCATTTATGCAAGGTGAGCAGCAACCGTTGGTTGGAACTCGTCCGGAACCTTGGGAGGCTCAGAGCAAAAGCGAAGCTGAAGTGAAGCTTCGGCACTGAGGCTGCTGGGTTCTGGTTTGTCCGTTAATTTCATTGGCGTTACTTGGGGATATGGATCCCTGCTCACCAACCTGCAGAGAACAAGAAACGCCAGGTTGATGAATGATGGATAAAGATAATAACATATTGTCCCATTTTAAAATTTCTTCTTTTTCTTCCCTCCCTATTTACTACGTCAAAAGAATAATTAAAGTTATTAAACAGTAAAATAAAGGTTGGACGACTTTGTGGTAATAACGGACCGTCTTATTTGAATGCCATTACTTGGATTTACTATTACTCAAAATTAGTTGCATCAAGATGATTGGAATAAGATCATCCAATCTGGGCAAGCTGCTGGAGCTTGCAGTCTAAAGTGGAATGGTCTGCCAGAAAAAACAAATGGATCCAATTGAACAGAGAGGAAGTGGGTACCTGTCTCGTCGCTTCTCCAAGAAGCGCTGAAGGGAGTGTCTCCTTGCAATTGGAAGTTCTGTTCCAAGAGAGACAAAAGTTATAAAGGACAAGATTTTATTTGATTAGGAAGCAGAGTAAGCATGGAAAGAAGAGTCGGGCACTACATTCTGTTTGACAAACACTTATATTCTGTAGCTTCACTTTTAGTCATTTATTTTCATTTTTCATATCTTCTTTACCAGCTTGCAGATTGCAGAGGGGACCGGTCTCCATGGGACGAGGTTGAGGCTGAGGACAAACCACGGCAGCTGCAGTGCTCTGGAGGGATGGAGACCTTCTGAGAATAGGTGAAGCAACTGGACAGGGAACTCCACCATCCTTGATATTTGAGTCATTAGAGGCAATGGCAATTGCAGTGGTGGAAGCAGCAGCAGCAATAAGCATAATTTGTTGGGCCTTTTAAGATGGGCAAAAGAAATCAAATGTCAAAAGAACTTGAAAGGCTCAGTTTGGAAGGAGTACAAGTACAAAATCTTGCATTTTGTATTATTTATTATTATTTGTACTGTACATATTTGTATCTGTACTCCTTCCAAAGTCCAAACTGAGCCTAAGCATCTAACTTGAGCAAATACTTATCATTGTATATTTCTTCTTTGTTTTTGATGGAGGTATATTTCTTCAAATACTTGTGGTTGTATATTCACAAATTTGTATGGCAGACCTTTTCTGGTGTAACTGCATCGAAGACGCTAACAGTTCCAGAATAGAAGATGGTGAGATGAGCTGGAGGAGAACTGGTATTTGTTCCAGATGTTAGAACCGTTGGAGACCTCAAACAACCAAAAGAAAGAAATCATGTCAGTATGAAATTCAAACATAAATGTCAAATTTCCCCTATCTATACTATATAAAGTGGATACTTGCATTGATTTTGGTGCAAGTCATAATGTCATATAAGTTAAATCTAATATGTTAATAGTTACTTGTACATATGTATAGCATGTGCTCCTACACTAGTATCTAAAATGTAATTTTTATTTTTCTGTGAGGTGAGTTAAGATCAGTGTCCTGGATAAATCATTTAAGGAAGGTATGTACTAATAAAACAAGACTAAGAAAAAGTAGTGAAATTTGATGCTGATGGTTTGGTAAATAGAGTTTTGGAGTCTCACTTTCCCTAGGTATGTTTGGTTTGATAGAAAATAAGAGAAGAAATAGAAAGTTGAAGGAAATTTTATAAGGAAAGAAAATCTATGATGCCAAAAAGACATAATACCAAAGGAGTTTTGACCAATCAAACCCATGGTGAAATTTGATTAATTCCACCTAATTGGTTAATACGTTTATATGGTTGATTGGTCATATATATTTTGGATATCATGTTTTTCCGATAACATAGTTGAACCTATTTAGAAAATTTCCTCAACTTTCTGTTTCTTTCTTATTTTATATCAAATCAAGCACAACCAAATTTTTAATGAATTCCTGGGCTTAATATTAACAAAGAAATGAGAATGTTTAGAATATCATCTGCATAATTGTATCACATGATACGAAACTATAATGCAAGTAGAAGATTCGGGGCAAGTTGTTATTTTGTCTGTTTTAAATGTTCACTTTTTAAGTTTGTTTATGTTTTATTGCTAGAGAACCATAAACTGGAGTTAGTTGCATTGGTTGGTGGGTTGGCGTCTTAGTGGTGAGACTGTATGTGACCATTCTGGTGTGTGTTATACCAATTTCTTAATTAGGTGCCTATCTTGAACGGTTTTCTGTCATTCTCTTCTTTACTTTGCCGCCATCTGGATTATGGAACTTTGTTGTGTCCATACACGAAAAATACAGACTTGTTCACTGTAGTAATAGGGTGAAGGCATCTTTTATATGTGTTCTTTCTTGTAAGACAGGCACTATCATCCCTGTGTCTGTGTACACCAACACTATTTGGCTGAAGACCACAGCAATTTTCCACCTATACCCAGAAGGTCCCTATTTTACATATTCATTAAATTTATTTTATTAATTTGCAATAATTCGTTAAGCAATACTCCATCCAAGAGGTTTTCTTTGACCTGTTTCTTTTTTAACTAAATGGAAACAACATTGACGCAATTCATTTTTTTCCGGTAAACATGGAATTTCATTAACACGAGAAAAAGCTACAAGCCTACGACAAATACAGAGAACAGCAGAAAGAACAGCCAACAAAAAAAGAAATTGCGGCAATTTGGTTTTCTGGTAAATTGACGCAATTCTCATCCTACCCGATACTGAGAGGGCTTCAAATCCAATGGATAACAGATATTCGGATATTGGAACAAAAGGGCCCGCGAAATAGAATTTTTCTACACCGTCCAAATATATGCAGAAATATGCATTTGCTATCATATATCAAATTGGATTTACAAATCATATATCAACTGATTTTTTTGCTCTGGTGATCTCCCTCTAGGGAGCAATGAATAATGCGTTCATATCCTCTAAATATGAGAAACGTGGCAAATTGTGCCCCATTCTGGACCAGAATCCTACTATCTAAGTGGTTTATGGTCGTGGAGAAACCAGAAGTCTCAGGACGAGGTGGAGATGGTTGATCTAGGTCCTAGATCAGGCTTCAAATCCATTTAGAATTTTAGAGTGAGGTGGAGTGGACCGGAACACAGAGGTTATATAAAAAGTTACTAACATATACTACTATTGCATATACCTGGTTTGAAGAGCTGTGTGCAAATGGGGCTGGAACTCCTGGAAAAACTTTTTCCCAAATAGTTCGACGCTCTCAGCTATGTCCATTTCTGACCGCTTTCCCGCGCCGACATCGGCGTTGTTGTGGGTCTCCGCGTTGTCCTTCTCCTCCATTTCTTCTTCCGCCGCCTTCTCCATCTTATTCTCCTCGTCTCCTGGCTCTATTTCAGGCTTTCCGGCCTTCTTCAATAAGTCCATTCAGAAGTACCTCCGACAAATTAAGATATCTTACTGCCTGATTTTGATCGACAGATCTATCCTATTTATATGTGTAAAACTGTAAACTGCTCTTGTGTGAGGATTCAGAACCAAGGATGATCAACCTTCAGATATAAGGACATTGGTAAAGAACGGAGGGGAGGGCAAACTAGGTGCCTTACATAATATTAAATGCAATAAAGCCGACAGTAGACCTTAAATTAATCACGTGTCAATTTTTAGCAAGTTGATTAATATATACACGTAGATCCTCGATTCCTCGGGAAGGTGAAAACTGGCTCAGGTGTCACAGTATTTTGTTGGGTGATCATGGCCCTATTTTCTCTTGTTTAGTCCCTTTTAATTTCTATTTTTTTCTTATTAAATATTATATTTAAGTGATTTTTTATTAATAAACGTTATTAATTAAACATATCAATATTTTTATGATTAAACTTCTTAAAATACCCTTAACGTTTAGAAAATTGACTAATTATATATTTACTGTTTTAGTATTGTCTTAAATTATTCCTACCATTTCAAACAATTGTCACCATTGTTAAATCGCAATGGAAAAAATAAAATATTGAATTTATCCTCTATCATTTCTCAAGTTTTCAAAATAAAAACCAAATGCTGATAAGGAAAGGGAAACAGGGTTTTTTTGTGTGAGCAATGAACGCATTGTTGCTTCGGTTATGGCGACTGAAGTGATTGACAAAGATCGGTTTCAGAAGGTCATGGCGTTGAATGAAGTCAGCTAGAGACATGGATTCTATAGCCAGACGTTGTTGAAATTCGGGTTTATTACTTTGCAAATAAGTAGATGAGAACGATGATGAAAAGCTAGCGACAAAATGCCGGCACACATGATGAATTGTTCATGCTCTCACACGCAAAACTTAAGAATGATGGATATACTACTAAAAATTTCAATATCTTTTTCCAAATTCATCCTCTGAAACATCAACCAAAAACCTTAAGTCCCGTCGGCTTTCAATAAGTTATTTATGCAGGTAAATGTAATTATTTGGGTAAGTTTTTCCTGGAAAACACTTATCGAGATAAGTATATTTACCTATATTTTTTTATTTCCCAAATAAAAAAGGAAATTGCCATTTTAACCATTCTTGTACTATAGGGTTAGTGACAAAGACCCCCTATACTTTAATTTGCGACAAACACCCCCCTGAACTTTAGCTGTTATACAAAGACCTCCTTCTGTTAGTATTCCCTTAATTAACCTTGAAAAAGATTCTTATTTAGCATTTTAATTTTTTTAATCTCTAAACTACCATTTTCTTGTATATTTGAACAATGAGAAGAAATCATCAGCCAAATTGCCGTGGATCATTCTCCAAGTTTCTGACACCATGAAAATGAAATAATCTCAGTTACTTGAACATCAAACATACCATAACACCTAAAAAGAACCAGTAGTGGACAAAATCACCAAGGACAAGAGAATCAAAATTTCTCTAGCCAATAGAACTCTATTATGTATTCACTCAAACACAGATCTAAGATGTAAGAAATGGCTTGAGGCTGTTGAGCTACTCTCCTACCTATTGCAGATTTGAAAGCCCTCTCCCGGTCAAAGTGAAGAGTAGAGAGATCGGTAAAGAAGAAGGCAAGGGTGGTCCCGTGGTACCCGAGTCAATGTTGAAGAAGAGAAAGAGAACTGAGGAATGGGCCCTGCAAGCGAAGAAGCAAGAGGTTGATGCCGCGAAGAAGAAGACTGGAGAGAATTGAAAGCTTATCTTCAAAAGAGCGATGCAATACGCGAAAGAGTATGATGAGCAGCAAAAAGAGTTGATTCAGTTGAAGCATGAGGCTAAGTTGAAAGGAGGATTTTATGTCAATCCAGAGGCTAAACTATGGTTTATCATCCAAATCCATGGAATAAATGCAATCACACAAACACCAAAAAGATTTTGAAGCTTTTACGTTTAGGACCGATATTTAATGGTGTCTCTCTGAAGGTAAACAAAGCAACAATATTGAACATGTTGCATCGGGTGGAGCCTTGAAGAGTGTTCGTAAATTGATCTACAAGAGAGAGGTTATGGGAAGCTAAACAAACAAAGAATTGCATTGAATGACGATTCAATTATTGAACAGGCTCTTATGGGAAGTATGGAATATCATATGCATAGAAGATCTTGTCCATGAGATCATGACTGTTGGTCCCCACTTTAAGAGGCAAACAACTTCTTATGGCCATTTAAGCTCAAGTCTCCATTGGATGGGGTTTGAAAAAAGAAGAGGACCCATTATGTAGAGGGAGGAGATGCTGGAAACCATGAAGATTACATCAATGAGTTGATCAAGAGGATGAAGCATCCACAAAAGGTCATTCTGACCCTTCTTCACAACAACCAAGTTCAGAACTGATAGGTTTGGGCTGACAATGCAACCACGAAGAGACTTCCTTCCCGCTCTAACACTCTTTATTGTGTCTGCCCTATCCACGGAAGTAAGGTATGCCTCTATGTACTCCCTATTTCATGGGGAATCCTTGCTTGTCACAACCTCCCATAATTTTGAAAACATAATCCTTAATAACTCACCAAGAGCATCTCCATTGATTTCCTATAGATCCTCTTGTCAAAAAATGCTTGGAGTTTCTGGTCATCCTCGATTTCAACCTTCTTCTGGCATCTAGCATCTTGTAGTAGGATTTGCAATATTGAATTTCATCTGTGATCTAGTGTCCTTGCCATCATGACGAGCAGATGAGGCAGAAAATATCTAGCGTTAATGCAGAGCTGAGGAAAAATAGCGGCCAGTGGGCACCCACCATCTTTAAGATATTAAAAAAAATGGGTTTCCTCTACATCAATTTTCAGTCATTAAATTTGATCGGATTTTTTCCAATTTGATCGGGTGGCTTGCCCTATTTTTAATTCACCATGTGGAATGACCGAGTGACAATGAACTCAGCAGACAGCATGTTGCTTAGTACAGTTATAATCACAAGCGATGGTCAAATGACCAACATCCACGATTTGTTGTTTTCAAAGAAATCGAAACTGACTCTTCCAAATCTGTCTCTACTGATGATGAGAGTTGGATTTGTAATTGCATTTGGGACCGAAAAAAGAATTACTGGATTGGATTGATAATTTAAGAGAAAAGGGTTTTTAAAGAGAAAAGGGCAATGAAAAGAAAATAAATTTTATGGTCATCTGACTTAACAGTTAGGGGGTATTTGTCACACGGTAAAAGTTTAGCGAGGTGTTTACCGCAAATTAAAATATAGAGTGGTATTTGTCACTAACCCTATCATATAAGGGGGATCTTTGTAAGTTACCCTAAAAATTTATTATCAAGAGGACATTTTTGTCTCATTCAAGTGTTCAAAAATTTTCCCCTAAATGGGAAAGTTATTTACCACCTATGAAATGGGTATCAATAAACTTTCCCTAATCCCCACATTAATCTAAAAAAATAACATGAGATTTTTGGTCAATTAAAATCAAAATCCCATTGACCAACTTACTCCTCCCCCCTCTTTCAAAATCTAAAAAAGGAACGCCCCCTAAAAGCCAACGTGGATATAAGGGATTTGGAGCTAAGATTTAACGTCGTAGGGTTTTTGATCATTTATACCACTAATTTAAACAGTCCTTAGTCATTAAATAGTCAAAATAACTTTATGGCGTATCACTGACATCATAGCGGAACCTTTTAGTCATAAAGTACTTTAGAATCGTAATGTCAGAATAAAATTTTCTCATTACCTTGGAGTTTATGCAATTATCAATTAAACTTATATTTTAAATCCGTCATTGGAGCAAGTTTTAATAAAAAAATATTTTCATAATTTTTCAAACATGTTAAAGTCTTTTTCTCTAAATAAATTATTAAAGTATAATAATTCAAGTCATGGTTTTGAAGACTGGAGCAGACTGAACAATAGGTGATTCTAAAGTACTGTTGACCCATGGCCCAAAAAATACTTGAAATTTAAAAAATTAAAAATAAATAAATGAAAAATGTCAAAATTAAAAGAATTAATCTTAAAAATTTAAATATAAAATAAAAAACTTAAACATTTAAAAATTTAAAGAGTAAACAATAAAAAATAAAGACTAAATAGAAAAAAGTAAAGAATGGAAACTTCTAACAATGCATAAATAATTCCAATTAGACTTGACAATTGAATCAGCAGATTGACTCATGACCCAACTCAATTCAATCCAATAAAAAATAAAGACTAAATAGAAAAAAGTAAAGAGTGGAACCTTGTAACAATACATAAATAATTCCAATTAAACTTGACAATTGAATCAGCGGATTGACCCATGACCCAATCCAATTCAATCCAATTTTTTTCGGATCGGGTCGGATCATTTTCACATTCGCTAGCAAATATGAGACCCTAAACCTGTTTTTTCGGGTTAGGTTGGGTCGGATCAACTTTTTCCCAGGTCTAATTGTGGGAGGTCCATCAACATTTTGACGAATCTAGATCAAACGAAGGTAAGCCGTTTTCGTGACTGTGACACACCTCTACCTCGAGTGTGGGTATAAACTTTAAAGAATAGAAAACAGTATCAGATTACTGCCGAGTCTGGCAAGGGTAAAATATTCCTGTCGGACTCCAACGCCCCAAGATCAGAGACAAGGTAGACAGAGGATTGGCTTCGGTTCGTTGAGATTAAGGCTGTAGTTGTGATTTTGTGCACGCTCGTTAATGGATTTGTCATGGCTGAGTGCCTTTCTAGTTGGGGCCGGGTGCTTAGCTTTGGGGTACCTAACCGGAACTCGCCACCGTGCTCACTCTATTGTTGTTAAACAAAATCCTGCAGCTTTCGCCGTCGATCGAAACAAGGGACCCCTCGACATCGAAAAGCTCGCAGACATCGTCGAAGACTTCAAAATGGTATTTACGCGATAGTTCCTCTTCTTATTTTTGTTTTTTTTTTCCAAGACAAGTTTGATAAAGAAAGTCAGGTAGTCTGATTGTCTGCATCTCAGGTATTGGTTGTGAGGAACGACTTGAAAATGGGTAAAGGAAAGATTGCTGCTCAATGCAGGTAACATTTATCATTTCCAGCGTGGAATCCTTCTACACACTAAATGTGTAGGCTTTTTGAATTTTTATTGATTAAGAGAACATTTAAAACTTAGGGCTTTATAGTTCAATGGCCGAGCAGCTGCCCAACTGCGTTATGTGCTCGGTCAACTACCCATCATGCATCTTCATTATGAGAAAATATTATCAATTTAACAGCTAGGCAACTAGCTAATAATCAGATATAAGCATTTAACGGAAGTTACGTAACAATGCAAGTGCCATGCAATAATTACAAGAACTGCTCAATGGTACAACATATGTAAGAGTTTAACAGTTGGAATACTATAGGAATAAAAAGCTAAACAAATATTGTAATTGAAAAATCTGGTGAATCAGTCCAAAAAATAAAGAATCATAAACAAAGTAAGGAGAAAAGAAATTGAAAAAGTTTTGCAGAATTGAGACTAGAGAAGGAAGAAAAACATGCTAAAGTGAGAAGAGTATTTTAGGATCCTCTCAGACTCTATCCACCAAGAACCTCTTGCTTCTAGTTACCATGGTGTCCTCCCTTTTTTGTTCCCCAGCCCCTTTTTCTATCCTGATCTTTTGAACTTCTCTCTTCCTAGCTTCTTCTATTTCTCATTTCCAGGGAGCCCAATTTTTATCCACTACTCACATATAGCCTGGCAGAATGAGACCATACAAATAATTATCTGTCAAGCCTAACTGTAGTGGACTGGCTATTTGGACTTTTGGACTGTCACTATTTCCAGATCCTGCATTTTTCTTATTTTCTTGATCAGTCAGCATGGGTTAACAAAATTTTCCCTGATGATGACAACGTACTAGGAACCTCTCCTTGAACAACAGCTTCAAGAGAACAGTAGGGGCTAAATCTTGATCAACTGATCACAAAACCAAGGGAACAATTGATCAACTCCAACTGTTTTTATTTCTCCAAGTAACCAAATTCCCCCAACAACTGTACAGTAATCAGAATTGGATCTCTTCCCCATGCCCCTAAGGCCCTAACTCCTCCCTAGTGGTTTGCATTTTGGATCCATGCCAAAAGGTTAATTTTTTTGAAAGATAGTTAACCTGTTAATTGGGGAGGCTGAAATCAACATATGTTCCTATGATTAAATAGGCTACTAGGCGGACCATTTGCAATGCATAAACACATGGTTGACTGAGCAATATGACTTCATGCCCATCATATAAGTAACATGAAATTTGCTTTTTTTCCCCGATGTATGATGAACCTTTTTTTATTTCTAGCCATGCTACTTTGGGCCTTTACAAGAAGCTCCTTCATAGAGCTCCAAAAGCTTTGGGCAGGTACATTCTTATATTACCACTCATAAGATTCTTTTTTGGGTTGAGATTTGAGTGTTGTTCATTGTTTCTATCTACTTTCTGCAACTAAAATTTGCCAATCTTTTTCTGGGGGTACGTTTTTAGCTTTCATTTTTGCTCTATGCAGGTGGGAAATGTGTGGGCAAGTTAAAGTTGTTTTGAAATGTGAAAGTGAAGAAGATCTGTTGATTTTACAAGTAAGAATAATTAAAATTGTCATTTTTTAGCATGATATGGGTTCTATTACCAAACTCGATCTTTGATAAGCACCCTTTTCTGCCTTGGGTTTCATGGGATTTTCGTTTCAGAATAGGGATTAAGAGACTATGAGAGTTAGGAGGCTAGGGCTTTCATCATGTTGCATTCGACCTGGATAAGGGTTTAGTAAAGTTCATCTTTGACATTGTTACATTTTTATGTGATTTATATAAAAGCTAACTATCTATCATTGATATTGCCAAGGGAATTTGACAATCAATTCAATTCTTTTACACCCTTCATCTGCCATTTTTTTGATAGGTAAAAATAAAATATCATTAAATAAAAAAGAATCAATTTATCAAAAAATAAAAAAAACCAAATCTGTTTGGTGACAAGGCATCACCTGGTTAAAACAAATAAAGGAAGTTGCCCAGATTCAATATAAACTTTCCAAATTACATATTCCCTAAGTTTTCCCCCAGGTCCTCCTTGTCAAATTGACTGAATTCTGGGTGTACCATAACCCAATCAGCCACTGATTTTCTAACAGCAGATACTATGCTGCCCGATCTACAGGATATATCATAAAAAATTCTTCTATTACTCTCCTTCGAAATATTCCAACAGATTGCAAAAGGAATGCAGCTCCATATCACCTTCGCCTTCTTGCTACCTCTTAACTTTGGCAAAGAAGAGAAAAATTTCTGTAGCTGAGTTTGAATGAAAATCAGATACCCCAAACATAGCGGTGAACAATCTCCACAGGAAACCAGCAATCTTGCAACAAAAAAATAAATGTCTGACATTCTCCTCCTGCTCTTTGCATAAACAGAACCTGTTGGCCATACTGAAACTTCTTGATTTCAAATGATCCACAATCTAGGTGCCATCCATAGCCACCAGCCAAGCAAAAGCCTCAACCCTTGGGGGTACCGGGTTTCTCCACACACCTTCTAATTGGATTGAATCTGAACTGATTCTGCTGATAGCTAAATTACAAGATTTCACAGTGAATTTTCCATTTGAGCATTCATTCCACTATAGTTCAACCTTTGACTGAGAAGTGATTTTCACAGCCTCTAGCTTTTCCAACAGAGAAATGCATTCTTCCACCTCTCTATCCAGCAGGGGTCTCCTGAATTTTGGGCTCCATATCAACTGATCTGCCCTTCTTTCATAGCAGCAGCTAATAGTAACTTCAGCCTCAGCCGACCTATACAATCTTGAGCATAACTCATTCAGCTTGCCAATCCCACACCAATCATCCTCCCAAATCCTAATTCCTGAGCCGTCTCCTACTGTAAAACTTGTTAGACTTCTGAACTCTCTGTTAAATTAAATCTCATAATCCTTTTCCACACACTCACCCCATATGAAGACCTCACCTGTCTAGGCTCCCAACTGAACCTCACCAGTTACCACCCCGTACTGCCCCACCACCACCCTCCTCCACAATGATTCTTCCTCTCTCCCTAACCCAAATCCGCATAATCACTTTCCCAACAATTGCCTGTTAAAAAATCTCACTTTCCTATGCCCCGGTCCTCCCTGTTAAAAACTCTCACCCCCTACCCACGCCCTCTCATAAGAAATCCCTCTGCCTTCTTGATTCTTTCAGCCACTTGAGTTGGGATCTTCAGCAAGGACATATAATAGGTTGGTAAACTTGAAAGGACACTTTTAATTAAAGTTATTCTCCCCCCACCCCCACCCCAAAGCAGAGATGTTTTGATTTCCACCCATCCAGTCTTCTTTCAATCCTCTCCAAAATTGGTCTCCACAATGTACCTGAATTTGATGTCCCTTATTGGCATTCCCGACTAATTTAAAGGGAGTTCACCAATTCTGCATTCAAAAGCATCAGCACAATCCAACAGAACTTCTCTTTCAATATCTCCAACTCCAATCAACATACTCTTTGAGAGGTTAACCTTCAAACCTGTTAATGGTTGAAAATTTGCCAAGATTGCCCTCAAATTTAACTCTTGTTCAATCGAGGCATCCAGAAAAAATCAAGGTATCATCTGCATACTGCAGATGAGAGATACATTGGCCATCCCTTTCCACCTTAAAATCTTCATTTAAACCCCTTTGCCCACTTCTCATCAAGAGAAGGTTCCATATCTCCATAACCAAGACAAATAGCATAGGAGATATTGGATCTCCTTGTCTCAAACCCCTAGGTGCTTGAAAAAACTCCATGGATACGCTATTTAGAAGAATAGAGAAGGAGACTGTAGACATACATGCATACATCCTAGATCTCCATCTTTCACCGAAACCTATCAACCTTTGAATTTCTTCTAAGAAACCCCACTCCATGTGATCATAAGCTTTCTCAATGTCAATCTTACATACAGGGCCTGGTCTACCACTCCTCAATCTGGAATCAATGCATTCACTTGCCACTAAGACTCCATCCAAAATCTGCCTTCCTTCCACAAACGCAATTTGAGATTCCTCGACAACCTCATGCAGAAATTTCATCAGTCTCTTTGATAAAACTTTAGCCAACAACTTGTACAGGCTGATGATTAAGCTTATTGGTATGAAATCCTTCAATTCCACTGCTCCCTCCCTTTTTGGAATCAAAGAGATAAAAGTAGAATTTGCCATCTTCTCCAAGTTCCTTTCCCTATAGAATTACTTAAACAATAAATCAAAATCTCTTTCCAGCATGTTCCAGCATGTGTTAGTAAAAGCAAAGTTGAATCCATTTGGTCTTGGGGCTTTATCCCCATTTATGTCTTTTATGGCTCCTTTGATCTCCTCCATTCTGAATTCATTTTCAATCCAAGTTGCTGAAGCTTCATTCAACTTCTTGGGAGTCATCTCCCCTAGGGACATCCAGCTCCAGACTCCTGAGGTGTATAAACCCTTATAAAAACTAACCACCTTCTCCTGAATTTAATTCCAGGCCTCCACCATCTCCCCACCCACTTGAATTCTTGGGATAAAGTTTCTCCTCCTTCTAGCACTAGCATCAACATAAAAGAAGGCTGTGTTTTTGTCGCCTGCTTTCAGCCAAGTCATTCTTGACTTTTGTCTCCAGCTCTCCTCTTCTGTGTATTAAGCTTTTTAACTCAAATTCCAACCTTTCTCTTTCCACTCTCTCCTTCCTAGATAGATATCCCACTTCCTCCATCCTGTCTAATCTGGCTGTTTTCTCTAAAATTTCCTTATTCTTGTTCCCCACGTTACCAAAAACAGTTACATTCCATAGCTTGATTTCCTCTTTCAATAGCTGCAATTTCCTGACCAGCAGCACCAGCTTGAAGCTTGCAGACCTCTCCACTTGCATACCTTCCCATTTCTCTTTCACCCAATCCAAGAAGTCTGGATGGCCCGATTGCATGATTTCAAATTTAAATGATCTTGGTCGTATAACCACTACAAATTGTTTCAAGATCACTGGCTTATGATCTGACATGACAAAAGGCAAAGCTTCTTGAATCATTTCACCTATGTGTTCCTCCCAATCTCCAGAATAGAGAAAACCTATCCAACTTTCTTAAAATAGGTGGAGATTGCCCATTCTTTTAAGTGAATCTACAATCACTCAGGGGAGGATCAATTAGTCTATTTCTCTTGATAAAATCACCAAACCTCCTCATACCCAGATTTTCACTTCCATCCCTCCCCCCTTTCATTTCCCCCATTCTTCTGACTATGTTGATTTCCCCTAGACACCAAGGACCACCCCACTCTCGCCTCTCCCCCTCCAGTTCTTTCGACAGTTCCATCCTTGCCCCTTCTACGTTTGGATCATATACGTTTGTAAGTCCCCATTGCCACCCCCATCCGCCATCTGAAAACAAATCAAAATGGAAACCCTTCCTTTTTTGTTCTCTGATTCTCCTAAGGCTCTTGGGATCCCAAATTACCACCAAACCCCCTAAGAGGTCCACTGCATTCACCTCCATCCTTTCTCCACTATTGGAACCCCAAATTTCATTCTTCAAACTCGTGTCAAAGGATTCCAACTTAGTTTCTTGTAGCAACACTGCATCAGGGTTGTGTTTTCTTAGAAAATTCTTTATGACCTCCCTTCTTCTCCCATATCCAACCCTCTAACATTCCAAGTAACCGATTTCATCTTCTAGCACTGCCTCCACCCCTTGAGACAGATATTTTTGTTGTAAGTGTCAAGGTTCAAAGTATTGGAAACGGTAAGTATATCTGAAAGACAAATTTAAGAGATGTATTAGAATACACCTTATTAGCTGCTACCGAAATCTCAAGGATAAATCTAACTTTAGAAATATAAATAGAGTTGAACAATAAATGAATAATAAATAAAGCAACTATACCAGTAAATGTAAAGCAGTTAGAATAATGGTTAGCTGTGGGAAAAGTTAGTAAGCAATAAAGACCCAAAACTGCTGAACCAAAGAGTTAGTGCAGTTAGTAATGTTGGTGAGTTAGTAGCTCATTAACTGCACTAGTTGGTCTTGTATCTTGCAGATCCGAACAAAGAAAAACAAAACAAAATAAATGTCTGCAAGATCTCAAGAACTCAAGTTATTGCAGTTGTCCGAGGAAGTTAGCAAAGAAAAATAAACTACAAAAGTTGAAAGAAAAGAAACAAACACAAAGCACACAAGATTTTTATAGAGGTTTGGCCATCTCTACCTATGTCCTCTACCTTAGACCACCATTGAGGATTTCTGATTAGACTTCACAGGTGCCAGCTAAGCCTTTACAACCAAAAAGATTTCACAGGGGCCAACCCAACTTGAACAAGTAGGGCTTCTGGTGCCTGCAAGACCTTGTAGTTGGGCTTAACAAAGATATCAAGAAGACCTTGATGGTGTTCAAGAGGAGATAGCCAATTGTTTTGTTGCCCACTTCAAATCTATTCTAAGGAGGCCTCTAAGTAATAGGGTGGAGTTGTAAAGTGTTACTTGGCCAAGACTTTTTGAAGAAAATAAATGATGGTTGGAAAGGCACTTTGAGGAGGATGAAACTAGACATGCCATTTTCTCTATGGATAGTGAAGGAATGAGAGATCCATCATATGGATAGCCAAACCCTGCAGGTAGGTAGGGTGAAATTTCAAAAATCTCTCTCTCTCCCATCTGGGAATCACATTCCTTGTTTTAGAAAATCTGCATTTTCAAGGATCAATCTTGAACCAAGAACCGAACCAGATCTAAAACCAAAAGGTAGGAGAGGGAGGTACCTGATACGAAGAAACAATATCTCCCAATGAAGGAGTTTGCACCCAAGGAAAACTCCAAAGGCTGCTCCCACCGAAGATGACACAGCGTAGGGTGGAGCAGAATCAGCAGGTTCTTCACAAGAACCGAATCCTTTAGCAAGAATTCGATGGAGGGAATGTGAGCACCACTTCAGATAAGTTTTTCTCCAAAAACTGATATCAAGAACACTTCTTGGTCGCTTCTACAGTGGAGATCGAACTGGCAATGGCGGTAGCAGGAGGAGGGCGAAAGAGCAGAAGATGGCGCAGTCTCACTAGAGCTGTCTTCTCTCTTTCTGTGATCTAAGATCTGATGTGATGAGATGTTTTTTTTTAATGGATCGCCCTCCTCTTTTTATAGCTTTAAAGAGATCTCCTAATCTCATTAGGAGTTTCCTAATCCAAATCTGTATTTGGATCAGGAGTTCTCTTTAAGAGATAAGGATAAGCCCTTATCTTATCTGCAGATCAGATCAGCCCTCCTAATCTTATTAGGAGTTTCCAGATATATTTGGATCTGGGCTCTCTAAGTGGATAAGGATGACTCCCTAACCTATCTGCTGATCCCAATCCCAGATCCGCCCCTCTTTTTAACTAATCAAATTAGACCAGTTCGAATTGGGCTTTAGGCCCATTGAGTCCATGTGCTCACTAACCTTCCAGACTACTGCCCAGTTGGGTTTCCTTGTATGGCGTGGGGCCCAAACATTGATCTACACATCAACCACATGGGTTCAGCCTATCCTCTGCTACAAGGCTCGGCCGAATTCACTATTATGGGCAGTGAACCCCTGAGCCCATCACTATGGGCTCTTAATGGGCCCAACACTTACACTAAGTGGTCCCTAGGCCAAGCCACCTTATAAAACCCAGAGACTGTGGGCAGATGCAAGATTAGCCCATCAGGTATTACACTCAATGGTCTTACACTTAACCTCTCAGCCCATAATGATCAAACACTGTCCGACAAGAGAGGACCTCTCCCTTGGCTACAAGGAACAATGTTGCACTCTCTAGTCACATGGATCCTGGGAATTAAAACCTTTTGCAAACATTTTGAAACCATAATATATATGTATACCTTTATATAAATATATATTGCAAAAACAAATTTCAACGATTGAAATCGGATGCCGACAGCTTTGGTTTCCATCAGAGATAGTGCATCCCTGATCATTACCTTTGTCCGACAAAGGGGCTGATTCTGTCACTATGATCACCTACTCAGATGAATTCTCGGACTGTCCCAACATACCCAGGTTTTGACCCCCTCTAAGGATCTCATTGATTGGCATATCAAAGACAGTCCAATGCGACACGCAGTTCAGTATCATAATCGAGTCTAGGGGTCAGGTGTAACATTCCGGTTTTGCCCACTATTCACCAAGGTCCAGGGCAATACTAGAATTCTGGTCCGGTTCATGGTTTCAAGTAAACCTACATTGCATGTACCTCGGGTCTCACCCTGGCAACTGAGACAGGCTACCCCAACCAACTTGGCGGCACATCAGTGTCAGCCATAACAGGATAAATCTCCCCAGACTTATCCAACGGATGTGAACATTCTAAACTAACACGAGTGTCATATGTGTCCAGTTTAAGGGTATTACACAGAAACACACCATAATAACATGAATCAAATATGTACTTTATTCATTTACAATAAATGTCATAAGGTACATCATTCTGATTTAAAGGGCATACACTGTCTAACAGCTTCCACTTGCACTTAGGTCCAATCTGGTATAAGCCGGAGTCCCATACTTTCCACGTGTTTCTCAAACACTTTCTGTGTCAGTGGCTTAGTCAATGGGTCTGCCACATTCTCCACTGATGCTACATTCTGAAGCAGGACGTCTCCTCTTCCAACTGTCTCCCGCAGTACATGGTACTTCCTCTCGATGTGCTTTGACTTCGAGTGGGCTCGTGGCTCCTTAGCCTGAGCAATAGCTCCATTGTTGTCACACAACAACGGAATGAGTGATGTACTAGATGGAACTACTCCCAATTCATGAATGAACTTCTTCATCCATATGACTTTTTTGGCAGCTTCACTTGCGGTAATGTATTCGACTTAGGTTGTGGAATCTATAGTGGACTCCTATTTGCTGCTTTTCCAACAAACAACACACGATCCTATCGTGAAAACATACCCAGATGTAGACTTTCTATCATCTGGATCCGACTGGAAATCAACATTAGTACACCCTTGGATCTGTAGTGAGCTACCATCGAATACCAGAAAAAACTCTTTTTTCCTTCGAAGGTACTTAAGTATGTTTTTCACAGCAGTCCAGTGCTCCTACCCTGGGTTGGCCTGGAATCTGCTTACCACACTCACTGCCTGAGCAATGTCAGGACGAGTGCACAACATGGCATACATGATGCTCCCTACGGTTGAGGCATAGGGAACGTCTTTCATGCCCTCAATCTCCTCGGGAGTCTTTGGAGATATCCCCTTGGAGAAAGTGACTCCGTGCCTGAAAGGAACATTTCCCTTCTTGGAGTTCTCCATGCTGTATCTCTTGACAATTTTGTCAATGTAAGAAGATTGGGATAATCATATTATCCTCTTCGATCTATCTCTATAGAGTCGAAGACCCAGTATATAGGAGGCTTCTCCAACATCTTTCATGGAGAATTGCTGTGAAAGCCATACTTTCACTGTAGTCAACATTCCTACGTCATTCCCAATGAGTAGAATGTCGTCTACATACAGAACCAAGAACATAACCATATCCCCACTGGATTTCCTATAAACATAGGGTTCATTCGGATTTTGCTCAAAGTCAAACTTTTTGACAGTAGAGTCAAATCGGATGTTCCAACTCCTAGAAACTTGCTTAAGTCCATATATGGATCTATTTAATTTACATACCATGTGTTCCTGACCCGCAGCTATGAAACCTTGTGGTTGTTGCATATAGATATTTTCAGTATGATCTCCATTCAGGAACGCAGTTTTGACATCCATTTGCCAAATCTCGTAGTCATGGTATGCTGCTACAGCTAGTAGGATCCTAATGGATTTAAGCATGGCCACCAGCGAAAAGGTTTCCTCATAATCGATGCCCTCTTTCTGAGTATATCCTTTCCCCATTAGACGAGCCTTGTAGGTCTCAACCTTACCATTGAGGCTCTTCTTCCTCTTATAGATCCATTTGCAACCAATTGCTTTTACCCCGGGAGGCGGATCTACTAGAGTCCAGACTCCATTGGTCTCCATTGAGTCCATCTCAGTTCTCATGGCATCTACCCACTTCAAGGAATCTATGTCCAACATAGCTTCCGTATAAAGTCACGGGATCCTCCTCACTTGTAGTTTCCACCAGATAACTATCTTGGTCATAGCCAAAATGAACTGGAGGCCTGGATACCCAGGTAGATCTTCTAGGTTGGTCACTACCTGGAACTTGTGGGACACCTCCCACTAACCCTGAGCTCTCTTCATCAAGAACAACTTCTTGACGATGATTGTTCAGGATATAGTCTTCCTCCAAGAAATGGACATTTTGGCTACAAAACACCTTCTGTTCATGTGGGTCATAGAATAGGTAACCCACAGAGTCCTTGGGGTAGCCTACGAATAGGCAACGATTGATCTTGGATTCCAATTTGTCTGCACTCGTTCTTTTAACGTGTACTGTACAACCCCAAATCTTCAAGTGTCTGACACTTGGTTTCTTTTCGGTCCATTCAGAACCAATTTGGTTGGAACCCGATTCAGCACGTATATCGCAGTCTCTAATGCGAAACCCCAAAAGGATGTGGGCAATTCTGAGTGCACGAGAAGTGACCGGATCATATCCAATAAGGTCCTATTCCAACATCATAGCCTGGTGGAGGTTCCATGAATACCTCTTCATGAAGATCACCTTTTAGGAAGGCATTCTTCACATTCAGCTGATGGAGTTCCCAAGAGAAATTTGCTGCTAGTGACAGTAGAACCCGGATTGTGTTGAGCTTTGCTACTGGGGCAAAGGTTTCTTTGTAGTCAATTCCTTCCTTTTGTGTAAATCCCTTTGCCACAAGTTTGGCCTTGTACCTCTCGATTGACCCATCTTCCCTGTGCTTTACTGTGAATACCCACTTGCACCCAATAGTGCCTTTCCCCTCTGGCAGGTCCACTAATTCTCACGTTCTTGCTTTCATTAGGGCTTTCATCTCTTCATTCATGGCTTCTTTCCACCTTGGATCAGATGCCGCCTCTGAGTACCTGGAAGGGACACATACAGAGGAAAGAGCAGACACAAAGGAGTGATAGGCAAGAGATAAGTGTGAGTAAGAAACAAAATCAGCTATGGGATGCCGGGTGGTACAAGAACGAACGTGATTACGGAGAGCAATAGGAAGATCCAAATCCGAAGTGTGTGAGTTAGAATTACCTTGGATTGTAGAGACAGATTGATATGAGTTCAACTGGTTGCAATCATGAGGTTGAGGGCCCTTCTTCCTTCTGTTGTATGAAAGGGGAACAAAAAAGAAGGGAGAATGAGAATCCTCTTCCAACTCACTAGTCTCCCCATGAAGAGGATTCTGAGAAGACTGGAAATAGGGTTGAGGCTAAAAAAAGACTACATCTCTGGTGACATACTTTTTCTTGGAGACAGGATCATAACACTTGTACCCCTTTTGTGTAGGAGAGTACCCAAAAAATATTCCCTTTGTAGCCTTGGGATCCAGCTTGGTTTTCTTTGGATCCTTCACATGTATGAAGCATGTACAACCAAAAACCCGTGGGGGAAGAGGAAATTCTGGAAGAGTGGGACACAAAACAAAGAAAGGAGTCTTCATACCCAATACCTTAGATGGCATCCGATTTATCAGGTATGATGCAGTGAGTATAGCTTGAGACAAATATTGCTTGGGCACTTTGTGCTGGAATAGTAGGGCTCGAGCTGTCTCCAATAGGTGCCTATTCTTGCGCTCAGCAACCCTATTTTGCTGAGGGGTGTTAGCATAGGATGATTGGTGTAACATGCTTGCGTCTTCCATGAATGAGTTCAGGGATCTTTCAAAGTATTCAGCCGCATTGTCTGACCGGAATTGCTTAATCTTCTTATCAAATTATGTTTCAATCATCTTGCAAAAAACCATAGTTATCCGTGGTACTTCATCTCGTCCTTTTAACAGATAAATCCATGTGCACCGAGAATAATGGTCAATAAAACTGATAAAGTAATGGAAGCCATCAATGGAAACAATGGGTGAAGGTCCCCAAACATCAAAATGAACCAAATCAAAAGGAGCTCGAATTTCATTACTAGAAGTTGGATACACTGTTCTACATTGTTTTGACATTTGACACATCACAAATTAAACTCTAACTTGGAATTCCCTTAAACAATTCGAGAAACAACATTGCTAAAGAAGAGATAGACACATGACCTAGCCTAGCTTGCCATAGGTGTAGCCTAGCTATTGACTCCACACTTTTCGGACTAGTAGTAGCAGAAGCTTGTAGGGCTGATCCGATGTCTGCATCAAAATAGTAGAGGCCCCCATACTCATGACCACTCCCAATCGTTCTCCTCGTCAATCTGTCCTGGAAGACACAATGAGTAGGAAAAAAAATTATACTGCAGTTCAAATTTTTTGTAAGCTTTGAAACAGACAAAAGATTTGAGGTAAGACTAGGAACATGTAGGATTGGTTTAAGAGAGAGGTCATTGCTTAGGTCAACCACCCCCTTTCCAGAGATGGTGGAGAGAGACCCATCAGCCACTCTCATCTTATCCTGGCCAGACAACAAATGATATGAAGAGAATAAGGAAGACATATGTGTCATATGGATAGTTTCTCCGGAATCAATCACCCAAGAGGTGGAATCAATGGAACTAGTTGCACTAAAGGCAGAGACTGTACCTGATTTGGCAAGAGAGGTGGAAGCTAAAGTATTGTTCTTCAGACGGGCTAATGCCCGACTGAGAATCTCTACCTCACTAGTCGTGAAGCCCAAAATACTTGGTCCAGAGGAGTCGACAGCCTGCCTTGTGGAGGAAGAGGACACTGTCGGAGTACTTTGTGAGTTGTCACTACTGTTGTTGGTGGCAAGATTCCCACTTGCTGTGTCACCCTTATGTTGTCTTTTGTCCTTTCTCAAAGCAGCTGGCTTCAGATGAGGATACAAGACCCAACATTTCTCCTTTGTGTGTTTCTCACCACTACAATGGATACACTTGAGGGACTTCTTGTCTGGATATCTATTTCCCTTAGTGGAGACTAGGGCTGAATGTTCTCCAGATAGTTCAGTTGACTGTGTCTGGGAGTCAACTTGCATCTCCCTTTTCCTGACTTCTTCATTCCTCACTAGGTAATAGACATGATGAAGCTCCGGTAATTCATCTCTCCCTAGAATTTGTGACTTTATACCCTCATATACTGGGTTTAGGCCAGCCAGAAACTTGAAGGCTCTGCACTCTTCAATTTGCTTGTCATGTCTCTCCTTGTCCCTGGCATTTTCCAAATCCAATATCAAGTGATGATCAAGTTCTTCCCAAAGGCTTTCTAGGGTTGCAAAATATGTTGCCACGGACATGTCTCCTTGCCTTAGAGCTGCAATATCTTGGTTCAATCTGTAGATTCTAGCATTGTTCTTTTTCTGGCCGTAGGTCTTGGATACTTTCTCCCAGATCTTAGTGGTTGTGGGGAAATGATGAACAGTTCTATCCACCCGAGGAGTCATGGAGGCCAGCAACCAAGACATGACTGTGGCATTCTCCTTGTACTACACGACATGCTCAGGACTGCCAACTTCCTATGACAGATGCTATGACGGAGGAGATTAATGCCCTCTATAAGAATCAAACAAGGGAGTTTGTGGATCTTCCAAAAGGGAAAGACCTAGTGGGGTGTAACTGGGTGTTTATAGTAAAACACATGGCAGACGAGACAATTGATAGGTACAAAGCAAGGCTGGTAGCTAAAGGATACACTCAAGTCTATGTTGTTGACTATGATGAGGCGCTTGCTCCAGTAGCTAAGATGAACTCAATTCGAGTTCTTTTATCATTGGCTGCAAACCTTGACTAAGAATTGCATTAATTGGATATAAAGAATGCTTTTTCATCTGGAGGAGGAGGTGTACATGGTTCAATCCCCAGGTTTTTGTGCCAAAGGAAGTGAAAATAAGGTGTGCAAGCTAAGAAAGTCCGTCCCTCTATGGTTTAAAACAATCTCCTAGAGCATGGTTCAATAAATTTCATATGGCGGTTCAGCAAGTAGGGTTCAAACAATGTTGGTCTGATCACACTCTCTTTTTGAAGAGATGTTAGGAACAAGTGGCTGTGTTGATAGTGTATGCGGATGATATCATCATTACAGGAAACTGGAGAACAAAAATACAAAAGTTGAAGGAATTCCTTGCCTCTCTCAATTTGAAGTGAAAGATCTGGGTCCCCTAAAGTCGATTGTGAGGTGAGCCTAATCATAGACCACTGGGCCTAAGTGCCTCAACCATTTGGATACCTAATACAATTTTTGCTCCATTGAGATTAATAGGGTATAAGTTCACTGAAAATTGGTGCCCATGAACTTTAAGTGACAAGCTTGTGCATATACTGTGACAAGATAGGTTATTACCATTGGCTACATGCGCCATAAAGGTGGTTGTTGGCTAAACAAGAAATAACTTATCTACTAGGACTTGAATTATGAAAATAAGGGAACTACCTTTGTCTATGAGGATTGGCATGTGGTGCCCTCTGATTAATTCAGCTACTCTCATTGTCTATGGAGATGCAAGCTCGGTGTGAGCTTCTAATGATATTTCTGGTGTTTCCATTGGGCATAGTTCCCATCCTTGGCCTAGATTTGATTCACTGCAACTAGTTTCCGGAATCCTCGGTTTTTGTTTGGAGAAGAACCACTTGTTGTGACCTTGCAATGGTGGCCAGGACCAAAATTTTCTTCACAGTTGTAGAAGAGACCCTTGTCTCTAGGGCTTGCATTTCGGCCCATGATAATTGTTTGAAGGGGATGATTGGGCTTGGGCCGGACTTGTCGGGTTTTCCTAATATTTCTTCATTTGGCGTTGTCAGTCTGATCACTGGTCTCCATGGATGGTTTATTCTTCTAGCTCACACCATCTTGTCTTTATATAATCTTGCCAAGATTGCTGCATCTAGGACAGAAGTAGGTGGCATCGTCCTTACTTCCAACCACAGTTCTTCGCTCAAGCTGCTGACGAAGCTTTCCGCCAGTGCCTTTTATGGCTAGCCTTGGACTCGCACAGCCAGTTTCTCAAATTTGACTAGATAGTCTTTAACAGACCCCATTTGTCGTAATTTCGCCAAGCTTTCATCATAGTCCTCAAAGCCCAGCGATCCAAATCAAATGCACAAGACATTCGTGAAATCCACCCAAGATTGCCAAGGGTGTCCCTCTATCTTGTCCTGAAATCTCATTGTAATCAAAATAGCATTCCGCTTGAAGGATCCAAAGTGTAGGGTTGCCACTAGAGAAAATGGGAAAACCCTTTCTTCTCGCTCAAACTGCCCCAGATCCACTTCGGTGGCTATTCTCATTGCTCTGCTCCTCTTGGCCTTGTTATTTCTTGACATCCGATCTAACCTATTGAGTAGTGCGGTGAAGCCCTCTTTCATTTCCTTGATGTTTGCCAATATCCGATGGATTTCCACCTCCATTTGATCTATCTGAGTGTTCACCGGCATTGCCCTGGTATTAGGCATGGTAACTTTGATAGCAAAATGGTAGGAACCTACGAGGCTCTTTGTTGCTCATATCTTGCTATTTATACTGTTTACGACTTAAGTTAGTTACAACCTTTAATCTTTCCTTCTGTTAACAGCTGTTGTGCTAGTTGCAAGCAAGTTGTCCTCAGCTGTTGCAAGTGGCTGGGTTGTTATTCTAGGAAGCTGACATGGCCTTCTCTTGTAAATCTGGCTAACCAACTTTGGCTGTTCTGCTCCAGGATTCCTAACAAAACCCCTAATGATCCTAACCATAAGTTACGTGCTAATGATGGAGGGGTGCTTCCTGACAAGAATTGGTATCATAGATTGGTGGGCCAACTTCAAATGGTGTACCCAACTTGCACCCCTGTTAGTCATTGAGGTTGATTGTCATGTTGTCATGAGAAGGTTCAAGGTGGTGATGTGGATACCCCCTTTATCTAGTCAGAGGATCAAGTTACTAATTTATTAATTGAAACACCATGGAGGTTGAGGATAGATTTCATCATAAGCAAGCTGGGATTATATGATATATAAACTCCAGCTTGAGAATATTAGGAATGACCTAATTGCCTCTTGTTTCTTTATGATTTTATTTATAGTCATTTGTTTACTTGGGACATGGGAATTGTCTTTTTGCTATTATAACTTGAGGGGCCTAAATGCCTAATGTTTTATTTTAAATAGAGCTGGACATGATAATATAAATAGAGATCTGGTCAACTGGGAGATTGTTCTTTCTCCTCTGATCGGCGGTCTCTCTCTCTCTCTCTCTCCATTGCATTGTTTTGTACTCTCTCGTTCTTTTATATTTTTCTGTTTATTTCTTCCAAATTCAGTGTTGCTTTCACTAACCGTGGACATCTTTGCATTGAAGTGTATATTAATGTCAATTGGGGGTAGATCAGTCATGAACAAGATACTTCAGGTTATTGTTCATTTGTGGGTGGCACCTTGATCACGTGACATAATAAGAACTAAGAAGTAATATGTGGTGGCAAGTGAAAGTTCATGGCTTAAGTATACTTCATGCACATTTTATTTACCAAAGAAAATTTTTTATTGCAATTTTATTCTTTCCATATCTTGTTCCCAATTCATAGTTTGTTTACTGTGACAGGGAAGGGCTAAGTCACTCAAATTACCAACCCATATTACAATTGATGCAGGGAGAACTCAGATTGCACCAAGTAAGAGATTTGTACAGGCTTCTCTCCTGAGTTATATATTGATCAAGTTTTTTTCTGAAGTGATGTAGCATTGGCAGTTTGACTGTTAACATTAAGGGCTGTTTGGAAATGCAAGATGTCAATTCTTCCAAACAATTGCTGGAAGACTAGAGGCCAATAGGAAATAAATGTCTAATAATGTTTTGAGAGCCAAGTGATACCCGACTTTTACGCAGGAAATATGAGGAAAGAGAGTAGAAGCATACTGTGTTGTGTCATCGTTGTAAATTCAATATCTGACACTTTGTGCAGGTGTGCCCTTGCCGTAGAGAGCCGAAAATGGTCTCTGCAATAGCTAATAAAGCCAGTTTGGATAGGGGTCCAGCTTGGGCAGGCACAGGTTGGGATTTTGTTAAAATTTGATTGACCCCTCTCCCCTCAATGCAGTGTAATTTCTTCAAATTGGATACCCAACTTGCACTCCTAGTTTTGGAAGTACAGGCCACACCTAGCATAAGTATCTAACAAATGTTTAGTATAGTGCCTCTAAATTTTAATAGTTTTATCCAGTTTATGAATCCTGGTTGTGTGTTTGTGTTTTGACCAGTTTTCCTAATAGTTCAATTAATTGTTTCATCTCTTCTGTCTGTCAGATTCACGGACAGTGATGGCTATTCTTGGTAAGTTGCCTTCTTTTTGTTATATTCTATTGGATTTGGTCTTCATTTAAGCCAATAAGTTCAACATAGTCATGTTTTCTCATTAACCAACATTTTTCTAACAAAAGTTGGTAACTTGGTATATAACCCATGTTATGTTCTCCCAATTGTGTTAATATGATCCGTATAAATTCCTTTGATTTTGTTACTGATGAAAAAAAATGGCATCGGTTTTTTGTCTATATTGTTTTCATAGTTCAGGTGTATTAACGATCAAAATGAAAAACATTATTATTCTGTGGATGTTGCCTTTTATTTTATTAACTTCGTAAGCTGAAACTAAACTAACCAGTTTCAATTTCTGACATAATGTATTTAATAACTTGTGCATTTTTGCAGGACCTGCCGTTTCCGTTGATGATGTAACTGGTGGATTGAAGCTTTTGTAGTGAATTAGTGATAACCCATTGGAGTTTTGAGTTCAGAAATATACATGTTTTTAAGGCCTTGGGTTCGCCTTGTTCTTTTTCTTTTATTATTATTTTTTTAATTTCATTGGGACTCAATGGGGTTCTATGAGCCTCAAATGCATCATGTTAATGACAAATCCTGTATTATTGAGATCTATATCATGTAAAAACCATATTTCAAAATTACCCAATGTTGTTCTTGGGCCTCTTGGCTATCTGGGTTCGTAGGACGAATTGTACTTGATTTTGCTCTAGATTTCTACTCAACCTTTTCAGTCCAAGATAGTATAGTTTTACCGAGCAATGATCCCAACACAAGCAATTCATTTCAATTTACAAATGTGAATAATCGTACAAGGGAGTGAATTGCTAGGTCCGTGATGAGAGATCCCTGGCCAAGGTTCAAATCATGATGATTGATACGATTGCTAAAGTAAGGCTCCGTTTGGTTTGTGGAAAGATTTGGGTGGGATGGGAAAAGATGGGATGGGATGGGAAGGTGTAAAAATTTAACTATTCATTGTTTGGTTTTATATATGGGAAAATAGTAAGAAAAGTACCGTCTTGACCTGATTTTTTGATGGATTCATGTAAGAAGTTGCAGTGGCCTAACAATGAAACAAAAAGCACACCAAGAGAGAGAGAGAGAGGGAAAATGAGGGAATGAGAGAGAGATAGGAATGCTGAGGAAGCAGATCGTCATTGCTGAGAGTTGCAGCGGCGATCAGAGAAAGAAATAAATTAAAAAGGGAGGAAGATGGGAAGAATAGGAAGAAGAAGAAGGTGAGGGAGAAGAGAGAAGAGGAAGATGGAGGAAGAGATAGAGAATGGGGTCTGGTTCGATGGTAACAGACCGTTGCCTCCTCTGTTCGATGGTAGCAGATCGCCGCTACCCCTCGCACTGGTTCTCTTGCCACCGCCGCCTCCTTTGTTCGAATTGGGAAGGCAATGAACAGTGTCTGGTTCGATGGTAACAAGACCAAGGGGAAGGGACCGTCGCTAGTTCATTGCTGTTGTCGCTCTCGAGTTTTCCCATCGGGGTTCCATAGATGTTTACTTTTGCGAAAACACTTTTACAAAAGTACTTTTATGAAAGCACTTTGTTGGAATTACTTTTATGAAAGTACTTTTATAAAAGCATTTTTATGAAAGTACTTTTATGAAAGTACTTTTATAAAAGCATTTTTATGAAAGTACTTTTATGAAAGCACTTTTACGAAAGTACTTTTATGAAAGCACTTTTATGAAAATACTTTTACAAAAGCACTTTTATAAAAACACTTTTATGGAAGTACTTTTACGAAAGCACTTTTATAAAAGTACATTACTAAAGCAATTTTACGAAAGTACTTTTATGAAACTTGCAAAAGTACTTTTATAAAAACACACAAAAGCACTTTTACGGAAGTACTTTTACAAAAGCACTTTTATAAAAACACTTTTATGGAAGTACTTTTATGAAACCACTTTCACAAGTACTTTTCTAAAAGCACATTTACGAAAGTACTTTTACAAAAGCACTTTTATAAAAGCACTTCTACGGAAGCACTTTTATAAAAGCACTTTTACAAAACCACTTTTGTAAAAGTACATTACTAAAGCACTTTTACAAAAGTACTTTTATAACACTTACACAAGTACTTTTATAAAAGCACTTTTACGGAAGTACTTTTATAAAAGCACTTTTATGGAAGTACTTTTATGAAAGCATTTTTACAAAAGTACTTTTATAAAAACACTTCTATAGAAGTATTTTTACAAAATCACTTTTATGGAAGCACTTTTATAAAAGTACATTACTAAAGCACTTTTACGAAAGTACTTTTATAAAAACACTTAAAAAAATATTTTATAAAAGTACTTTTACGGAAGTACTTTTACAAAAGCACTTTTATGGAAGTACTTTTATGAAAGCACTTTTACAAAAGTACTTTTATAAAAGCACTTTTACGAAAGTACTTTTATGAAAGCACTTTTATAAAATCACTTACAAAAGTACTTTTATGAAAACACTTTATGGAAGTACTTTTACGGCCACTTTTATAGAAGTACTTTTATAAAAGCACTTATGGAAGCACTTTTACAAAATCACTTTTTTAAAAGAACTTTTATGAAAGTACTTTTACGAAAGTACTTTTATGGAAGTACTTTTATGAAAGCACTTTTATGAAAGCACTTTTGTGAAAGTACAAAAGCACTTTTAGGAAAGTACTTTTACAAAACATTGCCAATTGGTAAATATTGACTATTGGAGACCTAGGTTAGCGGTTTGTGAATATTGGCACATTTTTTTTTTGAAGAATGAAAACGAGTAACATAGGACACTTGTCAGTTTGAAAAGAATTCATTTTTAGGAAAAAAAGTGTTTGGTTCATAACAATATTTTCTCATTCTGCCTACATTTACCCATTCTTTTCCATTTTAGAATATCATCTTGGTAAAAATGAAAAAGAATGAGAATTGAACCAAACATGATCTAAGATGACAGGGAATGATTTTATAGTTTCAAAAATCACAACTTGGGGTCTGGAAAAATCATGATAGATTTCGAATTCTGCACCCACACAAAATAAAAACCCTAAAAAATTGCTCCCAGTTCTGATTCAAGAGGCTCCAGAAACCAGGAGCACCTCTTGTATAAGAACAAAAGTCCACACTGAAAAATCAGATTTTGGATCCAGAGAGTTCAAACCACACAAATCATCCAACATCAAATTAGGTTATGAAAATAGACCCTCATTGTGCTAAGAATTAACTTTGTGCACTCTGTTCAGAATCCAAGTAGCACTTATATCCAAAAATTCCTAAAAATTTTTCATTGCTTGCCTGCCAAATAGACCTTGTTCATGGACCTGGCCTGGCCAGGTTCGGGCCAAGCTTTGCCTCAATATAAACAAAGAATTACTAGGCCTGAGCTCGAGCCTGGCCCAACCATTGGGCCTAGATCATGAGCTCGAGGCCAACCCTATATAAAGCCCAAAGCCTGACTTTGATAGGTATTTTATAACATATTAATTATATATTATTAATAATTTATTATATATTATATAATATTTTATACATTTAATATATGCAATACTTTTGTTGCTATTAATTTTATTATTATATAATATATATTATGTATTATTAACATATATATTATATTTCTGTTATATATTTAATATTAGGGAAAATTCTTGATTAGTACTTTGTACTTTGGCTTAAGTGACAATTTGGTCCCTAGATTTTAAAATGCGACAATTTAGTACCCAAACTTTCAAAATGTGACAAATCGGTACTCAAACTTTCAAATGTGACAATCCTGTACCAATCAACCATTAAGTGACATTTGAAAAGTCAAAAATGCCCTAAGAATGCCATCTAATTTTCTTTGTCAACCATCAAAACATTGACAATAAATAGTCCCAAATTCTAGATTCTTCTAAACAGTCACCAACTTTTTTTTGAATAGAAGAAGCTACGATTTGGGACTGTTCAGTTTTTTGTCAATGTTTAGATTGTTGATAAAGAGAATTACATGGCATTCTAAGGACGTTTTTGACTTTTCAAATGTCACTTAATGGCTGATTAACGAACTGGTTAACGACATGTACTAGATTGCTACATTTTGAAAGTCCAGATACTGGATTGTCACATTTTGAAAGTTTGGGTACTGGATTGCCACATTTTAAAGTTCGGGAAACAAACTGTCACTCGAGCCAAAATACAGGATACTAATAAGGAATTTTCCCTCAATATTATTGGGCCGGTTTCAGGCCCAAACTCGGGCCAAGCTTATTTGAGAAACCCAAACTCACGGGCTTAAAATTTTGTCCAAACCCGATTTAAGACGGATCAATCCGGGCCTGCCAGTCAAACTACCCGGCCCATGAACAGGTTTACTGCCAAATGAAGTAGTAACCACTAAAGAATATCGTTAGCTGATTGATAATCACCACTTAGCTAGCACGAGCATACGGTCAGAAAATAAACTAAGTGATAAGTGAAGGAAATCTTCAGCCACATTGAAACATAAGAGGCACTAATTTTTACTTGAGATTGATTTACGAAAAAGGCCAGATTTCAAAACAATGAATCCACAAAAAAGTTTCCAGATAAAAAGTTTAAAATGTTGGAGAAAATTTTAATTTCCAAATTATTTTAATCCAGTTTAAAGAGACAGACTGAACAAAAGGATTTTACACTTGCCACTCATCCACACAATTTTTTAATAGAAAACTTTCTTAATGGAAAAATTTACAAATTTCTGTTAAATATGTGAATATTCAAAATAGAGGTAATTTCTACATGCAAAAATAAGGAAGATATTTTCTCCGTCCCATCCACCAAAGGATTGATTAATTAAAATCTCTTATTTCTAATGCAGCTTCCCAGAATATGTTTAGTCAATTCATCTATGATAAATTAGACTCTTGGTGAAGAGTATGAAGACCCACTGTATCAAAATGAACAGATCTGTCAATGTACAAACCAATCCCATCAAGCAACAAGACCTACCAAATACCAACTATATGGAACTGTAGCTACACAACTATGCAAAACAGTGCAAGGACACAAAATCTTCATGTCGAGGTAGGAGAATTAGGGTAGGTTGAGTGGGGAGGATGACAATCTGGATAGCAACTATGCAAAACAGTGCAAGAACACAAAATCTTCATGTTGAGGTAGGAGAATTAGGGTAGGTTGAGTGGGGTGGATGACAATCTGGATAGCCTCGTCTGGGTGCTTGGGTAGGCTTGAATTGGGTTTTTTGTCAAAATTTGAATTGGCTCGGCCTAAAGCTTGAGCCCGAAGCATGATAAAATTCTAACTCAGGCCAACTCGAGTTGCACCCATTGTTTCTTCCAAAAGTTGGGTTGGAGGGAACTAAGATAGTAACACTCGCTGAAATTTGTAACGAGGTGTTTAAAGAATTTTTAGCCTAACAAAAGGTTAGAAGTTAATAAGTTGCAATTATGCAAGTTGTTATTGAAATCATTCTTGGTGTATAGCATCTTCAACTATAAGTTTAGACCAGTAGGCTAACAAAGTTTACTCAGTGCCTATTCGACGCCTCTTAACACCAAATGCTGAAAAGCATACATTTTCAGAGGCAATATGAGCATCCGGTTCCATTTTTTCTTTTCAGCTTTAACGTCTAATCCATCATTTCTTTTGCGATGAATCCACTTTTTGTTTTCCAAAAATTACCCTAAGAAGTTTTCTCCAACTATGTATGTTACAATTTGAAAATCCTATATATGCAATTTAATCATTTATTATCTAGTAATATTTATTTTATTATTCATTAAATTATTTAATAATTCATTATTTTAATTAATTAGGAAATACATAAATGCTAATTATTAATTAATAATTTATGTAATTAATTAATTATTATTTATTTAATTAATTATAAATCGAGTCTAGATAGAATCAATCCCGAACCAATTATTAATTGAGACAAAATCATAGACCCAAAACTGTCATAGTCAACTTGAAACATAAGTTTAAATAATATCTTATGTTAATAACTGAACTGATTATATTGAAAACTATATATTTTTATTTAATAGTAACTTAAAATTTAAAATTTGATAATATAACCTTAATTAAATTGAAAGAAAAATTCTAAATTATTTATATGATAAAAGTTAAATACTTTTAACTAATATTGTCTATCAAAATTTCCATTTTAAAAATATAATATGATAAAAATTATAAGAAAATTAAGAAAATATTGTATATAATTAGTGGACTATTCGGTTTTTAGTCGGTTCAAGACAGGTGAGAACAGGAGCCCGCCCAATTATTAATTCAAACAAAATAATGGAACTAGAACCATTATAATTGGTTCAATTTGTTTGGGTCCACAAAGTAGACCTGACCCAATGACAAACCAAATTCAAGAATAAGGAACAAGGGAAGACCAGTGTCGCAAGAAGTCTGGTATTTCCTTTTCTATGCTTCATAGTCAATGTTCAAAGTTTGGTTATTGTAGGTTATGATTCTGTTATGGAAAGTTGATTTTGGACTCCCACCAATTAATAAATACCTCCAAAGCATTGTCAATCATATCATTGCAAGTGCATTATTAGTAGTTCTCATTTTTAATTGTGGTATAAGGATGACTATGATCATGTAAGCTAACATTCCTTTTATATGCTAAAACTTTTTTAAAGGCTGACATTTCTTTATTGTCATAGTCATTCTAGCTTTTTTTTTTTTTTTTAATTTTTTAAACTCATCTAGAACATCTTCAAGCATTGGAAATTCTAAGAGATTAAGTTGGTAAAGACGATTCAATGGTTCAAATTGGAGCAATATTGGGCCTCGGCCTCACATATGCTCGAACCT
The DNA here is from genome assembly GCF_056320005.1 of Nelumbo lutea. Classification (NCBI taxonomy): domain Eukaryota; kingdom Viridiplantae; phylum Streptophyta; class Magnoliopsida; order Proteales; family Nelumbonaceae; genus Nelumbo; species Nelumbo lutea. The sequence continues at coordinate 5,095 of NC_142689.1, read as the reverse complement.
AGAATGAGCCACTATAATGAGCTTCTTTTATTTTATTTCTAGAACTATTTCTTCTTCATCTGTTTGTGATTGGATATTCTTGGGCACGTCAATGTTTTTGACATACAAAGGAGATTCAACCTTGATAAAGATTCAGATTGCAATGGTATATGCTTATTGTAGAATGTCTAGAATGCAGACTTTTAACATTTTTTGAACTCAATGTTTGTTGGTTCTGTAGGAAGTCATCATATTCTTAGGTCTTATAGGTGCATACACCAACAATGCTCGAATTATAGGCATGCTTGAGGTGGTCAGTGGGTGGCCAATGACCCAGTACTTGAGGTGGTCAGTGGGTGTTATTTCCTAATATGTTTTGTTAGTACAACACATACTCCCTCATTCTCTCTACATCTCTCAAACACACACAAGAACACATGCACACACATACCTATTAATAAGGTATTAATGTGCCATATTGTGAGGCTTAAATAATTCAGAGGTCCTAAATTTCCACATTTTAAATCATGTATCAAATGCCATTCTTTTTCTCTTGTATCCCATTTGATTTCTCTTGTATCACATTTTAGGAATACAGTTTAGGGTTGATGATTTGTGATTTATGGTTTAGGGTTTTAGGGTAGGGATTTAGTGTTTAGGGTTTTTGGTTTAGGGTTTAGGCTTTGGGGTATAGGGTATTGGGTTTAGGGTTAAGGGTATAGGGCTTTAAGGTTTAGAGTTTAGGGTTTTAGGGCTTAGGGGTTAGGATTTAGGGGTTTAGGGTTCACGATTAAGAGTTTTTAGGGTTTAGGGTTTGGGTTTTTATAGTTTAGGGTTTAGGTTTAAGGTTTTAGGGGTAAAGGTTTTTAGAGTTGAGGGTTTAAAGATTTTTAGGGTTTGGGGTTAAGTTTTAGGATAAAATTATGAAAACTACTATTTTTGGAAAATGACCCCTCCAAGGAAAAAACCTAACGGAATTAGGGCAAACTTGTAAAAATGACTTATTTTTGGAAAAACAACCACAACTGCATAAAAACCTTACAAAATCAGGTTAAACACGTGAAAACCGCAACTTTTTGGAAACAACCCCTCCTAGGAAAAAATCTTACGGAATTAGGGTAAACTTGTAAAAGTGACTTCTTTTTGGGAAAACAACCACTCTTGGGTAAAAACCTTACAAAATCAGGGTAAAATCGTGAAAATTGCTATATTTGGCAAACAATCCCACCAAGGTAAAAACCTTAAGGAATCAAGATAAACTTGTAAAAATGACAGGTTTTTGGTAAAACCAACCTTCCTAGGTAAAAATATTATGAAATCAGGGCAAACTCGTCAAAACTGATATTTTTAGGAAAACGAACATGCCTACGTAAAAAACATATGAAATTAGAGAAATTTGTAAAAATAACTTTTCATTGAGAAGGGTTTAGGGTTTTAGAATATAGGGTTTAGGGGTTTACGGATTTAGGTTGAGGGTTGAGGGTTTAGGGTTCAGAGTTTTAGGGTTTAGGGTTTTAGGGTTTTAGGTTGAGGGTTGAGGGTTAAGGGTTTAGGGTTTTAGGTTTTAGGGTTTAGGGATTTAAGTTTTAGGGTTTAGGGTTCAGGGATTAGGGTTTAGTGTTTTGAGGTTAAGGGTTTAGGGCTTTAAGGCTTAGGGTTTAAGGGTTTAGGGTTAGGGTTTTTAAGGTACAGTGTTTAGGGTTTAGGGATTTGGGTTTAGAGTTTAGGATTCTAGGGTTTAGGGTTTTAGGATAAAGGGTTTAAGGTTTAGGGTTAGGGTTTAGGGGTTTAGGGATTTACGGTTTTAGTTTGAGGGTTTAGGGTTTAGGGTTTTAGGTTGAGGGTTGAGGGTTTAGGGTTTAGGGTTTTAGGTTGAGGGTTCAGGGATTAAGGTTTAGGGTCTAGGGTTTAGAGATTTAGGTTTTAGGATTTAGGATTTAGGGTTTAGGGATTTAGGTTTTAGGGTTCAGGGATTAGGGTTTAGTGTTTTGGGTTTAAGGGTTTAGGGCTTTAAGGTTTTGGGTTTTTAAGTTATAGGGTTTAGGGTTTAGAGTTTAGGGATTTGGGTTTACAGTTTAGGATTTTAGGGTTTAGGTTCTAGGGTTTAGGGTTTAGGGTGTAGGGTGTAGGGTTTAGGGGTTAGGGTTTAGGGTTTTAGGGTATAGGGTTAAGTGTTTTAGGGTTAAGGGTTTAGGGTTTAGGGTCTTAAGATTTTAGGGTACAGGGTTTAAGGTTTTAGGGTTTAGGTATTTAGGGTTTAGGGTTTAAGATTTTTGCTTTTAGGGTTAAGGGTTTAGGGTTTAGGGGTTTAGGGTTTAGGTGTTTAGGGTTTAGGGTTTTTAGAGTATAGGGTTTAGGGTTTAGGGTTTAGAGTTTTAGGGTTTTTTGGTTTTAGGGTTTAGGGTTTAGGGTTTTTAGGTTTAGGGTTTAGGGTTTAGGGTTTAGGGTTTAGGGTTTAGGGTTTTAGGGTTTTAGGGTTTTAGGGTTTAGGATAAGGGTTTAGGGTTTAGGGTTTATGGTTTAGGGCTTAGGGTTTAGGGTTTACGGTTTTTAGGGTTAAGGGTTTAGGTTTTAGGTTTTAGGGTTTTAGGGTTTAGGGTTTAGGGTTTAGGGTTA